>NC_080031.1:35458409-35775091 GCF_030020395.1 Manis pentadactyla | reverse complement strand
GAGAGGTGATTGGTCTTTAGGTGGTGCCATCGGGAACTGAGGACCCAGAAGAGAAGCCAGAAGTTTGCCATCTTACTGGTGGGGGCCCTTCATTCCCCCCTTTCTCCTCTATGGGGTTGTGGACGTTGCTTTCTTTCTGACTGCTTCCTGCTGAATGGGGGCAGAGAAGGGAGTGAGGGCTTGAGGATTGGGGGAAAGGGTTGATAGGACTCCCAACAGTAAGGAAGAGTAGATGTGGACTTCTTCAGGTTGGAAATCAATGAAGGCTCTTTGTAACTATAGGTCAAGGACTTGTTGATTCCAATGGTGCCAAGAGGATATGGGTGCCAGAAGCCAGGCGTCTGCGGCCATTGTTTCCAGGAACACTTTCCAGCGGAGAGAGGGGTCCATCTCAGCGTGTGGTGAGGAGGTTACGTGAGGGTGAGGGATCTTCTGTGGCCAGAAGCTGATAGTTCCTGAGTAAAAGCTGGTTGAAAGTTTGATTAGAGATTTTTCCGACTTGGGTTTGATGAACTTTATTATACAAGGTAAGAAGAGACAGGCGAGAAGAATGATTATTATGGGGCCTGCAATGGGCCACAGCCAGGTGAGGAAGGGGTTTGTTAGTATTGAAGAGAATGGGTTGGAATTGGAAGCAGAGTGGAGGCTGGAGGCAAGGTCGGTGAGTTTGGTAATGTCAGTTTCCACAATGCCGGATTCATTGATGTAATAGCAGCACTCTTCCTGAAGGAAGACGCAGGTGCCGCCCTTCTCGGCTGTAAGCAGATCTAAGGCCTGCCAGTTTTGAAGGGTGACCTTAGCTAGTGAAGTGACCTGTCTTTGGAGAGAGGCTAGGGAATCGGCAGTGGATGTCAGGGCTCCCTCAAGTTTGTCATTGAGATTTCTAATTGCCCATAGAGAGTGCCTCAAGGCTCCTCTCGAAAACCCTGCCCCAGTGGCTGAGGTGGTCAAAGAGATACCGACCATGATGGGAAGGAAAGCAGCCCTTTTTGTGCGCAAGGGCAAGGGAGGTTGGAGGTTAAGAAATTCTGCCATGTTGTAAAGTGTAAGCTGTGGGATTAGGGTGAGGAGAATGCAGGGTATATCGGAGTTGGGAGGCAGTGAGTTGAAAAGACTGCCATTACACTAAAAGAAGTGTCCCGGTTGAGTGAAAGTCTTAGAGCCGGAGGTAGAGGTGTAGATAGAGAGGCAGTGAAGTGCGCTGGAGGGGGGTGGAGCTGGGCCTACACAGTGGTGGATGGTGAGATTATCTGCGTATTCTGGTTCCCATAGGGGTATGTCTGCCAGGGGGCGAAGGGCTTGTCCTTCTGCATGGAAGGAGTAGTTGGAAATACTAAGGGGCACGGTGGCTAGCAATGGGCGCTGTAGTGATGCGGACAAGAAACAATTGGCGGTGTTGAGGGTGTGGTTGAGAAAGATGGTGGTGTCTTGAAAAAGCTGTAACTAAGAGTAGGAGGAATAAGAAGATGAAGAAGTGCCATCAAGAGTTTGGATAATGACTTTTTCGGAATGTCCGATATCTGATGCAACTTGAGAGATCTGGGAGTGAGAGGAAACATACTCTCGAGAGATATGAAGGGTACCGTGGGGGGTCAAGGACCCCCCATAGTAAACTGAGGCTGTGACCCCGGTGGCCCATCGAGAGTCCTAGGGATCTGGGATTGATAAGGAGAATGAGCCGTTGGGGTATTTCATGAAACGGTTGGAGGAGTAATACTGTGGGTACTGGGAGTTACTCATGTAGTGAATGGCTCAAGACCTGTAGGGACATCCCCCGTAGGTGTCTGGCCATCGCCTGCAATAGGCTTGTCTTTTGTCATAGGGGAAGCAGAGGTAGGGAGAATAAAGGTAGCTGCTAGTGAACACTTTGGTGGAGGGAGTAAAGTGGAGGTATAAAGGCTCAGAGCAGCCTTTCAGAGGGCAGTCTGATGTGGCAATGAGGGCAGTAACTTTTGTTTGATGGTGTGTGTAAGTCTGTCTTACTTTGAATCGCCATAGAAAGGAGGCTGGGGTGGCGGGGAAGACAATAGGAATGAGGAGAAAAAGCAAGAGAGCAGTAAAGGAGGAAAAAGTCATGATTCGGGTATGGACGGCAAAGGGGGTGAACGGGATTTTGGAGGAAAGAGGACAGTAAGGTCAGGAGTCTGGAGGGAGGGAGAGTCTGTAAACTTTTGTAGGTTAAGAGATCCTTTAGGTGATGAGGGGACAGAATGGTAAGGGGTGCCCCGAATGTCAGTTTATGAGCTTCTTTCTCCAAGAGCTGTCCAGCGACTAATGCTCGTAGGCAGGGGGCCCATCCCCAAACTGTGGGGTCTAATTGCTTGGAAAGATAAGCTACTGGGGCAAAGGATGGGCTATAATATTGGCCTAGGACTCCTAGAGCTTGACTGGACCTCTCATGAATGTATAATGAGAAGGGCTTTGACAAATCAGGAAGATGGAGAGCTGGGGCTTCCACAAGGGCTCGACGGAGCTTAATGAAGGAGTGTCGGGGTGAGGAGGATAATGGTTCTTCAGGGTGGCCTTTGCTGAGGTCTTATAGGGGTCTTGCCAACAGGGAGAAGTTAGGGATCCATGCTCTAAAATACTTAGCCAGGCTTACAAAGGAAAAGATTTCTGTCTTGGTTTTGGGAACGGGCAGGTCAGAGAGGAGCCATTTTCTGTCTAAGGTAATGGACTTTCTTTGTTGAGATAGAAGAAATCGGAGGTAAGTGACAGAAGGGGAAGAGATTTGAGCTTTGACAGGGGATACTCGGTAACTTCTGGAAGCTAGAAGGTTAAGTAGGGAGGCAGTGTCAAGTTGAGACTGTTCTCACGAGGGACTGCAGAATAGAAGATCATCTACGTATTGTAATAAGGTGGACTCAGAGTGATCATGATGAAACTGTTTGAGGTCCTGAGCTAGGACCTGTCCAAAAATATGGGGACTATCTCGGAAGCCTTGTGGCAAAACTGTCCAAGTGAGTTGTTCAGAATGTCTTGTGTATGGGTCCGTCCAGGTGAAGGCAAAGAAATCTTGGGAGGAGGGGTCCAGAGGGATAGAAAAAAATGCGTCCTTGAGATCTAGGACTGAGAAGTGGGAGGCTGAGGCAGGGATCTGCGATAAAAGGGTGTATGGATTTGGAACTAAGGGATGGATAGGGACAACGGCCATGTTGATGAGGCAAAGGTCTTGGATGAGGCGGAAAGATCCGTTAGTTTTTTTAACAGCTAATATGGGGGTATTAAACGGGGAGTGAGTGAGTCTGAGGTAATTTTTGTTTAAGAGATCTTGGATGATGGGTTGGAGGCCTATGAGGGCTGAAGCGGTTAGGGGGTATTGGGCTTGACAGATATACTGAGAGGGGTCACGTAGTTTGATAGAGGCAGGAGGACATAGAGCTATGGAGGGGCTTGTAATGTCCCAAACTTTGGGATTTACAGGGTGTATGAGGGCGAAACTGGAGCTTTCATTGGGTAGAGGGAGGTCGTCAGCTATGAGGGCCATCAGAAAGGGAGTACTGGGGGCTGTGGGAGTGGATATAGTTATGGAAACGTGGAGGAGAGAAAGGATGTCCCGTCCTAGTAAAGGGATGGGACACTGGGGCATAACCAGGAAGGAGTGGGAGAAAGGTATGGGATTGTCTTGGATTGTGCATAAAAGGGGGGGGTTTTAATGGGAAAATCTGCTTACCTCCTAACCCAACTTTAGGAGTAATGGCAGGTGTGGTAGGGCCCCGGTATTCCCGCAAGACTGAGAAGGTGGCTCCTGTATCTAGGAGGAAGGAGATGGGGCGATCGTCTACTATTAAAGTAACCCTGGGCTCCTGTTTGGTGATGGAAGTGGTCGGGCGAGAAGCCCCCGGGCCCCGTCAATCTTCTGCCAGCCCCACTACAGCGGGCTTAGGATGGGGGTTGTTTGTCCAGCCTCCCCTTCGGGTGGCTGGGCAATCAGACCCCCAGTGGCCCTTTTTGTGGCATCTGGGGCATGGGGTGGTAGGAGATCTGGGGGAGGGGCATGCCCTTGACCAATGCCCTTCTTTTCTGCACTTGAAACAAGCTCCTGGGGGGGACTTGTTTGTAGAGGGGCACCCAGGTTGTGGTTTTATCAGCTGGGCCAACATTTGGAAATTGGCCTGATCAGCCTTTTGTTTACGGCGTTCTTTCTCCTCCTCCCGGTTATGGAGGACTTTAAAGGCCACTGTTAAGATGTCAGTCTGTGGGGTAGCGGGGCCCTGTTCTAACTTTTTGAGTTTAGCTTTAATGTCGGGGTAGCTTTGAGCTAAGAAGTATGTCATAAGGGCATGTCTTCCATCAGGTGTTTCTGGGTCCAGGCTGGTAACTGTCATAGGGCTTGAGTGAGTCTGTCTAAGAACTCGGAGGGGGTTTCATCTCTTTTTTGAATTATGTCTTGGAGCTTTTGAAAATTGACTACTTTACGAGCTGCCTTTTTGAGACCTGCTATTAAGCAGGAGGCAAAAATATCTCAAGAGCGGAGACCGACGGCGGTGTTATAATCCCAGTGTGGGTCTTGTTCGGGGACAGCAGTGGGGCCAGGGGGGTAGGTGGGGTCAGTCCTGTGGGTTTCAGTAGCGTGCATTTGGGCGAAGTCCCAAACTCATCTACGCTCTTCAGGGAGGAGAGTATTGACCAGGAGCATGAAAATGTCATGATGTGTGAGGCTGTAAGACTGGAGGGTCCATTGAAACTCCCTGATGTATGTCGTGGGATCAGTGGAAAAGGAACCTATGCGTTTCTCTAGTTGGGCTAAATCTCCTAGGGAGAAAGGGACGTGAACGCACATGATGCCTTCAGATCCTGCTACTTCCCGGAGGGGGGCGATACTTTTGGGAGGCCCTTGGGACCGAGTCTGAGGGGAACTGAAGGGTTCTGGCTCAGTCTGTTGGGGGGGAGATAGGTGATGGGGGCAAAGATGCAATAATTTTGGTAGGCCCTCGGGACCGAGTCTGAGGGGGCAAAGACAGAGGAGGATCCTGGGACTTAGTTAGAGAGGGGCTGAAAGGCTCAGGCTCGATCTGCGGGAGGGGGGAAGGTGAGGGGGATGGAGGCGGAGGGGGTGAGGTGGGGGAGGAGATGGTGGTGGAGGGAGGAGAGGAAGGGGAAGGGCGAGGACGGGAGGCTTCTGCGGGGGAGGAGGCAGCAGCGGCGGCAGTGGAGGGTGGAGGGGTTATAGGAGGGGGAGGGGCCGAAGGGGGAAGCTTGTATGGCGGAGGCTCGTCGGCTGGGTCAAAGGTAATTGAAGAGGGACTGGGAGTGTGGGGAGGGGAGGGAGACGGCTTGCAGGCTAGGAGAACTTGGGGCGGGGAACAGGTGGTGCTGAGGCTGGGATTTTGAGCTAGGAGGCGAAAAGCTTCGATATAGGGAATCTCCTTCCATTTTTTCAGGCGCTGGCAGTAGTTAAAAAGATCACGAGTGATGTTAGGATCAAGAGCTCGCCCTGCGGGCCATTGGTTGTTATTGTCTAGGGGGTATGTCGGCCAATCTTGGGAGCAGTATTTACGGAGAAGTTTTGGTTTTATATCAGGCGTCAGGGAGAGGGTGGCTAGATGCTTGAGCAGGCATTCAAGAGGTGAACTTCCAGGGAGGGATGAGGAGGCTCCCATGGCTAAAGGACAGAGAAGGAGACAAACAGGGGAAGACGAACGGAGATCCTCAGACTGGGAGCAGACCGCAAGGAGACAAAGGGCGTCCCCGATGATCCTTGGTGGTCTGCGGAAACTCGTATACGAGTCGGTTTCTTAGGAAGTGTGGGTCGTCACCCAGACTTCTCTAAGAAGGCAGAGTGCCAGAGTCTGAGGTACCTAGCACTAGGAGTTTTCGGCCGACGGAACGGATTTCGGCAGGTAAAACGGAAGGAGGAAGTGGAAAAGGGAGCGTTCTCATCCACAAAGGAGTCACCTCATTTATGGCTGTTGGAGGGGGGGGCCTGAGGGTCTGCTGCAGCCGTGAAGGCCGGAGGCGGGGAGAGTTCCTTCTTCGTCCTCGAGTGTCAGGGCCTTGCTGGATGATCACAGTCAATGGCACTGCGATAGCTCGGGGAAGAGTGGCCCACTCTGGGGGAAAACTTACCTAAAGGCCAAAGAGGAGTGGTCAGTGTGAGGAGCCAGCGCCAGAAAAAGAGGACGAGGGCAAGCTGCTGCTGGTGTCGGGGGGAAGACGGGGCCCTGTTGGGGTGTCCCGTCTCCCGGGTTTCGGCACCAATGAAAGGAAGGGAGCGACACACAGCAGCAATTCACCGGAGAATTCCGCTTTATTGGGGAAAGGTGCTGGGTTATATAGGAAGGGGCATGGGGTGATTGTGGTGTTACTTCTACGGGGCTGGTGGCTATTGGCTAGGTGCTGGGAGTAGGAGTGGGGAGAGAGGTGATTGGTCTTTAGTTGGTGCCATCAGGAACTGAGGACCCAGAAGAGAAGCTGGAAGTTTGCCATCTTACTGGTGGGGGCCCTTCATCATCCACCACATCAACAAAAAGAAGGACAAAAACCACATGACCATCTCCATAGATGCTGAAAAAGCATTCGACAAAATTCAACATCCATTCATGATAAAAACTCTCAACAAAATGGGCATAGAGGGCAAGTACCTCAACACAATAAGGCCATATATGGAAAACCCACAGCCAACATCATACTGAACAGCAAGAAGCTGAAAGCATTTCCACTAAGATTGGAAACAAGACAGGGACGCCCACTCTCCCCACTGTTATTCAACATAGTACTGGAGGTCCTAGCCATGGCAATTAGACAAAACAATGAAATACAAGGAATCCAGATCGGTAAAGAGGAAGTCAAACTGTCACTATTTGCAGATGACATGATATTGTACATAAAAAGTCCTAAAGACTCCACTCCAAAACTACTAGAACTAATATCAGAATTCAGCAAAGTTGCAGGATACAAAATTAACACACAGAAACCTGTGGCTTTCCTATACACTAACAATGAACTAATAGAAAGAGAAATCAAGAAAACAATTCCATTCACAATTGCATCAAAAAGAATAAAATACCTAGGAATAAACCTAACCAAGGAAGTGAAAGACCTATACCCTGAAAACTATAAGACACTCTTGAGAGAAATTAAAGAGGACACTAACAAATGGAAACTCATCCCATGTTCTTGGCTACGAAGAATTAATATCGTCAAAATGGCCATCCTGCCCAAAGCAATCTACAGATTCAATGCAGTCCCTATCAAATTACCAACAGCATTCTTTAATGAACTGGAACAAATAGTTCTGAAATTAATATGGAACTACCAAAGACCCCGAATAGCTAAAGCAATCCTGAGAAGGAAGAATAAAGCAGGGGGGTGTCTTGCTCCCCAACTTCAAGCTCTACTACAAAGCCACAGTAATCAAGACAATTTGGTACTGGCACAAGAACAGAGCCATAGACCAGTGGAATAGAATAGAGACACCAGACATTAACCCAAATGTATATGGTCAATTAATATACGATAAAGGAGCCATGGACATACAGTGGGGAAATGACAGCCTCTTCATCAGCTGGTTTTGGCAAAACTGGACAGCTACATGTAAGAGAATGAAACTGGATCATTGTCTAACCCCATACACAAAAGTAAATTTGAAATGGATCAAAGACCTGAATGTAAGTCATGAAACCATAAAACTCTTAGAAAAAAACATAGGCAAAAATCTCTTGGATATAAACACGAGTGACTTCTTCATGAACATATCTCCCTGGGCAAGGGAAACAAAAGCAAAAATGAACAAGTGGGACTATATCAAGCTGAAAAGCTTCTGTACAGCAAAAGACACCATCAATAAAACAAAAAGGCATCCTACAGTATGGGAGAATATATTCATAAATGACAGATCCGATAAAGGCTTGACATCCAAAATATATAAAGAGCTCATGCACCTCAACAAACAAAAAGCAAATAATCCAATTAAAAAATGGGCAGAGGAGCTGAACAGACAGTTCTCCAAGGAAGAAATTCATATGGCCAACAGACACATGAAAAGATCCTCCACATCGCTAGTCCACATCAGAGAAATGCAAATTAAAACCACAATGAGATATCACCTCACACCAGTAAGGATCGCCACCATCTAAAAGACAAACAACAATAAATGTTGGTGAGGCTGTGGAGAAAGGGGAACCCTCCTACACTGCTGGTGGGAATGTAAACTAGTTCAACCATTGTGGAAAGTAGTATGGAGGTTCCTCAAAAAGCTCAAAATAGAAATACTACTTGACCCAGGAATCCCACTTCTAGGAATTTACCCTAAAAATGCAGCAGCCCAGTTTGAAAAAGACAGATGCACCCCTATGTTTATCACAGCACGATTTACAATAGCCAAGAAATAGAAGCAACCTAAGTGTCCATCAGTAGATGAATGGATAAAGAAGATGTGGTACATATACACGATGGAATATTATTCAGCCATAAGAAGAAAACAAATCCTACCATTTCAACAACATGGATGGAGCTAGAGGGTATTATGCTCAGTGAAATAAGCCAGGCAGAAAAAGACAAGTACCAAATGATTTCACTCATATGTGGAGTATAAGAACAAAGAAAAACTGAAGGAACAAAACAGCAGAAGAATCACAGAACCCAAGAATGGACAAAGTTACCAAAGGGAAAGGGACTGGGGGGGATGGGTGGGAAGGGAGGGAGAAGGGGGGGAAGAAGAAAGGGGGCCTTACGATTAGCATGTATAATGTCGGGGGGGGGCACGAGGAGGGCTGTGCAACACAGAGAAGACAAGTAGTGATTTTACAGCATCTCACTACGCTGATGGACAGTGACTAATGGGATATGTTGGGGGGATTTGATGAAGGGGGGAGACTAGTAAACATATGATGTTCCTCATGTAATTGTAGATTAATGATACCAAAAGAAAAAGAAAGTTACAAAGTGAAAGAAAATATTGTGTACAAAAAAATGTAAATAAAACCTAAGAACTCAAAAAAATACATATATCAGCAATTAACAAAAGAACATTGGTTTCTGCTTCTAATCGGGTATGAGTGACAGGATGGCCTCAACCTGGATTTTCATATCATATATTTGATAAAGATTTCAAAATTAATATTGCAATACCCTTCCAGGTTTCAGTGAACTAAAAGGTAGATATATAGGTCTTGGATGTTATAAAATCAATAGTACCAAAATAAGATTTTTGCTGTATTTTTCACCAGTTTACGCAATATACAAGGGATATGGTATGCTCTAGAATTACTTTTGAGAATCTTCCTGTTAAAAATCCATTGTCTTTCATTTACAAATTTGTGGCACTGTCATACTCTGACTTTCAAATGCTCAGTTCTATGTTCTGATGAAATTACTATATTTTTTCCCAGTATTCCCTACATTTTCTCCAGAAACATGTATTTGATTACCAAATATTTCATTTCCCTCTATAATAGCTTCTTCTTTTTTGTGTTCTGATTCTATCAATTTTTTAAATAATTTTTCTGATGTCTAGTAATAATTATATAATAGGTTTGTATTTTATCTCAGAATTTATAAAAATTTGAACTGTATATATGAAAAAAAAACCTGCTAAATTTTATTTTGTCTGACATTCCATAAGAACAAGAAAACAAGAGCTCTTACATAATTACCTAATGATTACACTGAAATTGCTAAATTATTGTGATCTAATACATACTTTGGGGACCTTATTTGCTTTTGGCTGGAAAAATAAGGTGTTTTTTATTTCCTTTTTTTAAAATAAATGTAACAGTTTTACTAAGTTATGTTTTAGAGTTAACTGTTATGAATTGATGGGATTCAGGACAAGCTGCCCCAAAATATACCCCTTTGGCATACTGATTATTTTGAATTAAATTTACCTAAAAACAGCCAACGCAAGGACATTCTGACAGTCCTTTGTCTCCCTGGAAGAAGGAAATAAATCTCGCTTGTGAAAGGTCCCCATACTGTAAAGAAGGGAGATGCATTTACCACCAGAGAGAGGATTCAAGGCCAGGATATAAAAACAAACCTTGTTATTTCTTTACTAATTTACTACCCCAAGCCCAAACTTCTTTGTCCTGTTAATTCTTCACAAATGTATTGTTTCTTTGTCTAAAAATATAAAAGCTGCCTGCGTTAGTCACTTCTTTGAGTTTCTTCTTTTCTGAGTTCTCAGAAATATGAATTAAATTAATTTTTTTCTTGTTAATCTGTCTTATGTCAATTTAATGATTAGACCAACCAAAGAACCTAGAGGGAATAAAGAAAAACTTTTCTGTCCCTAAGGGTCAGTTTTTTTCCCAGGCACACGAAGGACCACATCAACAATAGTTTTCTGTTCAAGTTTTTCTGCTCTCTACAATGTAAGCTGCCTCTTTACATTGTTACTGAAATTAAATACTGGTTAATTTCAAGAGAATTCCACAAGATCTGAATAACTTGGCTTAAATAAGTTAAAAGGGACATAGAGATGGCTTACAGACACATGAAAAGATGCTCCACATCACTAATCATCAGGGTAATGAGGCAAAACCACAGTGCGCTATCACCTCACAGCATTCAGAATGACAACTATCCAAAAGACAAGAAATAACAGCAGTTGATGAGGAGGTGGAGAAAACGGAACCCACCTACATTGTTGGTGGGAATGTAAATTGATGCACCCACTATTGAACGCAGTACAGAAGTGTCTCAAAAAACCGAAAATAGAAATATTGTACTCAGTCATTCCACTTCTGGGAATTTACCAGAAGAAAACAAAATCACTGATTGGAGATGTATGCACTCCTATGGTCATTGAAGCATTATTTACAATAGCCAAGATACGGAAGCAACCAAAGTGCCCATCAATAGATGAAGGAATAAAGAAGATGTGGAACTTATAAACAATGAATATTACTCAGCCATAAAAAAGAATGAAATCTTGCAGTTTGTGGCAAGATGAATGAACCTAAAGGGTTTTATGCTAAGTGAAATAAGTCAGACAGAGAAAGACAAATACCATACGATTTCACTTACATGTGAAATTTAAAAAAAAACAATGAAGAAATAGACTCACAGACACAGAGAACAGGCTGCCATAGGGGATGGAGGGCAGGGGGTAAAATAAGTGAAGGGGATAAAGAGGTAAATTCCAACTACAAAATAAATTAGTAACGGAGATGAAAGTACAGCAGAGAAAACATAGTAATATTGCAATATTTTTGTATGTTGGCAGGTGGTAACTACATATCATGGTGAGCATTTAGTGATGTAGATAATTGTCAAATCACTATGCTGTACATCTGAAACCAGTACGATATTGTATATCAACTATGCTATACTTCAATTAAAAAAAAAAGAAGCTAAAAAGTGGTCCATTCAAGTCCTCCTGGTATGCAAAAATGGCAAGTAATTTTTGGTAAATCAATTCAACTGCATGTGACTCTTTATTAGAACAAAAATTAATAATACAACAAATCATATGTTTATTCAAATAAAGAAATCCCTCTTTGTTGCTTCATGCCATTCATTATATTCAGTCTGAAGTCATTCTTAGGATACAATACTTCCATGGAATTTTGGAGACTGCAACTTAGGTAGATTCCACCTTCTTTAATTCATATCCTCTACACAGAGGCAGGACCAACATGCAGCCACCTTAAGCCCAGAGCATAACCTGTCTGAAATTTTCAAGAACAAGAAAAATATATTTGCCTAATTGGTTACTACACATAAACTAGGAGGCCAGAAGGTTCTATTGTGTTGCTAATTACTGCCAGGAGTCATAAATCAATTAGTTTGTCTATGCATTAATTTGCTTATTCATTTATCTAATTTTTTGTTGGTGCCCTACAGTATTCTGGACACTGTAAGCCTCAAGAATACAAAAATGAAAAGAAATTATCCTCGCCTGAAGGATCATATCTAATTGACAGTTTCCAAAGTTAGCTTCCTGAGAATCACATACCAAGTTTTAAAAAAAATACTATGTCCTTAGCTTTACCCAAAAGTATTCTGACTCTGCTAGCATGAAACAGAGACCAGAAAATTCTGATGCAATCAGCCAGATCACCTAGTTTGCACATTGCCCTTTGGGGACCTCTAGTCTAATATATTATAATTAATCACAACAATTGAAGCTGATTATAGCTAATTATATAATTTGAATCAGTTCCAGTTGAATGCCACTAAAATTATATGATAATGAAACTATTAAAACTAACATATAAAAAGAAAATAGTAATGAGTGAAGTCTTTAGATTCCCTTGATTCACATTTGAGCCACTGTTACTATAGGCCTAACAAAACCATCTCCACCTACCAAGGTATCAAAAAAATTATTGTGCCTCTCACACATAATGATTTTCATAAAGAAGTCTACTAGTAAAAATACTTGAAAACTCATTCCCTAATCATTTGTCCAAGAGAAAATAAACTTCTACCATTATTTTTCCTTAGTGAGTAATTGAACTTCCAGAGAGTTCTTTTTAGTTTTTGGGCCAGCAGGTGGCAGTCCAGGATCACAGACTATCTTTCCCTCAGGGTTAACCTGAATTCAGCCTAGGTTTGCCTGAATACATCCACCAAGTAGCTGGTTTGCTGGTCAGTTTACCTGCCTTACAACACTGAGCTTTTAGAACATGATTTAAAATAAGTACTCCTCAAATTCTCTGGAATATACTTGAATTATTTCTTCTATCACGTTTTTCCAATTAAAAGTAATTGCTAACATTTATTGAGCATCTAGTAAGTGCTATGCATTGCCAGATTCTTATAGTACATTATCTTTAAACTTTACACAATCCATTTCACAGATCAGAAAACTGAAACTAAGAAAGATAAATGATATTCACACGGTCAGTGACCTAGTAAATGACAGCACTGATATTGCATCCCAGTTTGTGGCGCTATAAAACATTTATAATTTGCATCTATTTTATCACTGAACGCCTTCCATCTATCTTGTTCTAGGCAGAATTAGGATCATAATTAGTCGTTTATCTTCAACTGGGGCCAGTATTTATTTCTAATATGAGACTAAATTTGGTTATTTGAGATGACCTTGAATCTAATTGCCTACTGCTTTTGTACTATTTCCATGTATTTCTAAATTTTGCATGCATTAAATAAGAAATCTGTCAGAAGATTGCCACTTCAACTCTGACATATAAAGAGCTTAGACATTGTTGTAAGACTGGAGGCACCGGAGGGAGGGGTGAGCACGTCAGATGAGCTCAACCCTCACCAAATAAGGAAAGTGGGCAGCAAAGTCCCCAACCCCAGCCTAGTAAGGGAAAGAGACCAACAGATTCTGGCCTGATGACGTGCCTTAGGCTAGCCAATCCTCGTGCCACTGTAGACCTATGCTCTCCCTCCCCCTAACTTCTTTATAAACTCACTGCCTGCCCTGCTGGGCGCGACTTCTCCTGCCTGTGACTAACCAGACCAGCAAACATCACCCCGGATTGAGCCCTATTAAACTTTTGGCTCCTTTGTTGCCTCCTCACCTGGTCATTTTGGCTAGATTTTACCTTACAATTGTCATTCCCATCCTTACGCCACATAAAAGATAGCCAAAGTGAAATCAGTTACTTTTCCTGGACTTATTAGAAAACTGCAGGGCAGACTGCCACCCTGAAACCTGGAGAAATAGGCAAATCCAGAGACTCACAGCCAAGATCTGCCTACCAAAAGCAGAAATTACTATATTATCCAATAAGCTAGTAGAAGCACTTAATTTGTAATTTTAATTAAATTCTGGAGGCTGAGTGCAGACTAGCATGAATGTAAGCCACAGACTTGGAGGATGATGGAGTGGCAGCCCAATCCCAGCAGGTTCTCAATGTGAAGATCTGAGAAAAATGCCCCTGTGGCTCTGGCCTGGGTGAGGGGAAGAGTAATTATTGTGAAATAGTCTTAAAACCTTCTCCATAATAATGAACTTCCTTCCAGGGGAAACAACTTTACCGGAGTCTTGTCTCAGTCAGGAAAAATGGGCATCCCTGTTATTCCAGCCCTTCTGGTCTTCCTGACTCAGCTAAAGTGAGGGAAGGCTATATAAGAAGTATCCTGAAGGTCTCAGGCCAGAGACAAAGGCCCAATAAACGGCTAAGATTTGATCTGAAGATTAGAGACTATTCCCTCCCTCTCCACCTGGTAACACTCCAGGGAGGCGCCAGTATAATAGTAGTGGATTATAGCTGAAAAAAACTGCAAGACGGAGGCTCTCTCTAAGGAGGAGAACCTAGGAAAGCCCAAGGTCAAGAAAGGATATAAAACCAAGAACACTAGAGGAATTTGAAGCCTCTAGCACCTGTAGCTACAGCAAACATTAAACAAAGCTCAACTCCTACCCAGATTAACATAAATTCTCAGACACTTCAGTTCTATTACCCAATACAATACATACAGCTTCCACCAAAAAAAACCTGCAAGACATGACGAAATGCAAGAAAAAAATGTCTGAAGATGCAAAGCAGGCATCAAAACTGAACTTAAATATGACACAGGTGTTGGCATTATCAGACAGGGAATTTGACAGCATGCAAGAAACAGATAAATAATGTAAGGAGAGAAAGAAATTTTAAGAAAAAATTAGAAATGCTAGAAATAAAAAATGTAACAGAAACATTTGATGCTTTTGGTGGTTTTACAGGTAGATACTGAAGGTCCCCCACACGTAAGATGGCGAACTTCCTGCTTCTCTTCCGGGTCTTCAGTTCCCGCCGGAGCCACCCGAGGCCAAATTACCTCTCGCCCCACCCCCCCACCCCCAATCCCAGCACCTGGCCAATAGCCACCAGTCCCGTTGAAGTGACACCTCAATCAGCTTATGTCCCTCCCTATATAACCTAGTACTTTTCCCCAATAAAGTGGAACTCTCTGGTGAATTGCTGTTGTGTGTCGCTCCTTCCTTTCATTTTGGTGCCGAAACCCGGGAGACGGGACACCCCAACTGGGCCCCATCTTCCCCCAACACCAGCAGCAGCTTGCCCTCGTGCTCTTTTTCCGGCACTGGCTCATCACACTCACCACTCCTCTTTGGCCTTTGGGTAAGTTTTCCCCCGCAGCGGGCCGCTCTTCCCCGAGCTATTGCAGCGCCATTGACTGTGATCGTCCAGCAAGGACCTGACGCTCGGGGACAAGGAGGGAACTCTCCCCACCTCAGGCCTTCACGGCTACAGCGGACCCTCAGGCCCCTCCTCCGACAGTCATAAACGCACTCACCACCCCTTCCTTTCATTAGTGCCAAAACTCTTCGGGTAAAGTTTCACCAGGGTGGGCCACTCTTCCCTGAGCTATCGCAGCGCCATTGACCGTGATCATCCGGCAAGGCCCTGACGCTCGGGGACGAGGAGGGAACTCTCCCCACCTCAGGCCTTCACGGCTGCGGCGGACCCTAAGGCCCCTCCTCCAACAGCCATAAACGAGATGACTCCTTTGCGGATGAGAACACTCCCTTTCCCCAGCCCCACTCCTTCCGTTCCTTCTGCCAAAAATTCCTAGTACTAGGTTCCTCGTGACTCCGGCACTCTGCCTTCTTAGAGAAGTCTGGGTGACGACCCACACTTCCTAAGAAACCGACTCGTATACGAGTTTCCGCAGACCACCAAGGATCATCGGGGACGCCCTTTGTCTCCTTGCAGTCTGCTCCTAGTCCAAGGATCTCCTTTCGTCTTCCCCTGTTTGTCTCCTTCTCTGTCCTTTAGCCATGGGAGCCTCCTCATCCCTCCCTAAAGCTTCACCTCTTGAATGCTTGCTCAAGTATCTAGCCACCCTCTCCCTGACGCCTGATATAAAACCAAAACTTCTCCATAAATACTGCTCCCAAGATTGGCCGACATACCTCCTAGACAATAACAACCAATGGCCCGCAGGGGGAGCTCTTGATCCTAACATCACTCGCGATCTTTTTAACTACTGCTAGCGCCTGAAAAAATGGAAGGAGATTCCCTATATTGAGGCTTTTCGCCTCCTAGCCCAAAATCCCGGCCTCTGCACCACCTGTTCCCCGCCCCAAGTTCTCCTAGCCTGCAGGCCGCATCCCTCCCCACCACACACTCCCAGTCCCTCTTTGATTACCTTTGACCCGGCCGATGAACCTCCGCCATACAGGCCTACTCCTTCAGCCCGTCCCCCTCCTACAACCCATCCGCCCTCTTCCGCCGTCACCTCCGCCTCCACCTCCACCCCTGCAGAGGCCTCCCGCCCACTCCCTTCCCCTTCTTCTCCTACAACAGCCCTTCCCCCTTCCTCCCCCACCATCTACTCCCCCATCTCACCTCCTCCGCCTTCACCCCCCTCACCGGCCTCTCCCCCACGGATTGAGCCTGAGCCTTTCAGCCCCCCTTTAACTAGGTCCTGGGGGCCTCCTCCATGTTTGCCCTCATCACCTGTTTCTCCCCCACAGACTGAGCCGGAACCCTTCAGTCCCCCTCAGACTCGATCCCGGGGGCCTCCCCAAATTATCGCCCCCCTCTCAGAGGTGGCGGGACCCGAAGGCATCGTGCAAGTTCATGTACCTTTCTCCTTAGGAGATTTAGCACAACTTGAAAAACACCTTGGTTCCTTTTCCACTGATCCCACGACATATATCAGGGAGTTTCAATGGACCCTCCAGTCTTACAGCCTCACACATCATGACATTTTCATGCTCCTAGCCAATACCCTCCTTCCTGAAGAGCGTAGACGAGTTTGGGACTTCGCCCAAACACATGCTACCAAAACCCACAGGACTGACACCACCTATCCCACTGGCCCCACCGCTGTCCCTGAACAAGACCCGCACTGAGATTATAACACTGCTGTAGGTCTCCGCTCTCGGGATATTTCGCCTCCTGCTTAATAGCAGGTCTGAAAAAGGCAGCTCGTAAAATAGTCAATTTTCAAAAGCTCCAGGACATAATTCAAAAAAAGGAAGAAACTCCCTCCGAATTCCTAGATAGACTCACCCAAGCCCTATTACAGTATACCAGCCTAGACCCAGAAATGCCGGACAGAAGACATGTCCTTATGACATACTTCCTGGCTCAAAGCTACCCCAACATTAAAGCTAAATTCAAAAAGTTAGATCAGGGCCCCACTACCCTGCAGACTGAGATCCTAACAGTGGCCTTTAAAGTCTTCCATAACCACGAGGAGGAGAAATAATGCCATAAACAAAAGGCTGATCAGGCCAACTTTCAGATGTTGGCCCAGCTGATAAAACCACAACCTGGGCGCCCCTCCACAAACAAGCCCCCCGCAGGAGCTTGTTTCAAGTGCGGAAAAGAAGGACATTGGTCAAGGGCGTGCCCCTCCCCCAGAACTCCTACCACCCCATGCCCCAGATGCCACAAAAAGGGCCACTGGGGGTCTGATTGCCCAACCACCCAAAGGGGAGACTGGACGAACAACCCCCATCCTAAGCCCGCCATAGAGGGACTGGCAGAGAAGGATTGACGGGGCCCGGGGTCTTCTCACCCGACCATTTCCATCACGAAACAGGAGCCCAGGGTTACTTTAACAGTAGACGGTCGCCCCATCTCCTTTCTCCTAGATACAGGAGCCACCTTCTCGGTCTTGCGGGAATACCGGGGCCCTACCTCGCCAGCCATTACTCCTATAGTCGGGGTAGGAGGAAAACAGATCTTCCCACTGAAAACCCCTCTCCTTTTATGCCCAATCCAGAACAGTCCCATACCTTTTTTCCACTCCTACCTGGTTATGCCCCAGTGTCCCATCCCTTTACTAGGATGGGACATCCTTTCTCTCCTCCATGTTTCCATAACTATATCCACTCCCACAGCCCCCAGTACCCCCTTTCTGATGGCCCTCATAGCCGATGACCCCCCTCTATCTGATGAAAGCTCCAGTTTCGCCCTCATACACCCTGTAGATCCCAAGGTCTGGGACATTACAAGTCACTCCATGGCTCTATGTCCTCCTGCCTCTATCAAATTATGGGACCCCTCACAGTATATCTGTCAGGCCCAATACCATCTAACCACTTTGGCCCTCATAGGCCTCCAACCCATCATTCAGGACCTTTTAAACAAAAATCACCTCAGACCCACTCACTCTCCATTTAATACCCCCATATTAGCTGTTAAAAAAACCAACGGATCTTTCCGCCTAGTCCAAGATATCCGCCTCATTAACATGGCCATCGTCCCTATCCATCCGTTAGTTCCAAATCCATACACCCTTTTATCACTGCCTCAGCCTCCCACTTTTCAGTCCTAGATCTCAAGGACGCATTTTTTTCTATCCCTCTGGACCCCTCCTCCCAAGATTTTTTCACCTTCACCTGGACGGACACATACACAAGACATTCTGAACAACTCACTTGGACAGTTTTGCCACAAGGCTTCCGAGATAGTCCCCATATTTTTGGACAGGTCCTAGCTCAGGACCTCAAACAGTTTCATCATGATCACTCCGAGTCCACCTTATTACAATACATGGATGATCTTCTACTCTGCAGTCCCTCGTGGGAACAGTCTCAACTTGACACTGCCTCCCTACTTAACTTTCTAGCTTCCAGAGGTTACTGGGTATCACCCGTCAAGGCTCAAATCTCTTCCCCTTCTGTCACTTACCTCGGATTCCTTCTATCTCAACAAAGAAAGTCCATTACCTTGGACAGAAAATGACTCCTCTCTGACCTGCCCGTTCCCAAAACCAAGACAGAAATCCTTTCCTTTCTAGGCCTGGCTGGGTATTTTAGAGCGTGGATCCCTAACTTCTCCCTGTTGGCAAGACCCCTATACGACCTCAGCAAGGGCCCCCCTGAAGAACCATTATCCTCCTCACCCCGACACTCCTTCATTAAGCTCTGTCAAGCCCTTGTGGAAGCCCTAGCTCTCCATCTTCCTGATTTGTCAAAGCCCTTCTCATTATACATTCATGAGAGGTCCAGTCAAGCTCTAGGAGTCCTAGGCCAATATTATAGCCCATCCTTTGCCCCAGTAGCTTATCTTTCCAAGCAATTAGACCCCACAGTTCGGGGATGGACCCCCTGCCTACGGGCATTAGCCGCTGGACAGCTCTTGCAGAAGGAAGCTCATAAACTGACATTTGGGGCGCCCCTTACCATTCTGTCCCCACATCACCTAGAAGACCTCTTAACCTACAAAAGTTTACAGACCCTCCCTCCCTCCAGACTCCTGACCTTACTGTCCTCTTTCCTCCAAAATCCAGACATTTCTTTCCTCCCCTGCCCGCCCCTGAATCTGGCCACTCTTCTTCCTCTACTCTACTCTCCTCATACTCCCTCGCATGATTGCCTGGAAGCCCTTCACAACTTCCTTCTGTGCCACTCCACGATCTCCGAAGGAGCCCTCTCACACTCCGACCTCATCTGGTTTACTGATGGGTCCTCCTTTAAACATGAGGGCACCCATTACGCAGGATACGCAGTAGTCTCCCTCAAAGACGTCATCGAAGCACAAGCCCTACCGCCTGGTACAACCAATCAACAGGCCAAACTCATTGCGGCCACCACAGCTTGCACTCTAGCCCGGGACACGTCTCTCACACTGTACACTGATTCCAAATACGTATTCCACATTCTCTTGTCCCATGCGGCAGTATGGAAAGAATGAGGCCTCCTCACCACAAATGGAAATTCCATCACTAATTCAGCCTTAATTACCAAACTTACAGAGGCTTCACAACTCCCACACCGACTGGGCATAGTCCACTGCAAATCACATCAAAAGGATGACTCTCCCATTACAAGGGGTAAGAACAAAGCTGACAGAGTAGCCCGGTCGGTTGCCCTATCAGAAGACGCACCAGACAACGATCCGTCTGCCCTTGCGGTTTTAGCCTTATCACAAGACACTCTCTGTTCCCAGGACAAAGAGTCCCTCTTCCGCTTCTTACACGGTCTGTTCCATCCTAGCCCCCAATCCTTGATCCATTTTTTACAATCCTTTTTCTCTCTCTCTCCTGAAGACAAAACCTTACTTAACCAAATCACCTGCAGGTGCACCATCTGCCAACGCACTAACCCTAATACCCCCCTCAAGGCCCGACCCTTCCCGGCTCATCAAGCAAGGGGTAATCTCCCCGCCTCAGATTGGCAAATAGACTTCACTAACATGCCCCCCGTATGGCATACCAGATACCTACTCATGTTGGTAGATACATTTTCAGGATGGGTCGAAGCTTTCCCCACCACTAACAAACGAGCTTCAGCAGTTGCCTCTATCCTCCTCACCCAGATATTTCCTAGGTTCGGGATGCCCACTTCCCTCCAATCAGATAATGGCCCTGAGTTCACTGCCCAAATCATTCAGAACCTCTCCAAGTCGCTCTCACTCCCCTGGCATCTACACTGTACTTATCGATCACAGGCTTCGGGAAAAGTAGAAAGAGCCAATAGGACTTTAAAAGACATCCTGACCAAACTATCTCTAGAACTACACCTTGACTGGATTCGCTTACTTCTCTTAGCTCTACTCTGCATTCGGGCCCTCCCAAAAAAACCTTTCTTCTTGTCACCCTTTAAGATCATGTACTGCCACCCAATTTTACCCCCGGGGCTCCCTCCCCACAAAGGACCAATTCCTCCCAACATGGCCCTTCCGCTACTCTTTCTCCTCTGCACCGAATTATGGAAATATCAGGATTGGCTCCTCCTGGATCCATCCGCTTCCCAAAACCCTCCAGTCTTACAACCCGGTCAACTAGTGTTTTATAAGCCTCCAGAAAATAAGACCCCTCTCACCCCAAAATGGGAAGGTCCACACCCAGTCATTCTCTGCACCCCCTCGGCCGCTAAGCTCTCACTGCCTGATAACTCTGTCACCCCTTGGATTCATATCTCCAGGTTGAAACCAAACACCCAGGACCCACCTCCTCTGGACACCCAAGACCCAACCCAGAGTCCTTCGGATAAAGCCCAAGACGCTGTCTACTCTTCCACACTTCATCCCTCTGATCCCTTGAAACTCCGCATCTCCCATTCACCCCCTTTGCCATCCATACCTGAATCATGACCTTTTCTTCCTTTACTGCTCTCTCGCTCTCGTTCCTCATTTCTATCGTCTTCCCCGTCACCTCAGCCTCCTTTGTATGGCGATTCAAGGTCAGACAGACTTACACACAGCATCAAACAAAAACCACTGCCCTCATTACCACATCAGACTGCCTTCTAAAAGGCTGGTCCGAGCCTTTGTACCTTCACTTTCCTCCCTCCACCAAAGTGTTCACTAGCAGCCCCCTTTTCACTCCCTACCTCTGCTTCCTCTATGACCAAAAACAAACCTCATGCAGGCAGTGGCCAGACACCTATGGGGGATGTCCCTACTGGTCTTGCGCCATTCACTACATGGGTGACTCTCGGTACCCACAGTATTACTCCTCCAACCGTTTCATAAAATATCCCAACAGCTCATTCTCCTTATCAATCCCTGATCCCTGGGACCCTTGATGGGCCACCGGAGTCACAGCCTCAGTTTACTATGGGGGGGTTCTTGACCCACCACAGTACCCTTCTCATTCCCAGATCTCTCAAGTTGCATCAGATATCGGACATTCTGAAAAAAGTCATTATTCAAACATTTGATGGCGCCTCTTCATCTTCCTATCCCCGCCCCTCTTCTAATTTCTCCTACTCTTGGTTACAGCTCATTTAAGACACCACCATCTTTCTCAACCACACCCTCAACACCGCCAATTGTTTCTTGTGCGCATCACTACAGCGCCCACTGCTGGCCACCATGCCCCTTAATATTTCCAACTACTCCTTCCATGCAGAAGGACAACCCCTCTGCCCCCTGGCAGACATACCCCTATGGGAACCAGAATATGCAGATAATCTCACCATCCACCACTGTGTAGGCCCAACTCCACCCCCCTCCAGCACACTTCACTGCCTCTCTATCTACACCTCTACCTCCAACTCTAAAACTTTTACAAAACCAGGACACTTCTTTTAGTGTAATGGCAGTCTTTTCAACTCACTGCCTCTTAACTCCAATATACCCTGCATTCTCGTCACCCTAATCCCACAGCTTACACTTTACAGCATGGCAGAATTTCTTGAGCTCCAACCTCCCTTGCCCTCAATCACAAAAAGGGCTGCTTTCCTTCCCATAATGGTCGGTATCCCTTTGACCACCTCAGTCATTGGGGCAGGGTTTTCGGGAGGGGCCTTGGGTCACTCTCTGTGGGTAATTAAAGATCTCAACGCCAAACTTGAGGGAGCCCTGACTTCCACTGCCGATTCCCTAGCCTCTCTCCAAAGACAGGTCACTTCACTAACTAAAGTCACCCTTCAAAACCGGCGGGCCTTAGATCTGCTTACAGCCGAGAAGGGCAGCACCTGCGTCTTCCTTCAGGAAGAGTGCTGCTATTACATCAATGAATCCGGCATTGTGGAAACTGACATTACCAAACTCACCGACCTTGCCTCCAGCCTCCACTCTGCTTCCAATTCCAACCCATTCTCTTCAATACTAACAAACCCCTTCCTCACCTGGCTGTGGCCCATTGCAGGCCCCATAATAATCATTCTTCTCGCCTGTCTCTTCTTACCCTGTATAATAAAGTTCATCAAACCCAAGTCGGAAAAATCTCTAATCAAACTTTCAACCAGCTTTTACTCAGGAACTATCAGCTTCTGGCCACAGAAGATCCCTCACCCTCACATGATCTCCCCACCACACGCTGAGATGGACCTCTCTCTCCGCTGGAAACTGTTCCTGGAAACAATGGCTGCAGACGCCTGGCTCCTGACACCCATATCCTCTTGGCACCATTGGAATCAACAGGTCCTCGACCTATGGTTACAAGGAACCTTCATTAATTTCCAACCTGAAGAAGTCCACATCTACTCATCCTTACTGTGGGGAGTCCTTTCAACCCTTTCCTCCCGGTCCTCAAGCCCTCACTCCCTTCTCCACCCCCATTCAGCAGGAAGCAGTCAGAGAGAAAGCAACGTCCACAACCCCGTAGAGGAGAAAGGGGGGAATGAAGGGTCCCCACCCTTAAGATGGCAAACCTCCTGCTTCTCTTCCGGGTCTTCAGTTCCCGCCAGCGCCACCCGAGGCCCAATTACCTCTCGCACCGCCCCCCCGCCATTCCCAGCACCTAGCCAATAGCCACCAGTCCCGTTGAAGTGACACCTCAATCAGCTTATGTCCCTCCCTATATAACCTAGTACTTTACCCAGTAAAGTGGAACTCTCCAGTGAATTGCTGCTGTGTGTCGCTCTTTCCTTTCAGATTCCACAGGGCCAAGAAAAGGATCAATTACCTTGATGATAGGTCAATAAAAACTCTCCATGCTGAGCTGAACAGAGAAAAATCGTTGACAATCAGAAAAGAGAACTGAAGAACTGTCAGAGAATTAAAAAAGATATGACACATACATAATTGGAATGTCAGAAGAAAAAAAGAATGAAGGAGAAGGAATATTTGAAGGAATAATAGCCACAAACTTTCCAAAATTAATGACAACAAACCACAGATTTGGAAGCTCAGGGAAGAGCAAGTAGAATAAATACAAAAAGCCAAACAAACAAACAAACTACATGTAGACAAAAAATAATCAAGCTACAAAAAACAAAGACAAAGAGAAAACCTTCAAAGAAGTCAGAAGAAAAAAGAAACATACTTTACAGATAATGGGACGAACACAATAATTAGTTTCCTGTTAGAAATCTTGTAAGCCATAAGAGAGTGGAGTGAAATTTTTTTATGTTGAAATTAATTATATAAATAACTCTTTAAACTCAATGATAAGAAAATCTCCCAATTTTTAAATAGCAAAAGATCTGTGTGGGCACTTCATGAAAAAAGACATACAGATGAAAAAAAGCATATGAAAAGATGCTTAACACCACGTATCATTAAGGAATTACAAGTTAAAACAACAATGGTACACCACTGACACCTACTAAAATAGCTAAAATCTAAAAAACAAAAAAACACCAATTTTGGGGGGAGGAGACAAAGCAACAGGGACTCTCATTTATTGTTGGTGGGAGTACAAAATGGTACAACTATTTTGGAAGACAGTTTCTGACAAAAGAAAACATAGTCTTACCATATAATCCAGCAGTGATGCCGGGGTTCTTGTTTGTGGAGCCGAAGAATGAGCTTCACAAACAGTCAAGGTAGGAGAGCAAGGTACAGGCTTTTATTTAGAGATAAAGTGAAGGGACAGAGCTTCTGGCTCAAGAGAGTCCGTAGTGGTGTGTTGTCTAGGGGGTTTTATAGGCAGTTGAGGATTTTTCGAGAACATGAAGAAACTTAGGGGTGGGGACTTGTTAAGTGGTTCCTGAATATTAAAAATTAACTTAACTGTAAGGAATTTCCTGCCTTGATTTCTCTCTGGGACACCGGCGCCTTGGTCTGGGAGCATATCAAAAGGCTGCCTGCCCAGCCCCCAAGGTGGGCTGAGGTATTGTCTACTTGCTAAAGAATCTTGCCTCTTGAACTTCCTGGGTGTTAAAATGCAATCTTATCTTTAAGATGGAATTCTTCCTGCCTTTTACCATGTCGTCTACAGCTGGGTCTGCATGCTAAGTTAGTTGCTCAGTTTGCAGAATTACCTTGTCAGATCTGAAGGAGGAAAGACAGCACATAGGCCTGGGCCTTTTAGTATGCTAAAGTGAATCTTACACATGGTTACAAATGATTAGCATAATAAAACATGTGCTACTCTTCTTTATCTGGGGAACATTAACTGATTTCACTGAAGAATGATTCTAGAGCTTAATGTTTAACATATAGAGTTTTAGCAGGGGGGTTTCTTTGCATGTAGTTACATTGCTCTGACTGCAAATATCCCGCCCTGCCCCCTCCGGAGGCCCTCACCCTACTCTGACTACATCCATTGTCCCTGTCTCAGCAGTTGTGGTTCTAGATATTCACCCAACTGTCTTGAAAACATATGCCTACACAAATACCTGCACACAAATGTTTATAGTAGTCTTTTTCATAATAGCCAAAAACTGGCATCAAAGAAGATATTTTTCAATAGGTGAACAGATAAGCAAACCATAGTACATCTATATAATGGAATACTATTCAACAATAAAAATAGTATCAAGCCACAACAACACATGGATGAATCTTAAATGCATATTGTTAAGCAAAAAAGGCAGTCTGAAAAGCTACATACTATATAATCCCAATATATTACAGTCTGGAAAAGACAAAACCATAGAGACAATAAATAGATAAACCCAAGGTTTGGGATGGGGATGGGGAAGAATTGACTAGATTAAGCACAGATTTTTTTAGTGTGATAAATTATTCTGTTACCACAGTGGCAAATACGTGACACTGAGCATTTGTTAAGATATTAAGCATTTGTCAAAGCCAATTGAATTTAACAGCACAAAGATTATGCCCCAAAAGTATGTAAATTTAAAAAAAATAACATTTGGGAGGCAGAATGTGACAAAAGAATCTAAATGTATCACAAATGTCTGAGACAACTTGTTGAAAGGGGTAGGAGGAAAGTGCGCTGACCAAAGTAACTTTGGAGATGAGTGGGGTCTGCAAGACTAAAGGGAAAAGAGACTGTACATAAACACTGTACTGTAGTCACTCGAGTTGTTCCCTACAGAGGGGCAGACTGACAATCCTGATACCACCATACATGTACACTGGAATTGAACAATTAAGTAAATTTATAGTGGATGGTGGATGTTAGGCTGGAGAAAGGAAAAAACAAGGACATGCAAACAGAACAGAGAGATGCCATAGGGGGAGAACAGACCAGACCCCAAAGTCCGTGCTGTATATGGAAAGGGGACAGCTCTCCCTGAATTCCATCCTGATGTGCCAACTAAGACCCGGATGTCAGCCTCCTCCCTCTTGGAAGGAAAAAGTTTCTAGTTGACTGTTATGTCACCTTTAGCCAATCATACCTCTCAACACCCCCTAGGATAGCTTGCCCACTCCTCCCCCTCCTAATCCCTTATAAGCGCCCCACCTCCCTAACCGGGAGTGACTTCTCTGGCCTCTGACAATAAGGCTACAGAACCTCACCTGGGGGTATTTAAATAAATTACCTGGCCCTTTGTTGCCTCTCTTTGCCTGCTTATTTCGGCTAGAATTTATCTTACAGTGGAAGCCTGGTTTCTCACTCTTGCAGTGGGAGTTTACAGACAAGCAAGGGGAGGACGCTGGAATGATCTAGTGGTCATGGAGTAGTGCTGGAGACATTGGTATGAACTCATGATCATTTTTTATTAATGTATAATTGATACACAATCTTATGAAGGTTTCATATGAAAAACATTGTGGTTACTACATTCACCCATATTATCGAGTCCCCACACATACACACCCCACCACAGTCACCGTCCATCAGCATAGTAAGATGCCACAGAGTCACTACTTGTCTTCTCTGTACTACACTGTCTTCCCCGTGACCCCACACACACCATGTGCTCTAATCATAATGCCCCTCAGTGCCCCTCTCCCTCCCTGCCGACCCACCCTCCCCCACCATGGTAACTGCTAGCCCCTTCTTGGAGTCTGTGAGTCTGCTGCTGTTTTTGAGCTCATGATGATTAAATATAGATACAGGTACATACAGAAGTATTTATAGAAGTGTGCATATACATGAGTCAGTGCTCACAAATATTTGTCCTGCTGCTGTCAGCTGTGAAGTTCTGGAAGGAAGGACACTCCAAAAGCCCCTATTGCCCAGACCTTTTCTAACACTGTTTTCCAATAAAAGTAACCAAGGCTCCTTGGAGAAATGGCAGATTCTAGGAGTGGAGCAAGAAATAGTTCAGATGAGCCTGGAGCATCTTGCAGGGTCAGAAGGTAAGCAAGTGGTCAAAATGCAAAATAAAACAACCCCAGCCTCATGGAGTATATCGAAGAGGTACAGCAGCTAACTGAAACATGACCAATATCCAAAGCTGGAAAAATTGGAGCAAAAATACAAAGTAATATTGGATAGTAACCCAAAGTATAATAAAATTAGTATCAGTGAGTCCATTCTGGTATAAATACGTGATTGAATCAGTAAATAAACACGGCAAAATAAAGACAAATCTCCCATGCAGAAGAATTTTAAATACTTTATGTAGATATTTACCCTTAAGGAAATGGTGCATAACTCTTCAGTGTGTAGTGCATAACTCTGGGCTGTGTATAGTGACTTTCTTCCAAAGAGTATAGTATCTTGGAAATGACCGTGTAGGCACTTCACAGCCTATGGACCCTGATGTAAGGCTTCAACTGAGTCAACTTCATTTTTCTTAATGGTTCATATGATAGCTATGTAAATGACAGTTTATGAATTACATAAATTAAGATCATGTTAGTATCTTAATTCACCCAATGCATTACCTCACTTGAATTGAAAAACGTACCTTGTGAACAGAAAAATGAAAACAAGCTTAAACATCTCATGAGATACAGGGTCTTTGAAATAGTCACACATAACAAGCAGATTTATCGAAAAGTGCTTGTACTTAATGCCAGTGAACACAGAAGAGGTCAGACACCTCAACCTGAGGAAGAAAATGAAAGTTAACAAACTAAGAAAGAATAAATCTAGTCCTACTTTAAAGGTGATGTAAACAAGTTAAATGTGACTATGACAGTATTGAAAGTGAAACAGGTATCTTTGTACTGGAATCTCCACTTATATATGAAGAAACTTAAGATGCTGAAAATGAACCAAAAATTCTTTATTTGGAAAGACAAATGAATAAAAAAGTAATTATAGATAGCTGTCAATGAAATATAGGGAAGGATCACCTACATAGCTCAAAAAGAGCTTCTTAAATATATTTAAAAATTAAGGATGAAAGAATGAAAGGCAGTGTAATCTTCCCACAATCACTTTAACTGATGAAGACTTTAGTAAGACCTGCCTCAGCAAACATTTATGGCTGGCACATGCTAAACATGTCCAAGTCAGAAAACCAGCAACTACCAAAACCTGACTGGTAAATAGCAGAACTGGCAGCCAGACCCCATGCCCAACCCAGTTCCAGTGCCCACTGTCTGAGACACAGTATGCTGTAACTCATTGTAAGACACCTCACGATTCTATTCTGAAGAACATTTTAATTTACTGATTTGTACGTAGTGATCTTGTGTCCAGTAACTCTGCTGAATACTCTTATAATTCTAAAAGTTTGTAGATTTCTTGGAAGCTTTCGTATGTCAAAATCAACAATAGCATGGGATGAACAGACTTTTGAAGATTGCCCAAGGTATCTAGCCACAATATAAAATACTTATTTCCATGTAAATATGTTTACCTGTATAAACAATAGATATACTAATGAACTTTCAGAACATAATCCCTTCATAAATTAAGGATAACATCTTTAATAAATTGGTATTATAATTCATAAAATGTCATTATGGAATTTCCTTAAGTTAAAATTAACACCAGATTAGCAATTGAATGGATTTAAATTGACGATAATTTCATATTCCAACATTTTAGTTATTATCTTATCAAGTGAAATACACATTATCAAATCACACCTTCTGAATTGTTAAAATATTTGAAGTAGTATATATTTAGAATAGCAAAGGAAGGCTTCCCACTAGGTAATTCAGACAGATACATTGTTCTAAAAAAAAACTAGTAAATGGAAAGCATTTCTTGCTTGTCATCATGTGTGGTGCTTGTGAGAGCATTTAAACTGGTAAAGACTCCCTCAGCACAAACATAAATCATTCATGGTAGAAAAAAGCCATTTTGTTTGTTTGGAAACTGGCATCTACTGTCCTCATCTGGAAACAAAACTATTTCAAAATTCTATCAGTAATAACAATTTGCATGTAATAAAAAAATCCTTAGCTAGCAGGAGATGCAGGAGTTAATGCTGTATTTGAATTTCTACTTAAACCTCATATGGTCAAATTACATTTGAATTTAATAACAAGATCATTAGCAACTCTGCAGTCATGAAAGAAAACAATACAGTAGCAAAGGAGGAAATGGTTTTGGATGCATTTGGTTTTTACAATAGATATTTACCACTAGAGGACATTATACAGCCATGCATCTTTTATCACTAACGAAGTATGCAGTGCATGCCTATAAACTTTCAGCTTGGGTTTTCCAAGCATAATATTCATGTTATTTAACATTTGGGTGACTATGGTACTCTCCAACATTAAGCACAAGGATCAAAATATCCCCTGGGTACGGAGAAAGACAAATACCCTATGATTTCAGTTATTTGTGGAATCTAAAACAAAACAAAATAAAATGAACAGAACAGCAGTAGACTCATAGACACTGAGAAGTGACTGGTAGTTGCCATGTGGGAGGGGCTAAGGTGGGTAAGTAGGGTGGGTGAGGGGCATAAAGGGGCACAAATATCTCAATCGTAATGTAAGTTATTCATGGAGATGGAAGTACAGCATGGAGAATATACTCAGTGGTTGTGTTACATCTTTCTATGTTGACAGATGATAACTGCACTAGTTGGGGTGAGGATTTAATAATATGGGTAACTTGAAATACTGTGTTGTATAGTTGAAACCAATATAATACTGCGTATCAACTATACTTCAATAATTCCCAGGTATTCATGTAATGGTTTATAATTTAATGAATTTTCCATTATCTGCCTCCTTGATTTTGTGCGCTAGATTCTGCCCTTATAGTCTATCCAAATCTAAACCACCACCTGAAACACATTGCAAATGATTCTTCCATCTAGCTTACATTGTTCCTCCCTGTATTCAATTCTTATGCTCAATTGCTATTTGTGTAATAATATGGATGAATTACCTTGATGATCATTTGGCATCTTTATAAGGTCGTTTTTTTAAATTAAGGTATCATTGATATACAATCTTATGCTCAGGTCTCCCATGAGCAACACTGTGGTTACAAGATTCCCCCCATTATCAAGTCCCTACCACATACCTCATTACAGTCACTGCCCATCAGCATAGTAAGGTGCTATAGAGTCACTACTTGTCTTCTCTGTGCTATACTGCATTCCCCATGCCCCCCCCAACCTAAGTTACGTGTGCTAATCGTAGTGAGCCCTTTTTCCCCCTTATCCCTCCCTTCCCACCCATCCCCCACAGTCCCTTTCCCTTTGGTAACCACTAGTCCATTCTTGGGTTCTGAGAGTCTGCTGCTGTTTTGTTCCTTCGGTTTTCTTTGTTGTTATACTCCACAAATGAGGGAAATCATTTGGTACTTGTCTTTCTCTGCCTGGCTTATTTCACAAAGCATAATATGCTCTAGCTACACCCATGTTGTTGCAAACGATAGAATTTGTTTTCTTATGGCTGAATAATATTCCACTGTGTATATGTACCACCTCTTCTTTATCCTTTCATCTACTGATGGGCACTTAGGTTGCTTCTGTGCCATGGTTATTGTAAATAGTGCTGCGATAAAGATAGGGGTTCATATGTGTTTTTTAATCTGTGATCCTGTTTTCTTAGGGTAAATTCCTTGGAGTGGAATTTCTGGGTCAAATGGTATTTCTATTTTTAGTTTTTTGAGGAACCCCCATACAGCTTTCCACAATGGTTGAATTAATTTACATTATCACCAGCAGTGTAGGAGGGTTCCCCTTTATCTGCAACCTCACCAGCATTTGTTGTTCTTAGTCTTTTCAATGCTTGCCATTCTAACTGGTGTGAGGTGATATCTCATTGTGGTTTTAATTTGCATTTCCCTGATAATTAGCAATGTGGAGCATCGTTTCATGTGTCTGTTGGCCATCTGAATTTCTTCTTTGGAGAAGTGTCTGTTCAGATCCTCTGCCCATTTTTCAATCGGGTTATTTGCTTTTTGGGTACTGAGGCTTTCTTTGTATATTTCGGATGTCAACCCCTTATCGGATCTGTCATTTATGAGTATATTCTCCCATATTGTAGGATGCCTTTTTGTTCTACTGATGATGTCCTTTGCTGTACAGAAGCTTTTATAAGGTCTTATAATGACTGTTCGGATAACTTACTTTCTTGCCAGCTCCTCAATTTAATTTTAAAGATTTAAAAAGTATATTTCACTAATAAAGTAAAAAATACTTTATCGTTGTTAATTTTTCTGGGATGGCTTTTCAGAATTTCTAGTTTACCTTATTGGCAGAAATAGAAATCAGCATCTACCATTTTTACAAAAACAATAAAGCCATTGAAATTTTTATATGAGTATGCACAAATATGTGTACTTCTAAATGGTTAATCAACTGTCATAATACAATTTACAGTCCACCACTAATATACATGCCACTTTATCATGTTCTAATTTTTCATATGTATATGAGTTTAATGTTGGAATGTTCCATTGATCTTTTTGTTCATTCAGGCAGCAGTTTCAAATTCTTCTAATTACTATAACTCTTGTTATATGTTTAAATATGTGGTAAGGCTAGTTCTCACTTGCTACCTATTTTCAGAACTTTTTCTGACTACTTTTACATGTTTATTTTTCTAGATTAACTTGAGAAAAATTTTTTCAAGTTCCATGTCTAACTAAATCTTGTTATTTTGGTTATTACTACATTGCATTTATAGATCAATTTAGTGAAAATGGGTTAATTTCAACCTTAAAATTTCCCATCCAGGAATGAAAAATATGTCTTTCCATTTACTCAAGTTTTCTTTTATGCCTTTCAAAAGAGTTAAATTTTCTTCTAAATCATGTGCATTAAACATAATAAAGCTATATTTCCACTTAAGAGAAATTTCTCTATAGCATTACAGTCATCAAACAAATGTTCTAAAATGGCTTATCAAATGAATGTTCCAATGTTCCAATTTATATAACATTCCACAGTTTGGGGGGCTTTTAAGTCATTCCAATTATTTGAAATATGCCATTGTTAATAATATTATAATGAATATCTTTATCAGTCATTGCCTTTATTTCAGATTATTTCCTTAGAATATAGTCTTAAAAGTGAATTACCATGTCAAATATTAAACATTTTTAAGGATTCTGATACACATTAATAAAATTATAGATTTATTAAAATTATTAATGTATTAGATAAATTATATGTATTTATATTATTATATTACATGCAGTCAATATTAATTTATTAATTAATGTTATTTTCCCAAAAGGTAGAACTTATTTTGTATTCCTAAAAGGGAAACTTGTGTATATGAGAGAAATGGGCAGGGTGGGGATGGAAAATAGAAGTGATTGTTTATATGCAAACGTGCATACACATCTCTGTACTCCAGAGTACATCTCGGCCAGCACTGCATATTCTTATACTTTAAAAATATTTAATTCAATGTCATGATGTTTTAACTTGCATAATTTGTATTACATCAAATATATTTTTTAATATTTTGTTGTATTTGTATTTGCATTAGTAGGCTAGAGTGAGACATTTCCTACTGGTCTTGAAGAAGTAAGCTGCCATGTTGTGAGAGGGTCTGAAAGAAGGTCACCTGGCAAGGAGCTGAGTGTGGACCCCGGCTGAAAGAAAGCAAACTAGCAAGAAAATAGGAATCCCTATTCTACAACAGCAAGGAGCTAAATTCTGTTTACAACTTGGTGAGCATGAAATAGGAACTAAGCTACAGAAAGAAACACAACCCAGTCAACACCTTGGGCAGCTTTGTGAGACCCTGAGTAGAGGACCTTGTTGTTAGGCTATGCCTGGAATTCTGACCCATGGAAACTATGAGATTGTAAAGGTATGTTGTTTAACCTCCAACTGTATGGCGATTTGTTATGCAGCACTAGAAAACTAATAACACAGGTGGCATGGAGAACTAGAACAATAATTTAGCATTTATTAAGGATATAATCTGAACTGTAGGGACCTGCCCCTTTTTCTTTAAGGAGAATTTATGCTTCACATAACAGAAGATTGGATTGCACCCCTTGGCCAGCAAGCAGTAAAGAAAGTTTCTACTGGTTAAAATTTATGGTATGTTATTCCAAAGTTCTTTTGTGCTTGTCTCTTGCCTGAATGCTTAGGTCCAGCATACATGGCTCTAAGAGCTTCGATGATTTTACTATTGCTGTAGCTCCAGCGAGAAGGGTGTTCCCAGCCTGGGGCAAATGTGCTGTGAAACCGGTGAAACCAAAATAAGTCAAGGGAAAGGGTAGGTTGAGAGAAACTTGTTTATTGCTCACAGCTTGCTTGAATCCACTGGCCAGGGTTGGCCCATCCATCTCCTCAGGCACAGCTCACGATCTGTCCTTTTGCCATGCTCTCTGCCTCCTGCCCACCCCTTCCTAGAGAGTTCAAACTCTGTTGGTGGGCCCTTGGTGACTGGCAGACGCCAGAACAATAATGCATCAAGAACAGAGGGAAGGAGAGAAGAGCCGTTTTCTCTCCACCCCTTGCCCCAGATTGATGGGAGGCTTTGCAGTGGTAAACACAGATTGATATGTACATGAACTAAGGCCAGGCAGGAGATTCTGGAAATTCTGTCATTTACCCCATGATTGCACATGAACCAAATAATAGCATCTTTTGTAGGGAAGAACTAATTTAAGCTGTTTACATGACCTTAAGAAGATAGACATCCAAGACCTTATTAACTACTCATAGAGTGTGGCCAATATGATGCCCTAGTATTTATCTTACCAATTTTATAAGCTCTTTAAGTATTAAGCATATGTTATGGTATAGTGAAAGTAATATTTATGCAACCATCAACCTTTAAATCATTTTTCATTGTTTTCTTTTACCAATAAGTCAGAGCTGTAAAGCTTTTCTCCCTAAGCAGGAAAAAGTGCGTGTTTGATCTCCTAGCTAAACAATAGATGGCAAAGACAGGCATTGTGGAATTAGACAATTTGGTAAATTCATCATCCCTTCCTTCAACATATCAAGGGTCATGGTTAGACAAACCAGCTCACAGACTTCTCCCACAGCATACAGAAAGTACTCTTTCTGTTCAGGTCTGCAAAACCAGAAGTCTTCTGCAACATCATATAAGGAGGGCAACAGATGATTAGCCCTTGACATCTTCCTGTAACCCTCTCAGAGTTATGGTCAGGTTTCTCAGCGTGTTGTAGAAGACCCACTGGAAACTGGTCCTCTCTCTACATGATCTCCTTTACCACCTAAGCAGGACCACAGGAGAAGACATGGTAGGCTGGGATCTTTCAGATGACTCATGAGATAGATGATGGCTTATTTTACCAAGGCTGCCCCTAATTTCTCTATCTAAATTGTCTTCCTTTTGGTAAGATAAGAAGTATGACATTTATCTCATTGAATGTGTTTTATCAGATCAGGCCAGGAAATTCACGCTACATTGTGAAAAGTGACCTTTTTTAGAAAAAAGCTTCTGTAAAAACACTAAAGTATTGTCAGTTGGTTAGCTTGCTTTCTAAAGCTTATCTAGATGAGCAATGTTTCCAGTTCTGTATACTGACATAAGCATTTCATTACTCACTGGATTAAACTGAATTGCCAATTCCCCACCCACTGTATCAAAATAAAAGTGACTTGAAAGGAGAAGACAAGAGACAGAGCATAGACTGTGTAATCACAGAATCTTAAATGTCATTCATTTCAACCTACATCCTATTCTGCTAACGAAAGCAGAGATTCAGGTGAGGACCTTCTTCTCAAACATTTCAGATGAATCTGAAAGAACCAGCCAAATGAGAGTTGCTCAATAATTACAGGGCCAAAGTTGCTATTTAACCATACAATAACTTTACTACTGTTTGAACATTTATGTTTATAATGTGACTGAACAGAGAAGACCTGGAAATCAAGCTCTCTGTGGGCTTATGTGCCAACATAAATCCTGTATCCAGAAAGCATGCTAGGCACAGTTGGTCTGATTCCTGGGGAAGTTTGCAGTTCACAATGTCAATCACACTGTGGTAACACTCTAATACATAAGGCTCACCTCCAGTGAAAAACTTTTTGGCAAGACAATGAACATATGTTGGCTTCTTTGCCTGGGACAAGCCTAGAACCACAATGACAATGAGCCTGCTGCCAAGAAAAAATTAGAGCAGCTATGAGTTAAGAGGGCAAATGTTATTAAGCAGATCTTTCAAGTTGGTGGCCTTGAACCCTTGGGGATCTTAGACATATGGCTTTAAAATACCATATTTTCATTTTAATAATAATCCAACAAAGTTAATATAAGCAGTACAGGGGTTGTATTTTGAAATTATTTAACAGGTTACTTTTTGTCTTCCTTATTAATCATCTTCCACAGTACCTTTCTATCATTCATGTTAAGCCAGATGGTGCCCCAAGTAAGATGGTACAAACTAGAAGAAAATGCAGAGCTGTGTTCAAAGGAGCACTCATGTTTAATTATTTTACCAAAGTCACACTTCTTTCTTTGGAATGATAATTCAAAATTAAAAGTCATTCCCTAGAAAAAAGACTTTAGTTTCATTGAAAGGTCAATCCATTAAAACTTCCATTTGCTTGTATTAAAACAGTCTGATGCAGTGGAGTCATGAGCTACTTTGTTACAGGTTAATGACGAAATAAAACAAAAAGCAAATGCAGTACAAAAACGATGGGTTCAATCCAAGTGGAGGCTTGCTGTATAAATGAGTGAAAGTTCTCAAATAGTGAATACAGAGACAAGTGGTGGGAGAATTGAACTGAGTCATCATACAGCAAATGCTAAAAAGGGCATGTTGTCATAAATGAGCAAATGTGTTACATAAATTCCATTTTTGTACACAGACGTATTCAGGAGTTCATGAGCACCATGTATAGTAGCAAATAAGTAATGAAAAAAATTTCTTAGAATGGTGTTTTTTATTCTTTAGTATTGAATTGGAAGGAAGCACTATTAAATTGAGTGTTTCATTAAAGTAATGGATTGATGGTTTAAAAAAACTAGGTCATTGTTTTATTTCATCAAAGCAACACCATTATTTCATTAAATACATGTTGATAAATTGATTTTTTATTTTAGCTTTCTTTTACTTAACCTTTAATTTTTTTAATTGTTGCTCATATACTTTAATAAAGCTACATGAGTCCAAGGTTTACACCTCGTCTTATGTTTGTACATATAAAATAACTTTTCAGTAAAGACACTCTAAGTCATCATTGGGGGTCTAAGTAAGGAACGGTGGTGTATCTGTTAGGACTCCAGAGACAGAATCCCTGCACTATAGTCCTGGATTTTCTGTTTTTTAACCATATGAAATTATCATACAAACTTTTTTTTTTTACCTACACAAATTGCAATAATACATAAAAGCTTTTTAAATCTTGAGTAAAAAATTTAATCACATTGAGTCTCCTCTTTCTCATGTATAAAATGGAGAAAAATGGATTCAACCTACTTCATAAAGTAGTTGTTTATATATTGGAACAGGATTTTTCTCACTATCTAATAGATCAAGTCACTTTTTTTCCATTAGGGACATTTTCCAAGGAATCTGGGTCTTTTATAACCAGATAATTGCTGTGTTTCCTCTGGGTGAAAGGCAGTGTCTTGGTGTCCCCAGCCACTAGGCAAGAGTGGGGAGGAGAACTAAGTGAAAGGTGGAATTTTCTCAAGAATTGTGGAGGCTCCAGTTCCTCCCCACCCCACCCCAAACCTCAAAAATGGCCTTGCAATGTTTGAGAGTTTCTTTTCCTGTTCTTAACTCAGTGCTGGACTAGGAGCTTCTACTCCTGTCATAAATGTCACACTATTGAAAACCAAAATAATAGCAGTATACAAAATGCAAGAAGAACAAGACAGGTTCCTACATGGAAATGCATAAAGATCCAGGCCACTTTTATCAAAATTCACATACTATATTGAGCCAGAGAGAGTGAAGCTCACATTTACACTGTCACTATCTACCAGAGCAAACTAATTTTTTAGTAATAATGACCTTTAAGCAACTGATCTAATTGTAGAACCTTAACTTGGTGGACGAAAGTAAGATAGTCTCCTCAACAGAAAATCAAAATGGACAAATAACAGGAAGTCATCAGACAAGATTCCTAAAATGTGGATGGAAACTGCAAGAATTTGGGCAAAAAAAAATCATGCATCTACATATATGTGTAGATATACAGAATTTGTACATAAACACATGGACATATTTGTAAAAATTATATAGCCTTTGAGTTAACAGAAGAGACAGAGACAAAGGAAATATTTGTAGGCACACAAGGAAAGGAGCAGAATCTTGGTTATCTTGCACAGTATGAGGAATTAAGAATTGCTAAATGAGGTTAACCCATCAGACAGCATCAGCATACATTTATGTCAGTGGTCACGGTGACATTAGATTCCTATCGAAAGTTTAGGTGTAAGAATGTTAATAATAAATTCTCAAGCATCAGCCTCAGGCAGTTACAAGAAATAGGCAGTATGAGATGAGGAGATTTCACAAGCTGCTCTAGACATGAATCATATTTACCACCAGGGCATGACTACTGTTTGTGATGTTACCAATTATATTTACAAGGGGGGAGGTGAGAAGTATAGCAGAGAACACAGTATAGTTAATTTTAAACTTTCAAACCCTTTTATAAAGTTTCTCCATTTGATTCTGGGTAAAGAGTATTTGAATAGTAGGAATAAGATACTCAGCTTTCCCAGAAATGCCAGTGAAAACTGGATGTGATTTTTTTTCTCAGATAAGAGGCTGTGCAATATTATTCTTTTCCATTCAAGATTTGTGTGTTTCACTAGCTCGGTGGAAGTAGCCACAATTTTAGACTTCCGTCTTAGAATATTCTCCTAAGAATACTCTAGGAAAATAAGCGTGTGTGTCAGAAATATTTCTTTTTCTTTTATATTTGAAGCATAAGTAATAAAGAATATCCTATTAGTTTCAGGTGTATATCATAGTGGTTCAGTATTTTTATACATTACAAAATGATTGCCATGATAAGTCAAGTTACCATCTGTCACCATACAAAGTTATTACAATATTATTGACTGTTTTCCCTATTCTGAACATTACATCCCATGACTTACTGATTTTATAACTGGAAGTTTGTACCTCTTAGTCTTAAGAGAAATATTTCTTAATATTACAAGGACCCTTCCCTTCAAAAATGAATCACAAATCCACATATGTAACATTTCACCTCTAAATCCCTAAACAGCTGCCTCCTTATTTTATCTATTCAGACACACCTGAAATTTTAAGAAGTATTCTTTTATATTTTTTTAATGTTATTAATAACTCTAATAAATATACATACACTAAAAGTAAAAATTGCTTCCTCATGCCACAGGAGCTCACCAGAGGTGAGGAAAGAGATGGGGTGGGGCACAGTTTGTAGGAGTCTCTGACAGGTTAGACGCCTACAATCATGTCCTAAGCATCCTACTTCAGTGGCTTAGGTAGCTTTTGCTTCAGCTGGCTTCTTTTTCAATTTTCCAAAATTCCTGCCATAAATTCATTAACTATTCACTAATCAAATGCCATCCCAGGACACTTTTAACTCATCGAGGACATCCTCTGGTGTATGTTTGGTGTTAATAGAAAATACAGAAAGGAGGCAGAAGTAAGGCCTTGTCTCGTCTGCACCTATGCAAGGTGAGTCAGCCTTTCATGTGCACAAACAGTATCTGAACCTCCTGGGCTACAAGGCCGCAGTAAACAAATAGAGCTTGCACGTGTTTCTGAGCCCCTGAAGTATCCCTGGACTAGACCCAGTCACTTCCTTCTCTCCCTCTTGTCTTCTTCCCTCCAGCTCCTTTGTCCTCAGACATGAGGCTGCAGTAACAAATAATATTCTTTGAGCATTGAGACAGAGGACACCAGGCAAGGAGATAGATGAAGGGCTTGTCTTCTTTCCCACATGCTGGTTTTGTGGAATCTATGTGTTACCTATCTAGTGGAATCTATCTGGAATTCATCTAATCCATTTGTTAATACACTAAGCCTTGCTTGCAAAAGAAAATGCCAGGGATCGTGAAAAATTAGGGCAAGGGAGAGTGTTGACTGGTTCCTAGGGTTCAGAAGCCCCAGACTAGCTCTTGGCAATAGCCTCATGGCTCTTCTTATCCTATGCATCTATTTTCACATTAAAGAAACACAGAAGCCCTTAGAAGTATCTCAATATTTCCTCTTCCAAAATGGGGGAGTATTTAGTTTAGGTCAGTCTTCAAATGCCCATTTAAGAGGGACCTAGATTAGTATGGAAAGTTCCAAGCTTGCTTGTTATAAACCTTCTACTCTGGCCCATTTATTCAGCCATACTTTAAAATTTTCTACTCCCCTACCAGGCTGTAAAGTCTTAAAGGCCTGGGGCTACAATGCTGAGCATTAAACTGAGTGGATGCTCATAGGATAGTTAAGGGATAGTACAGAATTGTGTTATCCCTAATTCAGCCATTTGGCTCAGGAAACCATCCAGTGCCCTGGCATGTAATCATCGTGCTCAAGTGCCATGGAGATGTTAACCACAGCAAAAAGGAAACAGTCTCTCGGAAGAAACCAGGAGGCCTCCTTCTAGTTAGTGAGCTCACAGGAGACAAGGTGATGATTCATATAATCCCAGGGAGGCAATCATTAGGCAAAAGGATTTAAAGTCAAGTAGCAAGTCTGAGTCATTAAAGTCATGTTTTAAGTTTGAATATTCAGGTTGTTTTGCACATCAGTTAAATGATGGGCAGCCAATTTTATGTACAGACAAAAGCAAAAGGCCATGATTGTTTGATTTTTCATTTAAATACTTTTTAGACTCAAATGTGTTTTAATTTTATGACTGGAGGAAATGGAATGAATCATAAACATTTTCTTCAATTTCATAAATCTTTTGTATGCATTCCTAGGAATTATATTTATTTCCAGATTCAATAGTCACTCAAATACCATATCCTAAATTACTGTGAATAGCTATTTGAAGCAAGGACAGGAGAATATACTTTTTCCCATAGGAAAGTCTCTCTTAATACAGCCTGCTTAACAGTTGTTCTTGAGATAGGTGGCAAGAATTTTTATCCCTTAAGTAATATAACAAGCATCTTCATAATATTAAAAGAATCTTTTAGTAGCAAAAAAAAAAGCTTAGAACCTCATTAATATGCTACTGTGAATGATGAACAAGGCTTTTCTCCTGGCTTTTGGTAAGAAATAGGCCACTGCTCTTTCTTAAGTCTTTTCAACCTCTTTGTTTAGCTCTTGACAGAACTAAGTTTTCTCTGCTGGCTAGCAGCCTTAGCGGTTTTGGCTTCCCACAAAGCATCTTCCACACAACCAGTATCGAGTGTACGCTTGATGAATGACTAGGTGAAGGGATTAATGCATTTCTCAACTTTGACATGCTGGGCTTCTGGCAGTTCTTTCATAAAAACTTCTTGGACTTTTTTGGCATTATTCTCAACAGTTCTCTTCCTGCCACCTGCTGACTTTGAGAGTTGCCAAATAAACACTTACATACATACACATCCCTACAGGTATGGCCCAGACTGAGCTGTTGCTCTGTACTCTGGTCGTTTGACTCGAAGCTCCCCACTCTGTAAAGCACCCTGTGGAGTACACATAGAGCATAAAACAACAATCCTTCCCCCATCGATAAGGGCTGTAATGTCTTTTACCAGTTTTAATTCGGTCCTCACAGACTGCTTCATTGATATGCTTTACAAATGCAAACTTAAAAATCATGACTCATTAGCACGATTAGTCTGTACATGTTCTGTGTAAGTTAAACCTATTCGATACAATAGCAATTCATTCAGCATGTCTCCATGAGCACAGTAATGAAATTTGACTATAGTAGCTTCTTAAATTTTACTATTTATATAACTAAACTCTTTAGAGGACCTATCTTAATCTTCTTGTTAATTGTATAAATTTGTTTTAAGAAGTACTTTTCAATCCAGAAGTATAAAAGCTTTCAAAGTTTATTCTGGTAATAACATGTACAAGAATTAATAGCCCATCTCCTTTGAAATGCTAGTTCAGAAATTCAGATAACTTGTAAACTTTTAAAAATATTATATTGTCTGCCTGCTGCTTGAAACAATCCGTGAATAACTCCTTGCCATGTTCCTGGGATGCTCATAAAAAATGAGGGTGGAGTAATCATTTCCCAGTATATACCTATATCAAATCACCATGTTGTACACCTTTAAATAATACAATGTTATGTGTCAATTATATCACAATAAAACTGGGAAAAAATGAGGGTGGGGTGATTGGTTGACTGACCCTGTCAATATCAGGGTATGACAGTCTTGAAGGACCACTAGTGACTCAGAATCTCTGAGCATGTGCCTGCGAGGGCATGGTCATCTCTGATGCATCTCATCGGAGCACAGAGGGAAATTGCTCCTTTGCCGATGGAAACAGGGATGCTGAGGGACCTAAAACAGCATTAATCCATACATACCAACTAACGAGGTAGTAACTGAGATAATTTTATGTCTGGTTGAGGTTGCCTGAGAAGAACCAGCACTACTATTTAATACCAAGCACTTCAATAAAAAATAAGTATATGTAAGGGATAAATTTGTATTTCTTTATCCTTCCTCTCCAGCCAATTGTAACTTGGTTCAATAGTATCTAATAATGATGAATTAATATATTTTATTGCTTTTGTGTATTGGGAAGAGGAATCCACACTGATAGTCAAAAGAACTCAAAGTCCCAGCTTTCCCACTTATTGTCAGGATGTTCTTGGATGAGCTACCAAATTTGTCAGACTCAGTTTGCTTATCTTTAAAGTATGCATAACAATATCTACCTTGCAAACACAATGCCTAGTGCAGCTTGAGCTCAAGAAATGTTTATTCTTCCTATTAAATTTAAAAATGTTTTGACATGCTCTAAGGAAAATTGAAACAAAAAGGCAGACTTTGCTTCCATGAAGTCAAAGTCATTAAAATTTTTTTTGAGTTCATGCATCACATTGTAAAAGAACTTAGGAAGATAAAAAGAAGAAAGAAATGTTCTGGTTCTAGAGCCACAAAACGTTAGTAAAAATAAACAAACAAATCTATAATATTTAAGATTCAGTAGAGAAACAATGCAATGTAGTAGGAAATAACAAAGGTTTTAGAATTAGAGACAGCCAGGGTCACATCTTGGTTCTGCCTCTTATTACTTAATATCTTCAAGGCTTTTTCTTTATTGACAGGAAAAGATAGTATCATGTTTCACTGAGTCCAATACTCTGTATGTTGTAAGACTCACCATTCTTTTATGTACAAAGAAAGAAAACACTGCCAATTAGGTACAATGTTCTCTTAAAATGTAGAATTTTGATGTCAGACTTATTGAAAGAACACCTTTAAATATATTCAGACAGATTTTAATCATATATCACCCTGATGCATAGATAAAAAGCAAAACTTGGCAAAATAAATGTTTAGCATATTCCTTTTACATAGTGAGACCTTTCTGAATCATTTTTGAGTCAGAGTTATCAATGCCCTCATAATATTGACCTCTATTCCATCAAAAGCATTGGTGATACTTATTTCTTAAAAGATGCTTCTGCTGTTGCTTCCAGGATTGTCTTCCAAGTCATGCTATGATGCTGTCATGTCACCAGAAGCAATAACCAAGTTTGTTCACGAGTTGGCAGTGACAGAGGGAGCCTGATTGCTGTCTTTCTGACAGTGACCATAAGACATCATGCACTGTAACATGCACTCTAATTTCAATAAGTGGGAGAGAAAAGTACAGTATAGGGAATATAATCAATAATATTGTAATAACGTTGTATGGTGACTGATGCTAACTATACTTACTGTGGTATATATAATGTATATAAATGTCAAATAATAAATGTACAGTAAAGTATTTAAATGCCAAATCACTATATTGTACACCTGAATCTAATACAATGTTGTATGTCAACTATACTTGTGTTTTAAAAAAGACTGTAAGTATGAAAAACATGGGCATCCTAGAATTGTGAGATTTGGGTAATACTTAATCCTCATAGAACTACTATGAAGCCCAATAAGAAACTGCATGAAAAGTATTAATAAGATAATAGCATAAATAAGTGGTAGCTATTGTATTACAGGGAAATGAGAAAATGCACCCACTTCTGACCTGTGACTCCTAACCATGTTACTGGAATGCTCATAAATACTGAACTAGATTAGTGAAAACTTTGAGTATTATACTGTCATGTCTGAGGGCTGGCATTTTGCACATGATGAACTTTGCAAGTCTGAAGCAGTATTGCCAAGTAAGAGGCTCATTCCCGTCTCTTACTCCCTCCTTCCAAAGAAAAAACAACGCAAAATAAAATGACAACAGAAAGCCTTGCGGTCCCATAAAGGCACAGCGAGATCACCAGCGCCGGACCCTCTGGTTCTTGCTGCTCTCCCACTTCCCTGCTCCCCCGGGGCAGCGTGCTTTTCCACCAGCACTGCCACAGGGCCTACGGATCCAAACAGCAGAGAGGGTGTCCACGAAAACATCAAAACCTCAGGTTTTGATAAGGGTAAATGAAGGGCAAATAAAAAATAACCATAAAAATTGCTTGAGATTTATAGAAGACAAATGGCAACAGCACTGTGATGACACTGTTTGAACTTTATTATTTTACTCAGTTCTCCAGTGAAAGATCTGAAGATCAGGTTAATCCAAAAAAGGAAGAAAAGGGAGAAAAGTGCCTCTGGACTTTTCTGCCAAGGATTAAGGCAAGAGTGCAAAGTTGAGCCTCTCTTATACCCTAGCTGCTCCAAACCACATGCTCTCTTGTGAGCTCTGTCACTGGTACAAACTGTTCAGGCAGGCCCTACAATAAAGCTGGACCAGGGCCAGTTACTCAAACAAGAACTTGCTTGGCATGGAAATGTCAAGAGAAACCCAGTGGAGGGTAGTAGAGTAGGGAGTGGGTGGGGTAGGGAAGAATGACCAGGGCCACATCAGGCAGGGCAGTATCTAACAGGGCAAAGCTTTTCAATCTTGCTCTGCTGCCATTCTGGATGGAATGATGTCTGGTTTCAGGGGCTCTCCTGTTCTGTGAGGATGGTTAGCAGCATCACTGGTTCCCACCCACTCGATGCCAGCGGCACTCCCTCCCATTGCTCGCCTCGCCCCTTTTCTGACTGCAAGAATAAAAAATGTCACCAAACATTGCCAGTGTACCCAGGGAGGCAAAACGGCCCCTGTTAAGAACCACATACACAGGATAATATTCACAGGATAACAAATCAACATTCAGGATTGTTGTGAGATACCCAGAGCCCGGAAAGAGTCTGAGTTTGGAAGACAGTGCCAGCAGGATTGCTTCTGAAGGGACAGTGGTTACTTTTTTCAGCCTTCAGCCCTGGGTTCACTCATTGTTCTCTGTCTCTCGCTTTGGCATTAAAGATGAAACTCTGGCCTGCAGAGAACAGCTTTCTAAGGCAGAAGTCTTTGCAATCTATCCTTGAGCACTTTCCTGCACCACAAAGATAGGAATCAGCCCAGTTCTCCTAGCTGCTGGCAAAGCAGCATCTATGTCCATCACGAGAAACCCTTCTCTCTGTACTCAGCAAATGTGCATTTCCCAGGTTGGAAAGGGACATTGAAGAGGCGCTAAGTTTAAACAGTACTATATTTGAAGCTTCCTCTATTTCCAGAGTACTATGAGCTTGTCCTGAATGTCCATTTTCAGAATTCAGTAATTACAAAAGTACTTTTCTTTTGCACTTTTGTGAGGTAATGAGCAGAACCTTCCAAATCTTTTCTTTAGGAAAGTAAAATTTGAACACCAAAAATCTGGTGGTGGTTACAAACCTTAGTGTGCATTACTTTACAGTGCTTGTTAAAAATGCAGACTCCTTAAATACATCCAAGGGAATGTTACTCAGCCTTAAAAAGAAGGAAATTATGACACATACTACAACATAGATTAACATGAGGATGCTATGCAAAGCGAAGCTAGTCACAAAAAGGCAAGTATTGTACGATTCCGCTTTATATGAGGTACCTGGAGTCAAATTCATACAGAAAGAAAGTGAAGCAGTGGTTGTCAATGCTTGGGTGAGGGGTAATGGGGAGTTAGTGTTTCATGAGGACAAAGTTTCAGTTTTGCAGGATGAAAAGAGTTCTGGACATGGATGGTGGTGATGGCTGCACAACAGTGTGAGTGTCCTTAATGCCACTGCACAGTTACACTTACAAATGGTTACAATGGTAAGTTTTGTGTCATTAATAAATTAAATAAAAATAAAACATAATTAAAAACAATTAAAAAATAGAACATAAATAAATTACATAGATTCCTGGTTACCATTAGTGATTCCAATTTGTTAGGTCTGAATGGGTCCCAAAATCTGTACTTTTAGCAATCAACCCAGCTAATTCTGATCTTCAGATAGTCCTTTGAGAAAGACTAGTTTATAAAGGAGATAAAATAAAATCATGGACTGAGGCCAGTTAGAAATGTATGATTTGCAAGAAATGCCAGAATACAACTTTCTTCAGTGACGACAGATTTAAAAATTGGCTCATAGAGCAGAAATCAGTAAAATAGTAGGACAGAGTCCCAGGGCTATAGATGTCCCTAGATTTGATCTAAGAGAAGGCAGTTGGCAGACCCATGACCTTGTTTGATGTTAACTGTGGGCGGAGGCATGAAAGATTAGTGAAGGGGAGGGATTCTTCACATGTATAAGTCACTGTGTGAGGAAAGTGCGTAATTGCCTGGCATTAAGGTAATTATGCATGCAAGTTAGAAGAGCATGCATATATATATATATGTGAGCCAAACAAAACAAAGACAAGTAGCACATTCTAGAGCCACCATGCCAGTCACACCACCACTTCCAGCTGCCCAGATGTAAGTACCAACAATGGCATGGTTTCCAATTGTTTGATGCTCGTACAGTTGTGTATGGAAGTGAGAGTGCTTTATCTGGAGGGCATTTTATACACTGAATGAGGAAAAATTATGAAAGTCTTTTCCAGTTGAATCCATATTCTCCCCACATGAGAAACTACACGGGATTTAATAAATAAAGGGCCTGATTAAGTTTTAAAACTAATTCTCATTCTCAGTGTTCACACTGACTGGAAATTCTACAGTTCTTTCTTTCTTCTATCTCAGTTCTTCCAGCTCTTCAAGGCATGTGTGTGGCAAGCAAATAAAGGCAACAAACAGAAATAAAGTTCTTCCTCCCTTTTTCTAAAATCTTATGTCAGATAGTGATATTTTCACTAGTAAAATTTATATTTTTATATTAATACTAAAATTTAGTAACTAGTAATTTTTTCTTTTAGTAATGTTTTATATTTAAATAATAAATATATTATTTGTCTACAAACCATATTCTATATGGTTACAGAATCCATATATACTTATATGGGGTCCAAAATTCATGTAATGTTTAAAATTTATAAATTCTTTATGCTTATATATTTTATAAACACATATTTATATTTACACATGTGTTGTATCAGTCTATGGTCTGGAAAAACTTCTGTTAACTCTCTCATTCATATTTCAAAGTATTTCTGGAGAAGAGCCTTTGTTTTGGACCTCCTAATCTTCCATATTTCCCTTGAAACTCAATGTGATGACTCTTAAACTACCACAATGAAAACCCCATAATGTAAGATATCTTTATAGTAGTTTGTGAGGGTAAATGGAAATGCTCTCAATGGTTTAAAAATTTCAAAAATTGGTAAGTAGTATGAAAAATTTGAACCTGGAGCAGAAGGTGTGAGTTTGATAAAATAAAAATAATTAAGATAATTCCTGCTTTACTGAGTTTGCCATCTAGCTAGGGGAAAGAGGTATGTACACAAAAAGTGCAGTGAAGAACTAATTCTAGGTGCTATGATACAGATCTGTTTAAGAGTGAGGCTTAAGGGAGGGTGTCATCAGTAAGATGAATCATACAGGGAGGGGTTGAGAAAGTCTTCATATGCAAAGTGAGTTGATCTGAGTCTTTAGGGTGAAACTCTTTAAAAGGCTTAAAATAAAAAAATTTACAATCTCATTAGAGACTCCAAATTAAAAATACATTAAAAAATATTGAATAACTTAGTATCAAGTTGTATGGGACTGATAAATAGGTCAAAAAGCCCTAAGAAAAGTAGGGCTGGGGGGTTGGAATAGGCACAAAGGCCTTTGTAAGGGAAGTTAGGTTGAGCCAAGCCTTCAGATGGGCAGGATACAGAGAGGGGCAGTGCAAGAAATAGGGGAGCACGAGGTAGGGAAGGGTGAGCAGAACTGGAGCCCCAAGGAAGCCACCTGACTGCAGCAGACACGAGCGGGTACGGGGTCCGATCAAGAGGGGGCTCTACGCAGGCAGTTCGGGGATTGAGGTGGAAAGTGCTTTGGGCAGTCTAATCCAGGGAGATCTCTCTGTGCACTAGGTGCGACCCCAACCTGGGACTGGGTTCTTGACTGTGATCAAGAAAGAATTTGCGAATAGGTTGGCTGAGGGTAGGTAAGCAAGCAATTCATTAAAGTGAGAGTGGTAGTGAATGGCAGTAGCCATGCAGGCAGTAGAGAGCAGGGAAGAGGAGAGGGAAGCTCACTGAACTCCTGTTTGGCAGATGCCTTGCCAACTTCTGAAGCCAGGGTCCCCTGGCATCTAGTGTCTGCTTTAATCTGCAGGCCATGGGAACTAAGGCCCTACCACCCCAGGATTTGGAGGAGGTTCAGAGCACTGGATGAAGTGAGATTATGTTCTGACAACTTTCCAAAAGCAACGAAAGGAGATTTTTCAGGCAGGCTGATTTTTCAGGTAGGCTGCTAAAGAACATGATTATACAGCCTCAGTCCAGTCCAGATAGCCCAGGCAAAGGGAACTTGCATGTCCAAAGCAGAAAGCTCAGTACCCGTTCCCTATTTGTCTGAACTAGAATAGAGAGACTTGTGCTTAAGACTAGAAAATTGAACAAAGTAGTTAAGTAACAGACACTTACCACCCGTAAAGGGGTCTGTTATTCTTCCAAGAGGCATGGAAGAATGTGGAGACAAAACACAATAAGCTGAGCAGCAAGAAGATTTTATCTAAAGCAAAGTACATACTAGAAGTACTAGAAGAAAGGGGAGGGTGGGCAGCCTCAGAGATGCACTTAGGATTTGGGTTTTCAAGGATTTCAAGAACGGGGTAAAGGGTCGAGCTGTAGCTGTCAGGGGAAGGGGGTCTTCCTCCCAGAGCAACCCTATAAATCCAATGAAACCGAAGGCAGGGGAAGGACAGGTTGTGAGAAACCATTCTTATGGCTCACAGCTTGCTCGAATTCGCTGGCCAGGCATGGCTCCCTCGGCCCCTCACAGCCACAGTGTGCCCGCTCCCAAAGTGCTTTCTCCCCGGTGTCCACCAGCAAAGCCCATTCTGCACTCGTTTCCCCGCAGCCACTGTGCACTCTCTCCTTCCTGTCCACCGCTTCCGGGGGGAGCTCCACAGGCTGGTCCTTGGTGACTGGCAGAAGCCAGGCCAATTACATACCAGCAATAAGGGGTGGAGAGAACGGCGGTTTCCTCTCCAACCCTTGCCCCAGAAGCTACTAGAGGCTGCAGTGGTAAACACCTATTGGTATGTAAATACACTATGGCCAGGCAGGAGGTTCTGGAAATTCTGCCATTTACCCCACAGGAGCCTAGGCTGAGGTGGTCTCCTGATGTCTGTCTCCAGTGATAAGAGACATTAACATGATCATTCCTCTAGGCATCCTGTAAGATAAACTCAACACAAGGAACTGATTGGTCTTGTTCTTCTCCAAGCTAATGGTTACCCTCAAGCATTGGAAACATATCATTTAGAAGTGTTCGCCCTACCTTAGGTTGGGGGTGGTTGTTAGTTAACCACAATAAAATATATTAGGAATCTTACGTCCTAACTCCCTCATTTTTAAAATGGAATATTAGCCTTAAGATAGAGCCCCTCCTGTTTTTACTATACTATTTATAGCTCAACCTTTTTCATCATAGGCAGGAAAAATTAATCATGATGTTTGTCTCATGTCCCTCAAAGTGAGGTTGATATCTCACAGATTCCTGATCAAGGAAGTAATATGCTGAAAGCAATATTTCAGGTGAAAACAAGTCTATTCTCCATTACAAAAAAATGGACTAAAAAGAGCTTAGAGTAGATACTGGGCGGCCAGCATAGAGAATGCTGCAATCCTCCAAGAGGATCGGGAGGGAAAGGATTGTCAGTCGCTGCCTATGATGATGAATTACTACGTTTGCCATTTCTCCTCATACTCTTCAGAATGGTTCATTATCATACATGTCCACCATACGGTGTCATGGCAAACAGTTTTATCTGTTCTGATCCAACAGAGAAGCTGAGTAGATTTTCAGAGAACACAGAGCTGGCAATGAGTGGAGCATGTGCAGAACCCAGGTCCTCTCAGTCCAGATCACTGTAATACTGGGCTTCTCAACCTCAGCGCTATCGAAGTTTTGGGCCAGATAATTCTTTCTTGTGGGGAAATGACCTTTACATAGTAGGATTTTAAGAGGAAGCTCTGGCTCCTACAGTTTATTGCTAGTAGCACCCCCTTTCCCCAGCTGTGACCATGAAAGATGGCTCCAGACTTTGCCAAATGTCCCTGGGGGTAACAAAATCACCCTCAGTTGAGAACCACTGTTCTAGTATAACATGTGCTCTGATTTTTATAAGAATAATATCTCCTGTGTTCTACCTAAGCAGATATGTTCCATTACTTTCACTTATAAACCTCAGGCTAGTGTTGCTCAAACACTGAGTCTTCGCAGGATGAGAAGAACTCAAGAGGAAGGATCACTGTTTTTGAGATCAACTCATTTTTGAAAGGATGGTTAAAATTCATTAGCAGTGAAAGATCCTCTACCTTGAAGCCCCCTTTAAAGGTGTTTCACTATCACAAACGTCACCTCCTTTAACTTTGGGGATAAGTGGTTTGATACTCTTTTCCCACAAAGTTTTTTCTGCTGCCCATACCGCTCCCCACGCCTGCGACCTTGCTCTCGGGGACATCCCCTCATTCACTGAGCTCTCCTTTACTCCCAGTCCCTTCCACCTCGGTTCCACCCAACGCAGTTCCATGCGACTCAGTCTTATTTTTCTAACGTATTTAATATATGACCTCTGAAAACCTTATTAAATTTACCAAAATTTCCTACACAATTGCAGACTTTCTCTGAATGCTCTTTCTCCCTTTACCAAAACTGATGTTATTCTCATGAACCAAATTTCCTCCTTGACCAGAGGCGGTGGCCACTTCTTGCGTTCCCTTCTTCCCTTAGGCCCTGGACCCTCAGGCCCCTTAAGTACTGGTGTTTTCCTGGCCTGCACATCCACTCCAGACCACTTTTCTTTCTGCCTTTGTCCAGTATCCTCATCTTTAAATGTCATCTTTTGGACATTTTTGCTACCAGCCATCCCATCACCTATAAACCAGGACACTTGCTTATAAAAAAGGGATTGGAGTCCAGACCTCCTCAGTGGGAAAATCTTTTCTCTGAGTTTTAATTTCAATACAACAGTAATATACATAAAGTAAATACAGAAAATACCAAAAGATTGGGTAATGAGGGAAGGATGAGTTGAAAGGAAACAGGTTTAATCAGCAAAAACATTCAGTCCCTACCCCAGTTAAATGCAGCAAAAATAACTGCCTGCCCCCAGAAATTAGTCTAAAACAGATCAGCTACCTATCAGAACATCTTTTCTGATCAGGACCACTAGATACATGTCAAATGTGTGTTTACTTATGGATGATAGCCTTGTTTTGCTTCCCCAACATCATTCCTGAATCCCAGCCGTTTTTTCCCTTACACCTCTGAAACCTGCACTTACTCCTTCTAGAAACAGTCCTTTGTCCAGGTCAATCCAAAAGGCAGTCTTGCTCCTTACAGTTATTAGCTGTTATTAGGAATTTCTCTCCCCACCCACAGGTGAAGATCATATTTGTTTCAGCATTCAGCATGATGTGGAACAAACAGGCTGTAAAGCCAAATGAAAGGACTATGTCTTGCATTTATGACTCCTTTAACTTAATGCTGTCCTGCTGGACTAAACCTAAGCTTCACCTTCTGAGAAGATTGAGTTAATAATGACATTATGTTTGATACACTGGGTTTATATTTGGATTGATTCCCCAGAATACTGGGATGAAAAATAAAGAGGTTTACAGTTTTATCGACATGGAAATTTTTTTTTAATTTTTATTGAGGTGAAATTTAATAACATAAAATTAACCATTTAAAAATGAACAATTCAGTGTATTTAGTATACACAATGTTGTACAACTACCACCTCTGTCTAGTTCCCAAACATTTTTAGCATCCCACAGGAAACCAGACCCACTGAAATATGATTTTTAAACCAACCTGGGAAACTACATATATTAGCACAGCATTGTCAGTAGGCTTAGGTTTCTGTTTTCTTTTCTCATCCAACTAGTACCTTATAATCAATTTTATGTTAAAGGCAGTTTTCATGAGGTGGGAGTCCAAGGATAACAGTGAAATAAGTTACACAGTGAATTACACAGAAGAAAATCCTTCTAGCCCAGGTAACTTGTCTTCCTAGAAAATTGATGGGTAACATAGATTTATATAGGATACACTCTTCAAAATGAGAGGCGTAGTATGTGGGGGCAAATAATTGCTTAAAGTGACTATGGCAGGAATTTGGAGGAAATTAAATTTGAAAGGAAAACTAGAAGAGAGAGGTAAAGAACAGTGCCTGACACAGGACACATGCTCAATAAGTATTTGTTGAATGAATGAGTGAATGAACAAATGAACAATAATAATACTAAAGGAATTAATGAAACGGTCCAGAATGAATGGATGGATGCATGCACTGAAATGGGTACCAGATACAAGCAGTAGTGTTTCAAGCAAGCAATTTGACAAGCCATGAGGGGAAGTACATTAAATGTTTACTGTATCGGAACCCAAGAATGGACTAGCGGTTACCAAAGGGGAGGGGTGTGGGAGGGTGGGTGGGGAGGGAGGGAGAAGGGGAATAAGGGGCACTACACTAGCACACATAATGTAGGGGGGAGCATGGGGAAGGCAGTATAGCACAGAGAAGACAAGTAGTGACTCTATAGCATCTTAACTACACTGAAGGACAGTGACTGTAATGGGGTATGGGGTGGGGACTTGATAATATGAGTGAATGTAGTAACCACAGTGTTGCTCATGTGAAACCTGAGCATAAGATTGTATATAAATGGTACCTTAATAAAAAAAAAAAAATGCTTACTGTGTCATTGCAATTGGACCAGCCTTAAAAACAAATAGGAAAGAGATGTAAAGAATCTATCTTTTTTTTCAAATATTTATACTTTAGGGAAAAAGAAAAAGTTTCCATAACTTTTGTTGTTTATCCTATTTAAAGATGTGAAATTCTGGGAACCCTTTATACCTAGAGAAAACAGCTTTGAGGAGAAAATATTGATTGAATTCCAAGAGTTAAGGTTTTAGAAAAGAGCTCAGAAGTAGAAAGGCATCAGTTATTATCTAAATTGTTGTTTATAAGCTTGGACTGCTCCTCGTTTAGTCATAAATATACATGATAATTTCTTAGTCAGTCTTGGGGTTACTATTCTTAGTTTGTATTTCTTTAGATGTTAAGTAGTATATTTTCTCCCCTGTGACTATTAGGTAAAGTATGCTATTAGTTTTTTTTAATCATCTGTATGGTAAACCCCTTGACCAGAAGAACATCTAATATGCTACATACCATCATGTGATATTTGGTATTATAACATAGAATTAATTAAAGTACTGGCTTATTTTCATCTACATAGTAATTTAATAGGATTTAGCAAAACCTAGAAGTTACACTCTTCCAAGTAAGTATTGATTTCTGCCCAATTATACTCAAGTTAGACATTCTAACTCAGGGGCAGCAAGCATGTACAGCACATATTTGCCTTCAGTAGGAACACTTGATTAACTGCAGCAAGTTCCTCTGTTGCAGACAATTCTTTCCCATCCACTGACTTAGCTGGAGGATTTAGCAGGCTTCTCAATGCACAGCAACAGCTTCTGTATTCTTTCAACTGTTCGTATTTAGAAGCTTATGTATCATTATCCCGTTTGAAGGCAATTGATAGCATTGTACTTGTCATCCAGCATGTCACTTGACAATCGTCTTAGCCCACCGGGGCTGCTATAAGAAAATACCATAGACTGTGTGGCTTAGAAACAACCGGAGCTTATTTCTCACAGTTCTGATCCAAGATCAAGGCGTCAGCAGGTTCAGTGTCTAGTGGGGACCCCTTCCCAGTCCACAAGCTGCTGCGCTCTCACTGTGTTCTCATAGGTGGGAGGGCCGCTAATCCCATTCGTGTGCGCTCCACCCTCGTGGTTTCATTGCCTTCCGGAGGCCCCCCTGCAATGCCATCACATTCGGGTTGGGTTTCAGCAAATGAATTTTGAGGGAACACAAACATTCAGTTTACAGCAACAAGATAAAGCTCTAACCCATGAAACAACACACAACAGGAGAAAACAATCAGGTGTCATAAAAGGCAAAGGTGATGACTCAAATCCTAAAATCTGTGTGGTTTAGGTACTATTTGAAATAGACCCCATAAATTAGAACAAATAGCTCATAAAGGCAAAATGTACTAAAAAGTTCTTAGAATATATCCAAATTAAGTTACAGAGGTTAAGTTAGGGAAGACTTGATTAGTTTATTCTGTGTAAAGTCTTCTAGTCAGACATTAGCTTGGTCTTGATAATGAATTTAGAAACAAGAAATGATCTTATTCTATTTAATGGAAATTTGCATGCTTAAATCACAAGTTCTGAAGAAAACAATCTTGGTACTATGCTAGTCACACTAAACAGATGACATTTTATCTACTTTGAAACCCAGATTTTTTAATAACAAAGAAAAAAATCCAAATGTATTAATAAAATGTCTTTAAAATGCACATTTTTCAGAAGTTCCATTTTATTCTAAGCCACCATTTGCTTTGGTGTAAGTGGTATATGAATTAACCATAATGGTCCAGTTAATTTAAGGTTGCAAAAAGGTTGCTGTGTGCCAGTGGATGGAGAAAGGAAAATGTAGCTTTCAATCTCATTCATTTCATTCTGAATGGACATTCCTTACAAGCTTGGAAGAGCTGAGATCAGTGTTCAATATGAGAATTTTCCTTCACTCCTTCTGTCCCACTTTCCCCACCTCTCCATACACTATAGTGAGGGAAGTGTAAGTAAAGGTCTCTCTTCTCACCTCCCTCATACCTTCCAAGTTACCAAGAGAGCACTTTCCTGGACTCAAAAAGTAAATCAAGCTTGGTTGATTATTAATGTAGAGGCAAACAAATAGAGGCATTTGATTTTGAAGAAGTGAGTTATTGAGAATGTTAAAAAATCTGCTGAGAATGTGGATGATATTCTTTGCTCCTGGGTCGGCAGTAGTTGCCAAAGTCTCCAGCCCATCATTGTTGTGGGAGCTCCCACTTACCTGCTTGTTACTGATAAGAAGATTCCCCAACAACAAACAAAAAAGATTTATTTCCCAGTGTCCCTTGATGTGCATACAAGAATCATTATTGAAAGGGCACTGTCTTCAGAAAGGAAAGCAACTGCAATGGAAGTAGGCAAATTCATTATAAGGGAGAATTTCTAAGGAATGAATACTATAATATGTCAGATCTGGTTACATTTCTGTAGAAACATCAATAATCTGCAAAACACTTTTTGAAGTTTACACTGAACCACATTGTAAAATCACCTCCAGCAGGGGTCTTTCAGTAGCAATATTAAAAGCCTTTATCAGAATATACACAGTGATTACAATTGAGTTATGAATGTTTATTTTATATATGTGCATACACAGTTGTGATTGTATCTTACCTATATATCTGTATTTACACATACACATATGGGTAAGAACTTTAGGATAATATTCAAATATGGAAAAATAGTCCTTGAATTAAGATGATAGGATTATAAATTTACTTTGATGTCATCATGCAATATTTTCAACTTAAAACAATTTGAATCACAAATGACTTGAGGTGAGTTCTGCCCACAAGTAAGATTTTCTCTAGCTTCGGGGCAAGGAGAGGAGAAATGGTATCTGGAAATTATTTCTTATCCCAGAAGCAGGCCAGGTGTGAGGAGGAAACAGCAGAATCCAGTCAGACACCTGTCTTGCCTCTGTTTTCTCTATCTCATGCTTTATCTCACTAGAGCTTACTATGTGCTAAGCCCTTAACATACATTATCACATTTAATTCCACAACCTTATGAGGTAAGTACTGTTATTACTCCCATTTCACAGATAAGATAGCGATATAACCACCCAAGGTCACATATCCAGTGTTCTCACAACCCATGCTCTTAGAACAAGATCTGAACTACAGTGCCTTCGCCTAACTTCCTTATCAAACCCATGCCCATCTCCCCGACTTCCTTGTAGGTGCTTCTCCCAGCTCCACCACCCTACCTTCTCCCAACCCAGTATTTACCATGGGCCAGAGACATCGGCCCAGAGTCTTTACACTTGCCTCTGCTTGGAAAGCCCTTCTCCTGGCTCTTCCCAAGGTTGAACCCACGTTACCCTCCTGCTCTCCACTTAGGTGTCATTTCAGGGTGGCTCTCCTGACCAATCCGTGTAAAGTTGTCCCTTCCTCCCCAAAGTTGCTCTCCATCACATCACCCTGTTAATTTTTCTTCATAGCTCTTAACATACACCTGGTAAGTCTCTTATTTATTTACTTAAGCATTGTCTGTCTCTTCCCTCAAGAATGCAAACTCCATGAGGACAGAGACCTTGTTTGTCTGCACCTCTGTGCTTCCAGCACCTGGCACAAGACCTGACACCCAGAAGGCTGAGCAAACACTAAGTGCCCTGAACCACACGCACATTGCCTGGCACAGGGAACCCAGGGGATTATTTCTTGCATGAAGAAGATGTAGGTTCAAAAGATTTTATAAATAGTCAATAAGGCTATTTTTTATCCACATTATATTCAAATTTAAGCCACTGTGAGGACATTCATTGTACATTTATTCTCCCAATTCTTCATGGGTCTGGCTTCTGAGCCTTTCAGTTTCAGCCTAAATGGCCCCTCCCCTGAGCCCTCCCTGTTCATTCTTGCTGGAGAAATGACACAGCTCCACTCACCCATCCACCACCCTATTATTTTGGTCCACTTACCACATTCTAAATTAATGTTAATTTGTTTCTTATTTTTTCCCTCTGTCCATTAGAATGTGATGTTCTTGAGGGTAATTCTTTATCTCAACACTGTATACAGTGTCTAGAACATTTCCCAACATACACTGGACATTCCATAAATATTTGTTGAATAAATAAGAACCCTGACCACTTATATGTATTCTCTTTTTAGTTATAATAGTTTTTAAGTGGATTTCCTTAGGATTATTTTTCTAAGAAGATAATCATCATCTATAGTCAATTTTTCTCTTTTCTGAATGTTACACTCATTACTTTTTCTTTATTGTATTGACTAGAATTATCAGAACAATGTTATATATATTATAGGTTAGAGCAGATTTCTTTGATTTATTTTCACTTAATTGATTCACCATTAATTAGGGCATCAGTATTGTCTGGAACAAACGTTCCTTACCACACCAAGGAAACCTGCTTCTCATAGTAAGAGTTACGGTTTAAAATTTAGTTTAAGTTAATTTAGTTTAGTTTTAACAAAAACCAATCTTGAATTTCATGAAGATCATATAGGATAGTCTTCCTCCTTTGAACTCCTAATAAGGCAAACCATGTCAATATTAAAATGTCCTTGCTCTGTGTGCAAATATTATTAATAGGTACCATTTATTGAGCATTTGACCTTGTTAATTGCTTTGATGTATCATCTCAGTAAATTTTTATGATAATCTTATAAGGTTGGTTTTATATTGTTCTTGTTTTTGTAGAAAAACAAAACAAAAGAGAAAATAATGTTCAGAGAGTTTAAGTTGCTGTTCTTCCTGGATTTTTTATTGCATAATTGTGGATTCAGGACTGAATGTCAGGGGGAACCAAAAAGAGAGTTTTCTATCTAGATTTGCAAATCTATTCTCTGAAAAATTAGAATAGTGAAAACTGAAATGAATGGCTGTGCTAGCTCCCTGTGCAAACTCCCTTTTCAGAGTTTTACATCTCTTGTTTACTAATAAAGATGAGCATTTTACATTCAAGCCAACTTGCTTGTTTAACTGAAAGCTATCACTCCATAGCCTGCTGTTGGAAGGGAAGATACCTCTGTGAAAAAACTATCCCCAGTCTACAGAGATGATTTTCAATAGCCTATTTGAGGACATGGGTGACTTTAGGAGACAAAAATTCAGACATTCAAACAAGTTTGTAATCAACATTTCTCTTGGTTGGGTCAACTGTCAGGAAAGAAAATAAAACTAAGGAGAAAGAAGGGAAAAAGATGGTATAGTAGGAAGGCGAGGTGGAAACCTCCACCCACACACACACCAAGGAGACAAGTACAGCAAATACAATTGACCCTGAAAACAAGCTGAAGACCACAGAACACACCACCTATACCTGGGGAAGAAGAGAAGACCACAAGAGAAGGGTAAAGCGGCAGATTCATGATCAAGCAGGACCCCAGCCATATGCAAGAGGAAGAGGAATGAGTGGGAGAGTAGATAAGCACTCAGGAACTCTGCACACCTGGTGCTGGAGATCTGCTCCAGGAACATGAGCCCACACTGCACTGGGTTCTGGTGATTAGCAGGGCAGGACACCAGGGACAGTTGCAACACTCTAGGAGAATGAGAGTCCAGATGCTGATGGAGGACAGGCACACTCCATTGGTCTCACTGAGACCCAAAACACAGGTGGCTGTTTGAAAGACTTACCAGCAGTGGGAAGGGTACCTGAGGGGTGGAGATTAGATGCAGCTCTTTCCATAGAAGAAAGGGCAGGTGGGCACTTTCCTAGCCCTCCCTCTGCCCAACTGGTCAAGTACTCAGGGGAGCCCCAAACTCCATACACCTTGCTGGCAGCTCAGCCCCAAGGCCCTTCCCTGTGTATCACCCACCTGCCTGGCCTGCTCAGCCCACCAGTGTCAGACTTTGCTGTCTGGCAGGCAGAGGAAGGCTTTCCCAGGTTTCTCCACCCTTTCTCAGCCCAAATGGGGAGGCATCTGTGGGAACCAGCTCCAAGCCCTCCTTCCTCCTTGATGGCTGCCCATCCCCACACCACATTCCCGTGTGCACTGCCCCACTCACCCTGTTGGCCTGGCAACACCACCAGCACTGCAGGGCAGGCAGAGGGCAGCCACATCCACAAAAATCCCAGCACAAGTGCTGCTGCTTGGCTTACTAAGAGCCAGCTGAGGCGAGCTACCACCTGCAGCAGACAGACCAGCTACTGCCAGCAGACAGGCAGAAAGGTGATCCACAGCCCACCAACAACAACTGGAGCTCCACCACAAAGGAGAACCAGGCACTAGTGAGTAAAGAGTCTTGAGCTTCTGGTCAACACAGCACACCTTCATAAAGCCATTATTCTCTAGTCCAGGAGGCATAGTGGATCTATCTAATACAAAGGGAGAAACACTGAAACCCTGACAAAATGAGAAGACAGAGGAATAGGTTTCAAAAAAAAGTGCAGGAAAAGGCACCAGAAAGACAGCTAAATGAAATGGAGATCACTAATCTTCTTGATAAAGATTTCAAAATAACAGTCATAACTGATCTGCAGAAAAGTATTGAAGATATCAGAGAGGACTTCAACAAAGAGACAGAAGAGCTAAAAAGAAACACTAAGAGCTGAAGAATACAATAACTGAAATGAAATATACAACGGAGGGAATAAATAATAGATTGCTGCAAGTAGAGGACACAATCAATGAGGTGGAAATTAGAGAACAGGAACACATTGAAGATGAGGAACAGAGAGAAAAAGAACCTCTAGAAATGAGAGGATGCTAAGAGAACTGTATAACAACTCCAAATGAAACAATATTCTCATAATAGGGGTACCAGAAGAACAGACAAAGTGATAAAAAGTCTCTTTGAAGAAATAATGGTTGAAAAGTTCCCCAGTCTGGGAAAGGAAATAGACACTCAGGTCCTGGAAGAGCAGAGAGCCCCTAGCAAAAGAAACCCCAGACAACAAGAAAGACAACACCAAGACATATTATACAAAGATTAAGGATAAAGAGAGGGTAATGAAAGCAGCTAGAGAGAGGCAAAAAATTTCTTATAAGGAAAACCCCATCAAGCTATTAGCTGGCTTCTCAGCAGAAACTTTATAGGCCAGAAGGGAGTGGCATAAAGTATTTAATGTATTGAAACAGAAGGATGTTCAACAAAGAATCTTCTACCTTACAAGGTTATCATTCAAGATTGAAGGAGAGATTAAATGTTTCCCACCACAAAATGGGCCTTACAGGATATGTTAAAGGGATTTCTATAGATGGAAATGTTTTTCTGGACACAACTCCTTGGGCAAGAGAAACAAATAAAAAATGAACAAGTGGGACTGCATAAAACTAAAAGCTTCTGTACAGCAAAGGACACCATCAGCAGAAGAAAAAGGCAACCTACGCTACTACAGTATGGGAGAATATTTTCATAAATGACTCATCTGATAAGGGGTTAACATCCAAAATATATAAAAAACTCATACACCTCAACACCAAAAAAACAAAAATCCCAATTAAAAAATGGATGGAGAACATGGAATACATTTTTCCAAAGAAGAAATATAGATAGCCAACAGGCACATGAAAAGACATTCCACAACACTATTCATCAGGGAAATGCAAAACCACAAAGAGATAGCACCTCACACCAATCAGAATAGTCACGATCTAAAAGACAAGAAATTATAAGAGTTGCTGAGGATGTGGAGAAAAGGAAACCCTCCTACACTATTGGTGGGAATGTCAGTTGGTGCAGCCACTGTGAAAAGCAGTATGGAGATTTCTCAAAAAATTAAAAATAGAAATACCATTAAACCCTGTAATTCCACTTCCAGAAATTACCCAAAGAAAACAAAAGATAGATATATGCACTCCTGTGTCTATTGCCACATTATTTACAATAGCCAAAGTGCTCATCAAAAGATGAAAAGATAAAGAAGTGGTAAATATATGTAATTTATATTGTGGTAAATATTCAGCCATAAAAAAGAATGAAAGCCTGCCATTTGCAACAGCTTGAATAGACCCAGAGGGTATTATGCTCAGTGAAATAAGCCAGGCAGAGAAAGACAAGCATCATATATTGTCACTTAATTGTGGAATCTAAAAATAAAACATAACAAAAGAACAAAATAGCAATAGACTCATAGACACTGAGAAGTGACTGGTGGTTATCATGGGGGAGGGATTGGGGTGAGTAAGTGGGTAGAGTGAGGGGAATAGAGGGGCACAAAGATTCTCAATCATGATATGAGTTGGTCACAGGGATGATAGTACAGTGTGGAGAATATAGTCAGTGATTAGTACCATCTTCCTATGTTGACAGATAGTAACTGCACTAGTGGAGGTGAGGACTTAATAAACACAATAACTATTGAACTACTGTATTGTATACTTGAAACCAATAGAAGATTGTATACCAACTATACTTCAATAAATAAATAAGTATATATTTATGTGTATATATATGTTATATATATACACATATATATATAAAATAAAAAAACAAACAAACCTAAAAAAAAAAAACTAAATTAAACCCTGTGCTGTAAACTTGGCCAACAGACTGGAGGGACAGGAAACTATGGGAGATTCCAAAGATTATTGTTATCAATCTAGCTGGTGCTTTTGCAAACCAAACTGATGAGTATCTCTTTAGCTGGGAGGCTAGACAGGAGGTTGCCAGGGCTACCAAATACTAAGGTTGAAAATGGCTGCTTGGAATTGGCTGAATGAGCCCGTAAAACAACACTTTGAGAATTCTTTGAACACACCATGTTTATATTCCCACAGAAACCACCTGTATGTTTTCCAGGGCAACCCCCAATGGGTTTCATATTTCTCAGTATAAAAATTCTCACCTTATGACCAGTCGTGGCACAGCCCCAGGCTGAAGCATGCCATGGTCCTGATGTCTGATGTGGCCGTGCAGGGATCTTAACTCAGCCTCTACTCTCTGCCTGCACTTTGCTCTCTTATTTAGCCTCAGGATTTTGGCAATCGTCCTTAAGCAGATGATTTCCAAATCTATTTCTCTATCCCTGTTTCAAGAATTTCCAGTGCCACATTTCTCACTTTTGCTGAATGTCTCCATGTGGACAAATTGCTGGCACCTCATACTATATGTCTAAAATCGAACTCCTAATATTTTACACCTTATGCATCTCCCACCACCAAACAGACTACTCTCCTTTCAGACACTTCTCTTGAAACCTTGTATCATCTTAGCAATTCCTTCCTAAACCCTCATATTTAATGAGTTACCAAGTGCAGCTACTATCCTTGGACTCCAGCCCTCTTTTCTATTCCCACTTCCTCTGCTCTAATTCAGGAACTCTTTCCCCTTTCTGCTTCATCAGCATTTCAATACAATGATGTCCTTGCCACCTACTTTTGCCATCCTCACTCTACCCTTTCTTACCTGCTTCTGCCAGAATAATCTTCCCGATGTTCAGTTTCACCTGCATCATTGTTATCCTCATAACATGTATTGACTCCTCAGTGCTCACAGTGAATCCAGATTCCTTAGCCTGGCCTTCTCAGCAGTCTCAGCCTAATTGACTCTTTATATGTCCTATGTGCTAGCCCATAAGAGGTTTTTCAACCTTTTGCATTATTATCCCCTCTAAGGGGCCTTTCAGATGATTTTTTTCTTGAATTGTCACTCATGAAATGTTTATACCACAGATATACTGCGTATCTGCTTATATACAGTTGTATATCTGTTTTTATCTTTTAAAAGTATGTTTTTACCATCTAAGAACCAATTTTTGCTCCACTAGGGGCAATTATTACCTCCATTTAGAATCCATACTGTAGCTAAATTAGATCACTTACCGATCCCTGCATATGCCCCTGTATGTCCCAGCTTTCTAGTTTTTTTTGCTCACTTTGGCCATTGGTTGAAGAAGTTGAGGGATTATGAGAAGATTCCCAGAGTGTATTTCTGCTATTCGGTGCACCGCTCCCCTCGCCTGGAATAGACTTCCACATCTCTTTCCACTACCTTCCATTTCTTCCCACTGAAATCTGACCCCTCATATTTCAATCCTAATACCATGTTCTCCCCTTGATCCACTTGGATGGAACAAACTTCTCTCTGTGCTCTAATAGAACCTTCTTTATAGATCTATTTTGTTCTTCTTTGTTATATAGTCATTTTTCTGTTTGTGTTATCTCCCCACTGTACTATACACTTCTAAAGGCAAGGACTATCTTCCTATAGTGGGCACCAGTATGTGATACTTGAAATCAATTTACTGATATACCAGAATAAAAGCATACCAATGCCCATACTAAAAAGTCCCAAATGTATTAATGAGTAGAAAAAAGAAACATCATATACAAAACACACTCCTAAACCACCATCATTAACATGGGCTATTTATAAAGGAGCTCTGTGTGTTGTATAACATTGGAGAACTGAATTGTTTCCTGCTTTATAGAAATGACAAACAGACACCCACAGAAAGTTATCTGAATGGCCACCTGCCTAGACATGTCTTAAATAATGATGATTAAAGTGAATAGAGGACCCAGAGGCCAAAAGATAAATAGACATTTTTTACATCATGTTTTTGCTGTAGACACAAAATCTTTATTGGGTTTATTTGCAGTGAAAAGTATACTTTTTAAATATTAGGAATCATCACCACTACACAAGAAGTGACTGAACTAAGGGTATGGGGCAGGAAAGTTGATCTAACAAAATTATTTTTGTGCAGGAAGTGAAGCCAAAAGAAACAACAGGTTTTCTGAAAAAGGCTTGATAATTTTTTAAGTATACGTATGAATATATCTGGAAATTTCCATCATATATTGGAATAACACTTTCTAGGAGAAGCTGTTTCTGTGGTTTCATAGGATTACATTTTGCTTTAGTCAGAGGATTAGGTGTTTGAAAGTGGCTCTTTTATTACTTCTCTGAAACAGTATTAAGACTATCAAATCGTATAGGAAACTACCAACAGTGCTTCCCGCCATCCTTTTTCCTAGACTCTCTTCTCCTAAAATATTATAAAAAGTTTTGTGTTCGTTTGTTTTCTGAAGTGTGAGAATGACTTGGGGGAGAGTGGGTTTCGGGTGCGTGAGGGATGGGAAGCTTGTCAAATAATTCATTTCCAAATTTGGCCCTTGGGCCGGGTCCACCCACAGGCCTGCGTGAGGAGCTCAGCCCTTCCAGTCTTTCTTGTATCGGCTCTAAAGCTCCTACGCGAAATTCTATTTCCTATGGACTTTATATTGAAAAAGAGGGATTAGTCGTGAATCTCTTTCCTTTTCACGTCACGTTATGAGAGCAAACAGCCTAAGCGAAAACAAACCGCTGGGGCCAGCCCTTAAGCCTCGGCCCCACTCCAGGGGCAGAATCGCGCGGAATAGCTAGTTTCACAAGTCTGATTGGTGGGGGAGGGAAGGGGCGGGGACGCGGAAGGGCCCACCCTTTGGAATGGGATTGGCTGCCCGTCTCCCATTAGCAGTTCGTTTTGCATCTCGGTTGGATAAACTGAGAAAAACTCATTAAGGTGTTGTCAAAATGAGCCCAGTAGGTGTCGGCTGTTGCCTAAGTTTGTGGTTTTAGATTTTCAAGGGGGCAGACTTAGTATTGGCCACGGGATCAAGTTCCTGCAACTGGCCATTTACGTCTTGAAAAACGTCCTCTTTACCGGAGGCGCCAAGGAGCTTAAATGTAACGCGCACACAGGAGAGAAAATGACAAAAGCTCCTCAGGGGTTTGATTTCAGTTTCTTAAATGACGAAGAAGCCAGGAAGATCCTTCAGGTGTTGGAAAGAAATGAGGAGCTGCAGAGGGCAGAGAAGGACAGGATCAGGTACCGACCACTTCCCGTCTTTTCCTGGGTTTGGCTGCAGTAGCAGCCCCGCGTCCGCGCCGGCTCCGAGCGGGAGCGCGGAGGGCGGCGCGGGGCCCCGGCGGGGCACCTGTCCCCCGTTCCGGGCGCCCGCCATCTGGAGGGGTCGCAGGGGAGCCTGCGCTGGGGTTCTCTCGTCGGGCCTTGGGGACTTCTGGTCGTTGCTCCTCCCACACACTGCCTCCCAGACTGGCTGGCCTGCGAGTGTCGGGTCCCGCGGGGTGGGGACGCCGGTACCGTCTCCTGCTGGCGAGTTCTTTGCGGCGCCCCCCTCCAGGTGAGTCCTGCAGGACTGCCCTGCTGCAGCCGGGACACGTGGACGGCGATCCGCCGCAGGGAGTCCAGGCTGCCTGGGAGGCTGCAGGGCCGCGCTGTGCATGCTCAGGGGTCTCCCGGGAGGTCGCGGGGCGTAGGCCAGGCGGCAGGGTGCACTGAGCGGGGGCGCCCACATGTTGGCACAGGCCCCGCAGGTCGTGTACCCTCGCCCAGCACACTGTCCACTGTCGGTGGGGCCTGGGAGAGCGGGGCATGGCACTTCCGGAGAAGTGGTCCCCACCCGGGGCTGGAGCTCAAGGAACCTGCCAACTTGTGTGGAGTGAACCGGCCTGAGACTGGGACCTGAGGGTGGCTGGAATGGGTGGGTCTCCTTGCGCGTGTGGCGCTGTGTAAGGTTTCACCAGTAACCTTACTATGCAGTGTTGTAGGTGAGGGATTAGTTAATAAATACCAGAGAGTAAAATCAAGAGATAATTGCCTGGGATGTAAATTAACCTTGTTTATCTTCTGGGGAAATGTGGGATAAATCCTGGAATGAATTAAAGAGACTTACCAATCCTGGAATAGACCCTGCAAGGCCTTCTCCAGTTGACTGTGGAAAGGCATTCAGGGCATCACTCTCAAACCAGAAAGCGTGGCACCAACTGGAATTTAGAAAGCTGTTTTCTTTGTGAGCAACTTCTTGGTGATGTGAGTTACAGGTTTCCACCTTCTTCCAGGTAGCCCACTGCCCATTGCACCATCCCCTCCCCTCCCTTCTTACAGGGAAACCCTAGTTGTACTTTGTAGAAGCAATTAGAATACACTAGGTCCAAAGGCCTCCCTGTATTCACTCTTCCTTACTAGATATGGCTCTTGCGGGGAGAAATGAGTATTTGAAGTTTCAGGATGGGTATTCTGCCTTCAGAAAAATAGACTCCATCATTTCCTCAACAGTGCATAAGTGTGCCCTCATGAGCACACTTTGTCCACACCCACATACATGTATGTACCCACATGTAAGCACTGGACTATACACAGGTACACCCAGCCTTGGGAAGGAGAACTTTAGAACTGTATGCAGTTTGTCATCAACCCATATTCCAAAAGGACTAAGAGACCGTGGTTGCTTTATATCTGGAAGTGTTTCTCATATCTGGAAAGGATGGGGTTTCTCAGTGATCCAATATATATTTGGGGAAATTGAGAGGAGAATTAGGAAGTAACAGGACTGAGGAAAGATCCATTTAGGATGTTATCAACATGGCTTCTCATGACCTTAAGTCTTAGAAATAGTAATTATTATTTATTTTAATTTTAATTCGAGGGAATTTTGACATTTTATATTTGACCTGATGCTTGCCTTGTGTTTCCTCTATAGCAGCTCATGGTGACTGCATTGGCTGATTTTAGGAGGAACTGGAACTACCCAGATGCAGCAAAACCCATTGGACTAGGCCTTAGAAGGAAGGCTAGAAAACATTTTCTGATTTCATGGAGTTTATTTCCTAACTTGAGGCTCAACAGAAAAAAAGCATAAGACAAAATCAATACTGTTAACTATTAAAAACAATTGCCCCAACAATTTAAAAAATGTCATTAAAATATAAAAATAATTTAAAGAAAGTAGACACTTGGACCAAATGCTCAAGGCAAATATTTCTAGTAATTTCTTTTCCCTTGAGTATTTCCTGGATCCTACTATGAAATATCCATCACTAGTGTCCATGGGATTGTTCTGCTCCCTGGCTCACATGCATCAGTTTTAGTAGCAGATTCTAGCATGCAGAAAAGGCCTGAGATAACATGTCAAACTGATTGCCTCTTCTGCTCATTTTCTTAATAGGTATTATCATTTTTTCCAAATCAGAAGTCAGGACATATGACTTAATAATACAAGACTATTATTTGGGAGCTAGTACCACAAGCCTGTCTGAGAGATCCTGGGAGGCCTATTTTTTGTGAGAAACTATACAGGTTTCTCTTGTTATCCAAAAGTAGAGTGTTCCTATGAATACTTTCATAAGCCAAAATAGCATAAAGCAAAGAAGCAATTACTGTTAATTTATATGGAAAATTTTTTAGCATTCCCAGACCCAAGAAATAACTTGTCAGGCATTTCTGATACCTTGGGATACATCTTGGTAACAGAAGCACAGAAGCTCACAGGCACAGTGCAAAACTGGCGGTTTGATGATGAAATGCCAAGTGTGGTTCCCAGGGAAGGGGCTCGGTGCCGCCATGTTTCTTCTCTCTTTTCGGGGTGCACAGCCTCTGCAGGGACTCCTTGCAAAACAAACACTGATCACTGTTTTCACTGTTCACCTTTTTTCGTGAAAGTGAAAATCTTCTTCGAGTTGCTTTCAGTTAGTGAACACAGGTACTCATATAGGTCCTTTGTAAAAGTGAAGTGGCCTAACACGAACATTTGAAAAATGAGGGATACCTGTATTGAGAAACAGTCTCAAGCAGTCTTGGCTAGAGCAAGAAGGGACCAAAGGGGAAGTCTGGAAACTTTGCTGACTGGAGACCAAGTGATGATTTCAGTTACATCTACAATAGGCTTGAGGGGCCTACAAGACAACCAAGAAGACATATCCTATAGTTAGAAATACAGAACTACAGTGTCATGCAGGGCCAGACGTGTCCAGAGATGGATGTTTAAGGTGCAAATACAGATGCATTTTCTGATTTCATGGAGTTTATTTCCTAACTGGAAACTAGTTGAGTTCCCCATGCAGGAGAAAAAGCCCCACCCACCTAAGTGCTCCTGAGCACAGAGAACTCTCCCCTGATCTTTATCAGGGTCAGACCTCTCGGGCTCCAGCTTACTGGGAAGATATTTGTGTTAAAGAATTTATTTAATCTTTTAAGAAAAATACCAAGATTCAAATTGACAGACAAAAGATAGAAATAAATCATTCATACTAGAAGATACCCAAACAGTAAATAAAACATGGGAACATTCACCCTCAATAAATGGAAATTGAAGTAACAAAATAACCCCAACACACCATGTCGTACCTTTAACAGTAACAGAAAAAACCCTGTCGGCAAGGGTTGGAGTATAATGGACAGATTCAGCATGTTTTCATAGCCTTGTAAGTTGAACATGATCCTATGGGTGAAGAATATGGCAGTACCTATAAAGATATGTATTACCCTTAACCCAGTCATCCAACTCTTGGGATTTTTCTCATTAGTAGTAGACTGAGGTGGAAAGGACACCCAACATTTATTAAGTGCTCCCTTTTTATATTATAACAGTGATTATTGTGATAATATTAACAGCTAACATTTATTGGTCCCTTACTTTATACTAGACACTATATTAAACATGCTGTGTATGTTTAATATTTCCCATAACCTCATTAGCTACACAATTTAATTTCCATTTCATGGAGAAGAAAAGGTTGATATCTTATCCAAGTTAAGCAGCAGAGCTTGTTTGGGCCTGAAGTCCAGATCTAGCTCCAAACTGATTTACCCATCAGCACTGAATAAGCCTCACAAGCATGCCTTGTGGGAAGTATTATTAATGACTTGGCACTGAAGGGAAATTGACAAGATTAAGGTCACACAGTTCTTAATTTGTAGAACTAGAATTTAAAGCTAAATCTATCTGGCTCTAAAACCCATGTGCTTTCCACAATACCATATTTTTCCCTGAAGAAGTAATTTAGTAGAGGAAAAATAAGACATAATGTCAGATAGTTATTGCAACATTATTTCTAATAGCAAAATAGTAGGAAATTTCAACTCTATATATCTAGTAAGTGTGCAGTCCTTACAAAGGAAATTCTGAAGAAATAATTCTATCACTCCATGTGATAGTTTAGTTTTATTTCTGACTACCTCAGTGGCTGTGTAGACACCTCAAGCTTATCATGGATACAACTGGAGAAAAATGTGTATGAACCACTGTTCAATGAAAAAGCAGAACACAAAATAGTGCCTATTATTTTTACAGTTTCTTTGGGCTGGGGGGGTGCGCATGTGCACAGCAGCTAGAAGAAAATCAGCAATAATCTATGTTTTCCTTTTGATGAATTTTTAGGATGTGATGCAGCTACCGGTACATGGTGAGCATTCAGTAAATGTTTGCTGAGAGGCGTGGGCCTGCCCCGAGAGCTTGGAAGGCCTGTCCTCTGTCCTCAAGCCCTACACGGCCAAGATGGAAAATCACACTTGGTAGAAAGGACACATGATAGTCTGGGCAGGAATGCTGGGCACAGGCCACCCCCTGATGCTCTAGGAAGGCAGATGAGGGGAAGGGTGCTGGGCTTCACGGCGTAGATGAGAGGGGCACCATGAACTAGACCTAGACTTCCAGTAAATACTTGATGAAGGAATTAAAGGGCTGCACTGGCTAGAGTCAGAGGCTTCTCTAGCTCCTAGCTTCTCTCCCCACTTCTTACTCTCATTTTGCTTCACTTTCCTCACATCCCCCAAACACCCTCTGCCCAGCCAGACAGGATTTCTCCCTCCTTTGAACCCTGAAACACACTATAATCTCTGTGTTACATTATCCTATTTTGCCTTTTGAGTCTGATATCCATGCTACAGAAATATTCTGAGAGCCAGTTAAAGAGGTGGAAATTATCACTTAAATTCCGATCTGACAGTTCCACTTGTTGATTGTGGAAAGGATTTTTCCTGGAAGTATTCACTTGAGCATGACTTCTCAGGTCCTCAGTGGAGAAAAGTGGCTGAGAGTTTGAATCACTATTTATTGGCAGGTGGAAATTTTTCTCATGCTTCTGTCACATCTTGGAGGAAGTGTTTGTATGTATGTGCATTTGTGTGTGTGTGTATATACACACAAATACACATTATATACATAGATGTAATATATAAATCTGAAAAGCATCTTTTACAAGTCTTTCAAAAGCACAACTCCCAATCACCACCAACCTCCACCCCCACACCAACCACTCCCTTCTCATAAATGTAACTGATAGAAATTACCAAGAGATTGTGTCAACTAGCTAGCTCACAAAAGAGATATCAATACATCAAAACTGGTTTTTTTTTCCTATTGCAGAAAACATAAAGTATAAGATGTTACAGTGCCTGGTATAATCAAGTTGAAAAATGGTATGTCTAGATTTAGGCCATCTTTGCTCAGTGACAAGATTGAAGCCCAGGAGGGTTTTCCAGAACTTAGTTGTTTCTAATTGATTTACACTAATGTACCTGAGATGTGGCTCAGTCTGGAGGGCACAGGTAGTTATCAGAGGTGAAGCATTTGGTAGCTGGTGGAAGCTGCAGCATCCTGCAGAAATTAAAAGCCAAATGCACAAGTCCCCTGTCTCTCCTAGGCTTTCTGCCTGCCCTCTCCTCTCCCAGCAGGTGAAATCTGCCTCTGGCTAAGGGAGAGATTTTCAGGAAACATCAGACACCTATTTATTGGGCATCTACTATGTGTCAGACACTGTGTTGGCCCTGAGGAATCAGCAGAGAATAACATTGGTTCTGCTCCAGTGGCTTCAGTCTATGAAAGTTTTGGGTTGGTGGTAAATCCTATAAGATTCACGTAAATGAATATGTTCACATAAATGTATGCATGCTGCTCCCAAGTAGCCCTATGTGGCCTGGGGAAGGAACTGCGAGACCTGCACAGGAGTCACAGGAGAGCCCTGCAGGCCTCGGTGTTCTGATGATGTTCCAAGGCCTGGGATCAATGCTGGGATCTCTGAGGTGTCTGCACATTCCGATAATGTACGATTTAGTTAATTCCTTTACACGGAGGGGAGATCTTTCTCAGATGCATTCTCCTGTCTAGTCTCTCCTGTGGACTGGACTCCCTGGGCAATACCCCTGGAGGTATGTCATGCGTCCATAGCCCAAGCTTCAGGAGCAGTGTCCTTCGTAGGTCTACGTTTGGGACATTATAACTCCTTTGGCTTTTTAAGTCTTTCGTATCTGTTTGTTTTTATCCTCATCTTAGTTTGATAAAGCAGGTATTTTTATCTTTTCCAAAAGCTGACAAGAGTAATGACAGTAATAACTCATATTCATTGAGCACTTGCTCTGTGCTGAACTCTTCATGTATTCTGTATCATTTAATTCTCACAACAACCTGATGAGTTAAGAGATCTTTTTATCTCCATTCGACAGAGGAAACTTAGGATAAGTAACTTGACTGAAACAATACACTGGAAAGTATGGGATTTGTGAACTCCGTCTGCTCTGTCACTGCACAGTACTGCCTCCTGTAGGGAAGGAGAGAGAAGCTGAAGCGATCACCCTCACATTGTCCATCTAGCTCGTAACTGAACCAGCACTGAATCTTCTCACTTTACAACTCTTGCTGTTTCCACTAGAATATGCAATTCTAGGTTGCCACATGCGCACCTAAAAGTTGGGAAGGTTATTATTAAGGAAAAGGTGTAACAGATACAGGGAAAAAACTCATAGTATTTGCCCTATATAGGAAAATTTGCAGGTAATCATTTGTGTTTTTTTAAAAAAGCATATATGCATTTTGTAAGTATATACTCCAAATTGTTAAGATGACATGATATTTAAAGAGACTTTTACCATTATTTTATTTCTTACAATTATCATAGATTATTTTTAATGGTGACTCTTTCAGTAATAAATGCAAAACGTTTGACTTTTTTAACCTTTATGCCTTTTTATAATTGGGTTGTTTTTGAGTGTCTGAATTTTTCTGACCTTTTCTGTATAGTGTTTTATACTTTTGTAATGTTAACGTATTCGTGGGTAAGCTGGTTTCTGTATATAAATCTTGAGTTCCTAGTGATTAAGGATTGTCTCAGCAATAGAGAGCTTCACACACCCAGCAGGCACTCAGTTCCCAACTACATGGACCTTAACTTCTGTGAGGGAATACAAAGTAAGGGAAAGAAAGATCTGGGAAACCATGTAAAGGACAAAGAAGGTCAGGTTGAGGTTAGTCAGAAAATATTTTTCTTCCTGTTAGCACACTTAGGTCTTTAAACTAAGGACCCGCTGGCCCAAGCCTTGCTAAAGCAATTCAGGTCTGCGTGATATTTGAGAGCCATAGGCTCACCTCGTTCTCCTCAGGAATGTTTTCTTACTGGCATTGCCAACGGCCTTATTTAAAGACTGTACTTAAAATACCAACTCGGCATACCACAGAAGCCAGCTTCTTCATTCCGCCGTGTTAGGCTCTCTAATAATGAAAGAGGAAATTGGGGGCTACAGTGATCAAACTCCCTACTTCCCAAAGAAAGGGTGTGGTGTTTTATATTTATATCAAGTTTGCCTTGGTTTTAACTTTAATACAATGCCTTTCAGCAGCAGTTGAAGGAGGAAGGGGGCTGGGGCTGTGGGGACAGGAACCTGGCCACCACTGCTTTGCTGTCCAGATGTGCCCTCCAGGGCTCAGGAAGGGCCCGCTGCCTCTGAAGTCACCAGGGAAGGATCTGGTCCTCGTCAGTCTCCTCGCTTCTGGTTGCTCTTGGCTTGTGGCAGCGTTAGCTCAGTCTTTACATGGCATTCTCCCTGTGTCTCTGCCCAAATTTTTCCCTCCTAGAAGGACACCAGTCATATTGGATTAGAGTCCACCCTAAGAACCTCATTTTAACTTGACTACTTCTGTAAAGACTCTATCTCCAAATAAGGTCATATTCTTAGGTCCTAAGGGTTAAGACTCCAATATATCTTTTTTGGAGGACACAATTCAACTCATAACAGTGAGGCAGGCTCAATATTTTAAAATAAATTAGTATAAACCACTATATTAGCAGTCTAAAGAAGAAAAACACATGATCACATCAATTGATGCAGAAAAAGCATTTGACAAAATTGAACATGCATTCATGATTAAAAACTCTCAGCAAGAAAGAAATAGAGCATTATAAAAGACATCTACAAAAAAATTTATAGTTAACATCATAGTTAATGGTGAAAGACTGAATGCTTTCCCCGGAGATGGGAACAAGGCGAGGATGTACATTCACACTGCTCCTGCTCAACATCATACTTGAGGTCCTAACAAATTTATGCAAGGTAATTAGATAAAACACATACATATCAGAAATGAAAAAATAAAACTGTCCCTATTTGCAGATGACATGACTGCAAATCTTCCAAAAAAACAAATCCTAGAACTAGTAAGTGAAATTTAACAAGGTGGTAGAATACGAAATCAAAACATAAAAATCTTTTGTATTTTCATATACTAGAAATGAACAGTTAGAAATCTAAATTTAAAATTTTGATGGAAAAGCAACAGAACTGATAGACAAAACAATTTTGAAAAAGAATAAAATTGGAAGAACTACACTACTTGATTTTAAGATTTGCTATGAAGCCTCAGTATTCAAGATAGCATAGTATTTGTGAAGGAAAAGATATATAGTTTAATGAACAAAGAGAATAGAGCCCAGAAATAGACCCCCAAAATATAGCCAATTAATTTTTTTACAAAGGGGCAAAGGGAGTTCAATGAAGGACAGACTTCAATAAATGGTGCTGGGATAATTGGGCACAAAACTAGAAATATTTTCATCATCCAAAATAAGACCTATTAGTTACTTTCTATTCCTGCCTCCCCCCAGTTACTGGTAACCACCAATCTGCTTTCTGTCTCTATGAATTTGCCTATTCTGGATATTTCATACGAGTAGAATCATACAATATGTAATCTTTTATGTCTGCTTTACTTAACATAATGCACTTGAGGTTTATCTGCCTCGTAGCATGTATCTGTACCTCTAGTCCTTTTTATGACTGAATGATATTCCATTGTATGGAATACAGTTATATATAACATACCACAGTTTGTTTATCCATTCCTCTGTTGATGAACATTTGGGTTGTTTCCATCCTGGAGCTATTGTGAATAGTGCTGCTATGAACATTTATCTTCAAGGATTTGTTTCAGTTCCTGTTCTCAGTTCTTTTGGGTATATACCCAGAAGTGGAATGACTGTGACACTTGGTGATTCTGGGGCTAACTTTTTATGTAGCACCAAACTGTTTTCACCTTCATTCACTATATACAGTTGTAATCATACTGTGTATATTTTTGCTTATTTATGTAATATCTAACGTAAAAATAACCCCTTCAAATTAGACTCTCAGTCAACATAACTTTTTGCTGCTACATACTCTTCTACCATATATATTTTATGGTTCAATTAGCCATTCTAATGTTTTAGTCACTTTGATTTTTTTCTTACTCTTGTTTATTATTGCTACATTAAATAATACTGTGACAAACCTTTGTGCTTACATCCTTAATTCCACTTAAATTTTCTCCCTAGAGTAATTCTAAAAAGTAGAATCATTAGCCTATCATATAAATGTTTTCTAAATTCTTGTTTCGTATTACTAAATTGCTTACCAGAAATGTTCTACCAGATTGTACCTTGACTGGCAGTATGAGAAACTACTTGTTTTACCACACCCTTCCCAGCACTGAATGGTGTTTTTTTTCTTTTTTATCTTTGCTAATTTTGCAGATAAAAAAAATTGATGTACTTGATTTAATGTCTAACACTGTGGTTATAATGAACTCAGACTTTTAAAAATATGTTTATTTTTCATTTACCTTTCATGACTTATGAATTATCTATTCATATCTTTGCCCATTTGTATTTCAAGATTTGTATTTGGAAAGCTTTTGTCACAAATAACAGATCCAACCATGGCTTTGAAGAATTGGGATAAACTTTTCTGATATAACAAAACTTTTGGAAGGAGGCAACTGCCAGGTAGTTTACTGGTTTAGGGTGTCTGGATGGTGTCTTTGCAATGCAAGGTGGTGCACCTGCCCGGACATCATATTCATGTTCAAGGCAAGAGGAAAGGGATAGGGTGGAGACAACCGCATCTATTCTTTTTATCGGGGAAGTAAAACTCTCACAGATGCCATCCCAGCAGGTTTCCCTATGTCTCCTTGTCCAGAACCAGGTCATAAGGCCACCCTTCATTGCAAGGGAATCGAGGAATCAAGGAATGGGATTCAGCTGTCAGGCTCATACCAGTTCCGATCTGTCCCTTGGGATGAACACTTTGCTGCTCACACAAAACCAGGAAGGAAGGGAACTGAGGGGAGCGGGTTCTAGAAGGCAGCCAACACTGTCTGACACAGAGTATCAGTTTGGTTGTTTCTTACATTTTCTCTATACATGAAGGAAATTGACTTTTGTCCTAGTTATTACAAATGTATTTCCAAGTTTTCAATTTACATTTAACTTCAATTTATCTGAAAATAGAAAGTACTATTTTTTTCATTTTTATGTAATAAAATGTACCAAGTTAAAAAATTTCTTTTGTTTTTAAGATTAGAATGTTCCCCCAGTTAGAAATTAGGTCAACGTTTACCTCTAGTTTTTTTAATCTTTTTAAAATTTTGACTTTTTAATTGAGATAATAACCATTTTATCTACAACATAGGATAATTATACAGATTCATTTTTTTTTTTCCCAAGTAGCTAGCAAATTGTCCTGGTACCATATTTCCATTTGCTTCTAAGGCCCATTATTGTGGTGGAACAAACAAACAATAACAGCAACAAAGAGTTGATGAGGCAAATGCTACAGCATCAGCTTTCATGAAACCTAAGAAGGAAATTGTAGGAGAAGGCTTTTTCCGTACAGAGATGTGTGGTTGTTTGTTATGCATATGTTCGTATCCATAGTTAATAGATTATGTTTCGGTTTCCTTTCTCTTTCCATTTTCTATGCCAGGTAGCAAATCAGGGCATCTGACATTTGACCTCCATCAAATGACCTGGTTATGATTTAGATCTGGTTCTTTTGCTATTCAAACCAACACTTTGTTGGGGGGGGGATAATATTTTAATTTATAACGAAATTAATTTGCTTTAAAAAATATTTAATCACAAGGCTGTGCAGTTAACAGGATTACTAGACAAATAAACAATTAAAACCTTAATGTTGTGAATTTAATGTTTACTGCTCACAGGGGAACTGGTAATGCCCTTTAGGAAATCATTATCTGCGTTATCAGTCAAGGTCCCACCAGGAACACAGAAACTATTCGGTATTTAAAACAGAATGTAGTACAGTGAGTTGGTTACATGGTGATGAAAAGAGGCATAGAAACCAACCAGGGAACAGTGAGGCAAACCCAAGACTGGTGGCCTCAAGAAGCCTGGAGGCTGGGGTGCCCTGGCAACTCTCTCCCCAAGAGAAAAAGCCATCCTGTGTAGCACTGGCCACTTTCAGGCTAGTAACAGTTTAACAACCAGCTCTCAAAATTCCTGAATATTTAACAGCCCACTCTTGTGAGCCAGCACAAGCCAGTTCAAGCACCCCACTGGCTGGAGAAGAGAAAGGGAGCAGCTGGGGTTATCCAGCCTGCAAGCTGGGATTCTCCCGCGAGAAACCAGAACCATGGGAAGCCTGGCTGGGATTTTGGAGGCATGGGAGAGAGAATCACTGCTACGAGTTGTGCATGAGGCAGAGGGAGGAGGAGAAACACCCTGACTTGTTCCCTTCTGCTCTGCGATGCCCTGCCAGTGCCCGGCTGAAACCAGCTGGAAGCAGCTGACGGGCAGTGAGAGCTGGAAAACGCAGCTTGCAGGGGCCCCCCAGGGGTGCAGAGCAGATTGGGGGAAGGATAATTTCGTGTCCTCTTCGTTTCCCTTCCATTCCATTTGTCCTATTGTGTCATCCTTTGGAGTCTGCATTTTCTCACTTCCTAGCCTTAAATATCTAAGGCTTTGCTTCTCTGCCAGAATATTCTCATGAGCTTTCCTTCCCTCAACTACCGTTCATGCCCATTCTGTGCTCTTTCACATTTCTCTCTCTTGCTTCTGCACCTGTTGGAAGTTGCCCTGTTCTGCTCTTGCTTCTCTGTGCTGCCCCTTCTCCCTGCCCTTCTGGGTGTTCTCCCTCTGCTGTGGCCAGTCCCCGCCATGCCTGTGAGTCGGGGCTTGGGAGGCGAGGAAGAGAGTCATTCAGGGCACCTTGGTTAGAGAAGGTTTGCAGAAAGACTTTCCCATTTTTCAGAAATGAACTGAAACTGGGATTTGAAGGACTTCGGAAACAAAACAGTGCTAGAGACCAGTCACTTACTCTTTTTGCATGTCACCACCCACACTCTCTTCTCCAGATCCTTTGATTCCCTCACATCATGCTGCTACATTCTTCATCTGGTTGAGTCTTTCCACGTCTTCTTGCTTGTGACCAGCATGCCAGGTTACCTGATGCATCTCCAGCCAGCCTGAGGATGGGCTGCCTCAGGGTCAGACGTCCAGTCTGTGGCGCCTGCTGGGGAAAGCGCAGTGCTGTACTTCCTAAGCAGGGGCTGTAGACCATCCAGTCCAGCTACAAGTGGCATCATGTCAGCATGGCGGCAGTGGAACCCACCTATCCCCAGGGGGCTGCACTTGCTTTCTCTGTACTCACTCTGCTTCTCTGTGCACCCACCTGTGCACTGCATACATTTGATGCACCTTCCTGGCTTCTGTGATGACAGGTCTTACCACGGGCTTTGCTAAGACAGAGATTCTCACCCCTGGCTGAAATGACAGCTACCTGGGGATCTCTCAGGGCCCCTGCCAGCCTTCTGGCTTCCTTGGTCTGTGGTCAGGTCAGGCGGGCATGAGTATTTTTTTTCAAGTTCTCCAGATGACTCTTCCTGTGCTGTAAGGATCCCACCTTGGCTGCCTGGGCATTGGGCTGACCTCCCCAACTTCCCCTGTCACATCTGTCCCACACTCAACTTGTTTGCCCAGGTTGAGGGTCTGCCAACTTCTCAAAAAACCTTTTGGTTTGGGAGAGGAAAGCCTGGAGGCCTAGCAAGGGCAGTCAGGAGGGCCATGCCTGATGCAAGAGTAATAAACCTTGTTTCTAGTACTTTCCCACTTTAAAATTGCTTGGCAGAATCAAAAGGACCTTCTACCCCTGGAGCTGTTCAGTCTGGCAACTGGAAAAATTGCTTTTTCTTTTTGTTGTTTTTGTTCTGTTTTCCTGCCCATGAAGTGTGGGTTACACATACACACAAATGTGCAGTGTCCACAGACTGGTAGATCCTGGCCTTGTGAACTTGCTTCCTCGGACCCAACTCTAGCCATCGGCTCTTCATTTTGAGGGCTGAGTGGTCATGTTCACAGAAGAAGGAAATGGGTGAAGAAGGGCAGCATGGAAGCCCAAAGAATTTCTGAAAGGGTAAAGCAGCTGGTATCAGTACAAATTGGTCAAAAGAAATCAGAAGAAGTTAGTTGTCTCTCTCTGCTGATTCTGTGATTATTCAGGGACACTTGACTGGTGACTTTTAAAACATATGCAGCACTTTTAAGCTATCTGTTCACTGGATCCCCTCAGATACACTGCAAGGTGGAAAGAGCAGATATTATTACCCTTATTTTAACCATTTAAGATATTATCCTTATTTTTCTCTTTTCTTGAAGAGCCTCAGACCATAGAAACCCCCAGGTGTGGCTATGGGACTAGAACCTAGGACCCTAACTGTCCTGTTTGCAGCATGTCCTATGACTTCACGTGTAAAGTGGTCCAGACACAGGACAGTGGAGACGCGGGTGAATGTGTAGGTTCAGGGGAAGTTAATACCTTAGCTGTGGGAGGTAAACAGCAATTGAGAGAACATGCGAGTAGACATCATAGGAGTGGTAATGCAGGGGTCAGGTGAGGCTATCCATGATCCCCAGGAGCCGCCCTCTGCCGCCGCACCAGATTAGCTCACAGTGTAAGACGGGCGCTGTCGGCGCACTGCTCCCCGCTCCCCCCCTCCTGTGCGCGCACCCTGGAGCTGCTGCCGTGAGACCGGCAGGGGCGGCGGGGCCCAGGAGCTCTCAGAGGCCAGGCTCCCAGGTGGCCAGAGGAAAATCTTGTGGTCTTAATTAAGCCCCCTCAACAGCCAGCATTTTGATTTAAATTGTGTCAGAGCCCATATGACAACACAGGGTTTTCTTCTCATTTTTCAGCTTTTAAACTGCGGAACATTTTACAGCCTGCTTTTAAAAATTGCTGCCATGCGTATTATGTGTGGTTCTCTTCCTTTATTCTGGATGCCATAAAAGTAATAGAAACGACCTCTGCACTGGGTAGGTCTAAGTTTCTGGCTGAATTTTACAGCTGCTCTTGCGCTTGCCCCTCACCGCTCGCCTTCGGGACCACCGCAGGCCAGGGGAGAACTCTGTCCACTGAGAGCAGGGGGTGCCGGCGCTTCATTCTCAGGGTGGGGCGAGCGCCTGACGCCCAGGCCTGCTCGGGAATGCCTGCCAGTGGCCGTGCCGGCGGGGGAGTGTCGGGGAGGGCCTGCCCGCCTCTCGCTCTCCTCGGTCTGCCCCCTGGTGCCTCTCCCTCCGAAGGCAGAGGTTTCTCCCTGCCGTTCTCGGGAACCCCTCCCTCACCCCACCAAAACACATTCGGCTTTGTAGCACCCGCTCCACAGAAGGCAACTGGAAAGGCCAACAAATTAGGTCATGTCTGTCCACGGTTCTTCAAATGCTTTCCGCTGCCATCTAGGCAAAGCTCTTTAAAAGGATTATGAGTGACGCATCCCCTCCAGGATAGCTGTCCACCTTCAGAGTCGCCCTGGACCCCGGCCCACCTCACCTGGGCCGGCCTGGCGTGGCCCTCCTGAGCCTCGGCCCCAGTGTCCATCCCCGCACCTTCTCCCTTCTCTCACGTGTCATCTTATAACCCTTGTCCTGGGCCTCACAGGGACCTAAGGGGAGTTCACCAGCACAGAAGGATATATAAGTGTAAATTTTTCATTATAAACAATTTGCGGGTGTCTAAAACCCACTAACAAGTGTTGTGAGTGCCACAATGTCCAAACAGTGCTCTGAAACAATTATAATTTTATCATTAAAATGATAAAAATGCTTTTCTGTTCTCAGCTCTTCTGAGCTTCATTTCTGAGTGCTACAGGCACTCGCAGGTGGCGGCCCCCTGCAGATGGCAGATTCCAGACCTCCAAGGGCCCTGGTTGTCTTGGGGAAGCAAAGCCAGGGCCCTGCAACCCCCTTGGCTTGGATCGGGCGTTTTGTATTGTAGGTCAGTTAACTATGAAAATTGTTAGAAGCAGCGTTCAGATTTCACCTGTTCTCATGGAGTGGCCAGATAGGACAGGCTCCTTTGTTTGCAGCTTTAAGGCAGTGCTGCCTTAGGACCCTCCTCGGTGCCTCACAGCACTGTGGGTCAGAGGTCCGGGTACCTCTGTGGTCCTCTCTAGAGGGAGAACCCCACAGGATAGATTTTTTTTTTTCCATATCATGAAACACTTCTGCTGAGCAGCAAACACTCATTTACTTAGCAGATATGCTTGGGATTCTATATGAATCTAGCACCAGAGAAACAGCCATGCTCTGCATGATCTCTCAGTGTAGCAAGGGGGATGGGTTTAAAAGCATGCACATATCTTGGCATATGGTAAGACAGTTATGCATAGGGATGCAGAGGTCATTTAACCCTAAGTGAGGTCTCAGGGAAGCCCTGCTGGAGGAGATGCTGCCTGAACTGAGTCTGGAAGGAGGTGTGGAGAGAATGGAAGTGGAAAGGCATTCCAGATCGAGGGGCTGGCATTAGGTGAGGCACACAGGTGGGAAAGCCCATGCAGGCCCCATCAGCAGTGTGAACCACTAGAATCCCGAGTGAGGGCCAGTGACTGGCAGGGGAGGGCCTCATACAAACTCTTGGTAAGGAGAGCCTTCGAGATGCTCAGAGCAAAGGAGTGACAAAGTCACATTTGCTTCTTGCGTGGATGGCTGTGGCTGTGTCCAGAGTGAAGCCTGGAGTAGGAGAGAGAGATTCAGGGGTCTTGATTAAGGATGAAAAGAGGGGGAGAGATTGAAGAAATATTTGAAAAGTTAAATAGCAAGACATGGGGGCTGATGGGCCAGAGGAGGAGGGAGAAAGGAATGTTCATATGAACTCAGGTTTCTGACTTTGATGAGTTTTTGGCATTTGACCTACTGTTTACACTGAAACTGGTGGATTCGAGTGGACTCTACACTTTGTGAGTCCAGGATGATGTAATATATCTAGATATTAAAAGATATCAATCCCTCCATCTGCTGTTCAACATTTAGGGACATTATCTCTTGATTACATTCTCTCTTGGCAATTAAGGTCAAGTTTTAGGCCTATAGCCAGGACTGGGCTTGAAAGGAGTGGGCAGATTTCAAGGCAGAATTCTGGCAAGGGAGAGCGGAATCTGTTCCCCAGCTCCAGATGGCCTGGAAAAGGCCTTCTGAGGAGAAGCTGCAAAGTGGCGGCCTGGCAGTGCAGGAGGGACCCATGGGCCCACAGGGACCACCATCTGCCGGACAGCAGGTGCCTGCCAGCCAGAGGAACTGCAGGTGCTTTCATTTCCTCCCTCTCCACTTTGGACTTCTGTCAGGAGCTTTATTTCTCTCCCATTCTAAGCAAAAATAAGGGCAACTGATAATTGAAATACTCTCTCCTCCAAGAAAAAGCGAGCTGCTTCATTTGACGTGGCCGTTCCCCTACGGGTAGCAGCAAGCTGACTTTTCAGCAGCCCTTTTCTCTTTGGTACGGGGTCAGCAGAAGTGTATTTCACCTGCAGCAAGTGGGGGATCCCCTCTCTTTCAAGTGCCCTGCCCACCAGCCTAGGACACTGGGGACCTTGGTTTACAAGCTTGTGCAGAGTCATTGAAAAGGGGGCAAAGTCATCATTCTACGTCGCACTGCTCAACACCCACCAGGTAAGCTGCTGACACCAGGACGAAGGCCCTGGCAGACCGTCTGGCTTTAGTATTCCAGAATTTGCTTAAATATACTAAACATACACCTCCGGTTCAAAGCAGCAAGGATGAATATGGTATATATATATATATACTTTCATCAGGCATAATGATAAAGGAGAAAGATACTCCTTTATCATGAATGGAGTTTACTTAAATAAATCCCAAGATAAGTGATATTTTCATTTTATTAAAATAACAGATACTTAACAAATATTTTGAGTCTACTCTTTGTATGGACTGAACAATCTGCTTTTGTAAATACAAAGTGTAGGATCCAGGAAATTTATAAACTATTTGGGCAGAGCATGAAAATTTAAGTAATATTATAAACCTGGATATAACTAAGTGCCTAATGGGTGGCACAGATGATAGGATTTTGTAGTGAGAGAAAGGTGAATGTGAGCTGAAACTGCTATGAAAGGCTTCATAAAGAGGCTGGCCTTGAAGGGTGACTGGAGGTGAATAAGTGGCAGGTAGATTATAGGGAATGACTTCCAATTATGGCTTATTAATGTTTCCAATGAATCAATTGTACATAACACACTTATTGAACTTTAATTAGTAGTTGCAATATGTAAATCTTCAATTCGGAAAAATTATTCATGTCAGTATTGGGAACCCACATTCGAAAGAAAAGGACTGGTGTTTTCTTATCGTGAGTAACTGCTGGCGTGCTAGAACATTCTATCACACCTGAATGCCTTCCTTCCCTCTCCCTGGGGATCTGTTCGCCTTCAGTAATCTCTGCTAAATATTCACTAATTTTTAGCAATCTTGCACAAAAGGAATGAGACTTATGTTAATTTTTTTTTAATTCTATAAATGATAAATAGAGCAACACAAAATCATTTCTGATAAAATAGAAGTCAACTGTGTGCTGATGTGTTATGTGGCACCTTTCTCCCTAACTCGCCCTTTCAGCTGAATCTACTGAATTAGGATCAGTCACAAGTGTGTTGGTGTCTGTGTGAATGGCAGGCATGAGGCCACAAAAAGAAATGTTTAACTTCCCCTCCAAGCCCTGTTCTTTACATGGAAACATAAAAGCTTTGGAAGGACTTGCGTGATCTTAGTATTGAAACTTCTTCTGTGTGTTCTGCTGAGCAGTTGAGATAACTTAGAGTTTCTGGAATTCTTATTTATAGGTCAGTGACACAGGACAGGTGTGAAAATATTAATAGATAATGGTTGCTCTCCATGAGTAGATCTGGACAAGTTCTCTTATGCGAGACCAGCAGCTAAAAACCTCCTCTGACCACTTAAGACAGACAAAATTAAAACAAAGCCAAGTCCTTCACTCTTCTACTTTACTTTCTGCATTCAGATTACTCTGCAAATGATGGCCTTCACTCATACCCACTGCCCTCCTCTACATACACAGTATGTATTCCCAAGTCATTTGCTCATTCACCGAGGAATGAGCATCCCTAGTGAGGAGTGGTGGAGTCAGACGCTGCCCTCATGGGGCTTATATGCCAGTAAGTCTACTCCTACCTGTCCTTTAAAACCAATCTTCATGAATGTTTCCACCCCTTAACCAGAATTAATCTTATCCATCTGTATGATCCCAAAGCAAGCCTTGGTTTTCTATTATATGATTGTGACACAATAAAAAATATGTAGTATATGTTTTGGTCTCTGTTCCTGGTTCCTGGCACAGAGCTTCTAAAATCCTTGGAATTTTGTGAGTGGTAGTGATGAGCGTCTTTTGTTATTCATAATAAGCTTCTTTCAACTACACCAGTTTCTGACTCTTCATTGCTAGGGGAGGTTGCCAGAGAAACCAGCCACATGATTAGAGGGTGAAACTTTTAGCTCCACTCCCTGACCTTATGGGAAGGTCAGAGGGAGGGGTGTGGAGACTGACCTAGTCACGGATGACCCATGACTTAATCATGCCTACATAATGAAGCCTCCATAAAAACCCTAAACAGCTGTGTTCAGAGAGCTTCTGGGTTGGTGAACAGGAGCACATCCACACGCCAGGAGGGTGGCATACTGCAAACTATGTGGGGACGGAAACTCCTGGGCTCAGGACCCTTCTGGACCTTGTCCTAAACATCTTCTCATCTGGCTGTTCATTTGTATCCTTTAAAATATCCTTTGTACTAAATTGGTAATGGCAAATTACCAGGGTTCTGTGAGCTGTTCCAGCAAATTATCAAACCCGAAGAGGGGTCATGGGAACCCCTGCTTTGAAGGACTAGAGGCCTGTTCTTGAGATTAGTGTCTGAAGAGGGGTCATTCTGTGGAACTAAGCCTGTGTGGTCTGCACTAACCTTGGGTAGTCAGTGCCAGAAGTAGTGTGAGTGGAGAAACTGTTTTACTTTTAAAAATTTACCACATGCTGTGTCATATCATTTTCAATCCTTTAGATAAGTGCCAGCATGAGTTAGATCATGGGACAAAGAATGTGTAAGGAAGGACATTGCTAGCAGAAGTGAAACTTGGAAAAAGGCCCAGAGCATGGCAAAGAGTTTGGAATGGCTGGGACCCAGGGTTTAAATGAGAGGACAATGGGAAATGAGTCCAGATGGGTAAGCAGGTGGTATGGTCATGAAGAATGGAGGTTCACAGATGAGGAAAATGTGACACATAGATGTTACTTGATCTGCCCAAATAACAAAAGGATTAGAAACAGTGGACTGATCGTCCACACCTATCCCAGTCCAACACCCTCCCACAGGCTCAGACAGTGATTATATGCAGCCATGCCAGTCTGGGACAACTGGCTGGGAAGAGAGATGGTGCTAGAGTATGTTAATGACAGTAGTGTCTGTGTAGTTGGGCTACTTTATATTTCTCTTTTGAGAATATACTTAACTACTGCCACCTGAAGAGATGCAAGAGCAATAGGGGGCAAACAACTAAGAAAATTAGGTGCACTGAAGACAACATTCAGTAGTACTCTGTAGGATGTTGTGGTGGCCAGTCTGAGCACCTGCTCAGTGATACACAAACCAGTGTGTTGAGCTGCTCTCTGAAGCAAATACCAAGAGTTTCCAGCTTTGACATTCTTTTGGCCCTTTGCCTTCAAAGAACTAATATTGTCAATGACACCTAGGTTAAAATAATAAGTAAAAATGTTAAGCAGATAAGTCATAAAAAATTACATGTATCCAATAAACATGTGAAATAATGTTTGGTAATCAGATTTTTTAAAATAAAAAAACACCTTTTTTGCTTATTAGATATGAGATTAGCAAAGATTAATAAGAACAATGACTACCAATTTTGGCAAGGACACGGGAAAATTGGCCTCATATAAAATCTGGTTGGAAAAAAGATTGTTGTAACCTTACTTCAGAGCAATTTGGTGGTATATTTCATAAGTCATTAAAACACATTCATCGTTTGGCCCAGCAATTCCACTTCAAGGAAATTTATTCTAAGGAATCAGAGATGTGCACAATAATAGGTCTGAACTGTGTTTAACATTATGTCTGAGAAAAATTAGAAACAACTCACATATCCTACAATAAGGGAGTAGGTACACATACTATGGTACAGAAATATAATGGTAAGAGAATATTGATATATAGCAGCATCCTTAATATAATACCAAGTGGGAAATGTTGGCTGCAAACCAGCATTTATAGAGCAAATGTTTTTTTATGCATACATGTATAACTGGCATGTTGAACAAGCAGAACTCACGGAATGTACTCAGAAAGCGTCTTTAGTTTTGCCTTTAAATGCCACTGGGTAAAAGCGTGGGCAGTGCTATGACTTTCCTGCTCACCCCCAGGTAGTAAGGTCCTTCGGTCACTTGAAGACGCCAAACTCCCGCGGCTTTCCTGATGGAATGATGTGCCACCCCTGCCCTCTCCTGATGTCCCTGTGTCCCTAGGATCCTGGTGATTCGCCCACAGTCTCTTTCAACTCGGTCTCTTCGCATCCCGCGTCAGCTCCCGTGGACACGAACCTGGAGAAGCCCAGCCTCCTCAGCCTCCGTTGTGGCCTGGGTCTTGTCCGAGGGAAACGCGCCCCATTTTTGCTGGAGAGACCCTGGAAGCGCGGGCCGATGCGGCTGAGCCAGTGCCCTGCAGCCTCCCTTGGCTTGCTTCACTCCGGGCTGGGCACCCCGGTTCCTCTAACTTCTACTCCTTGGGCAGGAGTCGGACACCAGTCAGCCTTTCCCCAGACTGGAAGGGACGTGCACCAAGATCTTTCAGAGGTGCTGCTGAAGCCCCCCCTCCCACAGAAGAAGCCTACTCACAGCCCCTCCCTGTGTCGCTGTTCTTGGGGCTCCGTGTGGGGTGAGGGGACTTAACACCCTGACAAGATGGCCTTGACTGCTTTTTCTAAAAAACGTGAGATCTACCCTCTTAACAGATTTTTTCAGTGCACAATGCAGTACTGTCATCTATAGGCGCAATGTTATACAGCAGATTTCTAGAACTCATTGGTTCATGCATAACTGAAATTTTATACTGTTGATTCACAACTCCCCGTTTTGTCCTCCCCCCAGACCAACTACCAGTGTTCTATTCTTTGCTTCTATGAGTTTGACTATTTTAGAAACCTTGTGTAGGTGGAATCACGCAGTGGAATCATTTGTCCTTCTGTGACTGGCTAATTTCACTTAGCATGATGTCCTCAATGTTCATCCATGTTGTCCCATATTGTAGGATATCCATCTTTTTAAAGGCTGAATAATATTCCATTGTAGGTATATATCACATTTTAAAAATCCATTCATCTGTTGATGGACATTTAGATTGTTTCTACATCATGGATATTGTGAATAATGCTGCTATGAACATGGGGGTGTAGATATCTCTCTAAATCAGGGTTTTAATTTACTTAGGTCATTACCAGAAGTGGAATTGTTAGGTCATATGATAGTACTATTTTTAATTTTTCCAGGGGCCTCCATACTGTTTTTCCATAGTAGCCGCACCATTTTGTATTCACATCAACAGCGTTCAAGAGTTCCAGTTTCCTCATTCTTGCCGACACTCGTCTTGTTTTTAATAACCATCCTAGCAGGTGTGTGGTGAGGTCTCATGGTTTTGATTTGCATTTACCTGATGATTATTGAAACTGAGGATCTTTTCATATGTCTCTTGACCATTTGTATGCTTTCTTTGGAGAAATGTCTATTCAAGTCCTTAGCCCATTTTAACAGGTTATTAGTGTTTTTGTTTTAGAGTTGTAAGAGTTCCTTAAATAGTATTTTGGAAATAAACCTTTTGTCAGAGGTATAGTTTGCACATGTTTTCTCCTATTCTACAGGTCGCCTTTTTTACCTTATTGGTTGTTCCTTCGCTATGCAGGAGCTTTTTAGTTTAATATAGTCCCATTTGTCTATTTTTACTTTTGTTGCCCATATTTTTGGTGTCATATCCATGAAATCACATCACACTTCATGATTTCAAGACATATTACAAAGCTACAGTAATTAAAACAATATCTGGTATTTGCATAAAGGTAGATATATAGACCAATGAAACAGACTATAAAATAAATCCATGAGTATACGTCAGCTGATCTCTGACAAGGCTGCCAAGAACATGTGATGGGGAAAGGATAGTCTCTTCAACAAGTGTTTTGGGAAAACTGGATGTCCACTTGCAAAAGAATGAAATTGCACCCTTATACCATTCACAAATATCTACTCAAAATGTGTTAAGACTTACTCATGAGACTGGAAACTGTAAAACTGGAAGAAAACAGGGGAAAGGCTTTGGCTTCTTTTTAGTTTGTTTTTATAAATCCGATCAAGCAAGTTTTCCTGACTGGTCTTCTTACAATTTACTTGGATATGAGGAATCTCTTGCTTTCATACATCAGCAAACTGAGACTGTTGAGTCCCAGTGCAACATCCCACTACCTCTGCTTTAAAATGCCAGATGGACATACACACTCACAGCAGTATCTCTGGTTGTGGGAATTATGAGTAACTTTCTTTTCTTTGAGCTTTTCTGTAATTTCCACATCTTCTGGGTTGAGGGTAATTTTATTTTCATAATTAGATTATTTTTAAAAAGGACTTAAAAAAATTTTTTTTTGAGAGGCCATCTCTCATATTTATTGATCAAATGGTTGTTAACAACAATAAAATTCTGTACAGGGGACTCAATGCACAATCATTAATCAACCCCAAGCCTAATTCTCAACAGTCTCCAATCTTCTGAAGCATAATGAACAAGTTCTTACATGGTGAACAAGTTCTTACATAGTGAATAAGTTCTTACATGGTGAACAGTGCAAGGGCAGTCATATCAGAGAAACTTTCAGTTTTGATCACGCATCATGAACTATAAACAATCAAGTCAGATATGATTGTTCGTTTGATTTTTATACTTGATTTATATGTGAATCCCACATTTCTCCCTTATTATTATTATTATTATTATTTTTAAATAAAATGCTGAAGTGGTAGATAGATGCAAGATAAAGGTAGAAAACATAATTTAGTGCTGTAAGAGGGCAAATGTAGATGATCAGGTCTGTGCCTATAGACTAAGTATTAATCCAAACTAGACAAGGGCAACAAAACATCCACAGATGCAGAAGATTTCTCTCAAAACAAGGGGGGTGAGGTTCTAAGCCTCACCTCTGTTGATCCCCAGTTTCTCACCTGATGGCCCCCCTGCAACTGTGCCTGTCTTAGGTTGTTGCTCTCTTGAGGAATCTTACCCGTCTCTGGCTAATCAGTCATCTTCCAGGGCCATACAGGGAAATGTAAAGTTGGTAAGTGAGAGAGAAGCAATATTCTTCAAAAAGGTTAGCTTTTTACTTCTTTGCATATTTATGCCCTGTGGCTTCTATGCCCAGCATTTGTCTTGAGGTATCTTTACCACTTGGAAGAATTATGGTACTCGGTAATTTTCTATATGAGGCACGAATTCTACTAAAGGGCTGTAATTAGGAAGGAAGAAGAAAAGCTATAGAAGTAGCAGACGGAAGAAAACATGGGAAGATTGATTATTTCTTTGACATAACTTCTTGTAGAGTAATATAAGCATGTATAGGTTTTAACAAACTACTAATTAAATTGCATACACACATTAACAGAATAGGAATACAGATACATAACAAAAGCAGACCTACAATTACCAGCCATATCCAGTGAAACCAAGGAAACCAGTTAGGTACCCTAGGCATTTGTGAAAACTTATCAATGATATGATGGATATTGTCTAACTGAATTTGAATAGTTTGAGAAAAATAAGACAAATTAAAACAACACATTCCTGGGAACTGTTCACATCCAATATGATCTTTTAATAGTAGATAGTCTATAGTCGCACGATTTTGGAGCACTGCAACTTGTACTTCTCCTAATTCTTGGTTGAGTTCCGACAGTATAGATCCAGTCAAATTTGTTGTTTTACTGTATGCACAGGCCAGCTTAGATATCTCCTTCTTCATTCCAATGGCAAGTCCAGGAACTGGTGGGATGAATGCGGCTACAACTGCAACAGCACCAGGATCTTTGCTGAAGTTTTTTGATGATCATCTTCTGGAATGACTCTTCCAAAGGATGTTGATGTTGGAAGTTCTTCTTCATATTGTATCTTAATTCGTTTTCTGGGTAGCCAAATTAGGCTTTGATCCTCTGTATAAACACAAACAAACCCTTTGCCCACACTTTGATATGATTAAAAATTTTTTATAGTGGTAAATCAAACTCAGTTTTGTTGGCATTTGGAAATTTCCTGTCTCAATACTGAAGAATTCCCTTGTGTACAGATTCCTACATGTTGCTTATGACTGGATGTTTTAGTTACATTCTTTCAGGTGAAAAGGAACACACACTAGTTTACCTCAAGGGATGGGTGGCACTTTATTGTTAAGTCTACAGTGGGGAAATAAGGAAACACAGCAAACAGCCTCACCCTGCTCAGCCGTTTCTTGGTAACTGGAATGTTGGTCAGAATACAGCATTCTGGTGCCAATCTGTGGACTGATAATCGGCCAGACAAGTGGCTCAGTTAATCTGCTCCTCCCTGTTTGTTTCCATTGCCATAACTGATTTTCCTTTTGCAACTTTCCTCTGTGCCCTGTGGCTTCTGCCTATTCATGATTGTTGCCTCACAGCTTCTACTTACGATACTGCTTAATGCCTTCTCAATGTGTATCCCTCAGCCTCTGTGGACTTGAGTTTGGCTTACTTGTCATCGTGGTTTCAAGACTTGCTAAGAGGAAGGCCGTGATTAAGTTGTTAATCACCCTCCAAAATACAGCTGATCAGCTGGGCAGCATTCTTCCTCATGTTTAGCTTTTGGCTCATGGATTTAGTTGATTACAACCAGGAATGCAAAAAATGTTGGGTCACATGACCCAAAGCGTAGCAACTACCCATGACCCCTTTCCTATGAGTGAGACAGGCTTCCAGCGCTTCATGGACTGCCTGTATGCCAGAAAAGTGGTCCACATCTCTCAGAGCTCCCTCCATGCTTTACTCATTACTACTGAGTCCTATTCTTAGATCTATTAAAGATAATAGAGATGCCAGAATGATTTAAAACAAAACAAAACGATGGGGGGAATCACATATCCAGGCTTTTTTTTCTGTGCCATACATTACTTTTCCTACCTGAAAGGAACCAAACATTTTTGCAAGCAAGGCCAAAGTGATTCAAAGCTAAACAGATGATGACTTTCAAAATCTTGGGTCGTTGTGAATAAAGAATAGGCTACACCTACATACATATACAAAGTAAACATTTCTTTTCATTTTTGAGAAATGGATTGATTGTTTACAGATAGAGTACAATTCTGTACCTATTACTAATGCACTGAAACATATTCATTTAAGGTACATAATTGCCTCCAATGTTACATTATCATTTTTATTGTGTAACACAGTTTCCTTTGGCCTTTTCTCCAAAGATCCATTGAGATATGTAAAGCATTGAATACATTAGGAAAAATGATCATAAATTGTTTGTTATTGAGAAAGAATTTGTTAGTAGAAACTGAAAGCAAAAATGATAGCAAATAACATATAACAATATTATCAGTAAAATATCTTTTACACAAATGTTTAGTTTCCACAACTAAGTGACATAATTTGGTGTAGACACATGCATTGGCACTGCTAGCATTATTTTATTCCACCCCAGGTCCTGATTTTGTTGTAGGGTTACTGGTAGAGTGCTTTGTTGGGGTGTTTGGGTAAATAGATATAACTACATCTAAAGACAAAACGTAAGGTCTTCTGGATGAGATAATACCATATGAAAACATTATGTGCATTTGGAATAACTGATCAGCAGAGTAATCATTCTAATGAAAACATTTAGTACAAGGATTCTAGGGGAAATATTCAAAGTGAAGCCCTTTGGAATATGATTCTGCAGTAAGTTCTGATAAGGTGGAGTGTTGGGTTTTTTTTCAGGTCAGTAGGTGAAGAAAAGTAGCTTAAAAACCCAGCCAACCATTGGAAGACAGGTTTGCTAAAGGGGTCTTGCAAAAGGCAGTAACCATTTGGATAAGAGTTTCTTCAAGGTTTAACTCTTTTTGAACATGACTTGCAAACAGTAATCCAAAGCCATGAGCTGTAACTGATGTCCACATCAAACTTTCTTTGACTATGTCAATGAACCCTGCAGTAGTGCACAATGATTGGCAAGTCATGAAGTTATCTTCCATGGGAACCTAGGGGCAGTACTTGGATGATGGTGGCATTTAGGAGAAACCTCAGGGCATCACCTCAGCATTCTGTGTCCTGCAGCAAAGACTGAATAGCTATTTGAACTGTCTGTCTTTTCATCTGGCTTGCATATTTGGTCAGTGTGTGTGGGTAGGGTAGAGGGAGAGGGATGTCATCTTGCAACATTAAGTTCCTTAAAGTTAAAGCTTCCAGAATGTTGGATTAGAGTTGGCTTCCTACATCTCTAGGTTTGCATGATACAGAGAGAGAGAATTGAGGCGAATATGTAATTGTGGGTAAATAATTATAGTGAAGACAATGTAGTCTTGTGACCTTTCTGCCTGGACCCAGAATGAAACCATGGGACTGCGGTGACATCACTCTCTTTCCACCTTGTGGAATTGCCTAGGCTACGCTGAGATCACTCCTCTTTCTGCATTTTTTCCTGGAAGGATATTGTTGTAAGAATTAGCAAAAGTTATCTGAATACAAAAGAGGGGAAAAAAAGAAAAGATGCTCTGCATTCTTATCATGAAAATGAAGGAGAGATGCACTAGATATGCACAAGTACAGTTCTGTGCTATTACCTGACTCTACATAACTAGCATTACAGAGAGTGTGGTCAGAATTTAGGATGTAACCATCATTGGAAAGAAACCATGAATAATACAATAAGCAAATCCAAGATATTGAGAACATATACTTTATCCAAGGATCAGAATTTACTGGCTCTAACCTACCTTAAAACTGTGCTTTAATAGCCTTACAAGAGACATTTATGTAAAATTCTGCACTCCAAGCAACTTCCCTACACTTGTGGATTCCTAACACTCAACTTGCATGAACTCAAGTTTCAGTGGAAAATGTCTGAGCATCTCTATAAAGAGGAATACGAGGGGAACAAAGGCTAAAAACTCTAGTTTTTAATTCTCTTGAATTCATTTTTTGGGTTGTTCAACAAATATTTAGTCACCACTTGCTGTGTGTTCAGAAAATCTGGCACTGTGCTTAGGGAGTTGACAGTCTAGTGGTGAGACTGCCATCAGGAAAAAAAGTGCAGAGACAGACAAGTGTTGAATAATTCAGGCTTTGGAAAATAATCTGGAAATAACTGTACTCACTCAACACACATGCTCATGCTGGCTGGTGGGGCTCTGATGCTGGGTAGAAGCCTAGCTCTTTTGCTCACCCCTGTATAAACCACAGGCAAGCCTTCTCACATCCTATGGTTTTAATTCCTTTTACTGTAAAATGAGTGTAATAATAGCTTCCTCACAGGGCAGCTGTGGCGATTAAGTGAGATAATGTATGTGGAAGCACCTCACGCAGCAGCTGTCCCAAAACATACACTTACCACTTAATTCCAGACCCACTTTGCTCAGGGAGTGATGTGCTAGGGTCTAGTTGTTTTGTTTTAATCATGTGGTGGATCCAGAGTGAAGCAGCAGGAAAAAGAGCAAAAAGGGAAAGGGTAATTGACATGTGAGGACAATATGAAAGACTGGGATTTTTCAGGCTGAAATATAGCAGTCCAAGGGCAACAGAGTTGGAATCTGTGAGATCTCAGACAGAGCACATATGGATTTGTTACCCATGTTCTTAAGTATTAGGGTACACCTCTTAAAACATTAGCAAAAGCATGCTTTGAGTCATAAAACATGGGAAAGTACCTTCAGGACCATTTAGTTCAAAGCCTTTATGTTATAGATGAAGAAATGCAGGTCCAGTGAGAAGTTTCCCAAATTCACGTTCATTTGTTCACCAAGGGCTTGCTGAGCCCTACACTAAGTCAGACATCATTCCAGAAAACAGGATCAGCAAGGTCCTTGCTCATATGGATTACATTTTAGTGGGGCCCAGGGGAGAAAAAAAGTAAATAACTGGAGATGATTTCGTAAGATGATTAATGAGATTAAGAAATGTGAGCCAAGTAAATTGATAAAAAGTGACTAGGTGGGAGAAAGGACCATTTCTAGGAGGGTCACAGAAGGCCTCTCTAAGGATGTAACATTTTAGCTAAGGCTGAAATGATACAAAGAAATAGCCATGTGACAAAATAGAGAAGAACATTCCAGGTGGAGGGAGCAGCAAGTGCAAAGTGCAGTGGAAGGCAGATTGGCAGCTAGAGGAACCGAAGGGCAGGTGCTGAGTGGAGGGGAGACGTGTGACAACAGGCAGGGGCCAGACACTGCACAGCCTTGAAGGCCATGGAGTTTGGAATTCTAAGCACAGCTGGGATCTCCTGAAGTGAGAATGACTCAGTATAATTTGATACATACAGAGGTGACATTCGGTGCTTTCCCAGGTGACTGGGCAAAAGGTACATATGGATTTTTTAAAGAGATAAGATAAGCCTTTGATGCCAGAATAAGCCCTGATGGCCACATGAGGACCTGGCACTTTAAGTCTGACCTCAGAGTGAGCACAGTCTTTCTACAGCACCTTCCTTAGGGTGACTAACTGGTAAGGGATCACTCACTGCGATCTGAACCAGTGTGGGAATTACACTTCCTCAGTGTTAACTTGGAGTTCTTGTTTTTCCCCTTGTGTTATGACTTTCTGTTATGTGAGAATAAACATCCAGCAAGGTTATTCTGATCAAATGGAAAAATATAGAAAAGGTTGTCTTTTATACTATATTGAGCCACCTCAGTCACAATCATCCAAGGAGTTTAGATGGGCTTTATTATCTGACTTGGCTCAAAAGCTGGTGTCGTTATTCGCTGCTGCTCTCTGAGTTCTGAAGGCTGGTTTGTGCTTGTTGCTTGCTTGCTTTAGTTCATCACTTTTCTTTATCTGAGCTTCCCTTCCTCCAGATTTCCCTCTAAGGTTCAACTTTACTATCATCAGAAGATCTCATTTTTCAGTACACCTGCTCGCTTTTTCTAATCCCTGCCCCTCCCTGACTCACGGTTGTGGATCGAACCGAAGACCAGGCTCTGGTGTCAGGGTCAAAGGCTCTCAAAAAACAGTCTGGTCAGAAGAGCAACAGGGAGAGGAGGGTCCGGACCGTGGGCTGTAAGGCTGCTAGTGAAGCCACTGGGCACCGCGTTTGCTCTCTTCACCTCCTGCTGGCTGAGCACTTACAGTAGTGTCCTGAAGCTTTCCCCAGAGGATGAGCGATCGGAGTCTCACCTTTCTGGAGCAGGAAAACAAAAACGGCAACACTTCCCTGAGCTGGCGAGTTTCCTTGGGGCTTCAGGGTTTTGAAAAGGTCCTCGCTTGGGCAGATCGATCCAGCTCCCGTGATGACATTAACCTGACGTTCAAGCTCCGACTTGGGATGCGGGGCCCACCCCACGCACTGCGTGTGTGCTTTTCTGTGTGTTGTAGTTGCTGAGCAATGTGGGAAAAAAATGTGTTTGAATTTCTCTGTAGGAGGAAAATTTTTATGCTGCTGTGATCTCCTACAATTCGAGCAAGAAATCCACTTTTACAGGATTCAGTGTAATTGAACAATTTGCTCTAGGCTTCACTGATGACTGAACCTGTAAGACCAGGACAGGGTTGGGGGTTTGGGGGACTATTTGGCAAGCGGTGCTTGAAGCCAAGAGGGAGGGCTGAGAGCCGATCAGGATATTTAGCTGCCTTGGAGGCCGAGCAAGGTGTGTGGGAAGGTCAGCTGTGAAAGGAAAAGGCTATGTGTACAGAAGCCAGGGAAACAAGTGGAGGGAAAAATGTGAATGAAGAGAAGACAAGAGAGGTAAGAACAGCAAAAAGAGGAATGGATGCCCTGGGCAAGAGGAGCTGATTAAGGGGAACTATTTTGAGAGATAATTGAGAATTTTCTGAGAAGAAAATGGAGGCTGTAACTCCTGTTTTCTCGCCTAGGGGCCTTGTTTGCTTTCGACATGTGTCTAAAGCTCTCTTCCATCATATTTGGATTATCATCACCACCTTTTTAATTGACAAAAGCCACTTTGAATTTATATCAATTGCATTGTTTGTTAATGGGCTTAACAGAGGCAATGGGATAGAAGGTTAGGAAGGCCTGGGCTTGAGAACTGAGGCAGGAGTTCCCCGCCTGGTCGAAGCCCCAGGCCGCCAAGCTCAGCGCCATCTCTGTGCCTGAAGACTGCAGTACCCGCGCAGCTCTGTGAGCATCAGCCGTAATGGCAGCCGGATCCTGGGAGACAGGGAGCTTGATGCGTACCATCTGCCGTTATGTTTTATGATTATTGCACCTAAGACAGGGAGCTCGACCAGACTAGGTTTTAAGGTCCTTTTCAGCTTTATAAAATTTCTCAATGATTTAATTCTGATGTAGGAATGACTTTTGACTGTACATTTTTTAGACTAGATGATATCTTCAGGATAATCTCACCTGTGCTTACGCTTTTAAATTATGTGTAATAAGCCATCTCAAAGGCTTAGAGGCTTAGAAAGCTCACAGTTCTGTGCGGCAGCCCCCGAGCTGGGCTTGGCGGGCCGGGGCTCCTGGTCGCGCCCGGACGGCTCCTTCGGCTGCTCACGGGCGTCTGCATGGTCCGGGATGGCTGTGCGCACGGGTTTGGCCGTCGGTGACGGCTCTCCTGGGAGCCCTGCTCTGTGTGCGATCTCATCCTCAAGGAGGCCCCAGCTTCTCTGCAGAGGAGAATCAAGATTCCGAGAGGGAGAGAGGCAGAAGCTGCAAGCCTCACCGAGGCCTGGACCCGGAAGTCTCACTGTCGCACTCTCAGCTGGGCTAAGCGGGCACAAGGCCAGCCCAGATTCAGGGCGGAGGTGGGGCTGGAACCTGCCCCCCGTCCAGTGGCCACTCAAGAACAGGCCAGGGTTTGATTCACAGGGAGCCGACAGTGGGGTCTAAGAATGGCAGATAAAGAGACAACTATCATTTACTGAGCACATTCTAAATGGTTAGTACGTGATTAATTAGTTATGAAAATGAAGATGAAGACAAAAGCCTGCTCAGAAACAAAGGTGAACAAAAAGAAGTGAAGAGCAAAAGCCACCAAGGGCACAGCCGGCGAAGACAGAGGAAAGGGGAGACAGGATTCACTACTCAAGGATGGAAAATGAAGAGAAAACAAATTTAACTCCGGAGGAGGAACCTCGGAGGACAGACTCGTTTAGCAGGTATTAGAATGGAAAGAAGGCAGCTTACGGCTGATTAAGATTCCTGTGAGTGAAGAAAGAGCATTTTGACTTGGAGCAGAGGGCTGGGACTACACTGAGCAAGAAAAGACCTGATTTAGTTTAGTCAAGTTAATCAGCCTGCGGGTAGAACAAATTACAAGCGTAGACAACCTGTGATAGGTTGAGTCAAGCTGGACTAATGAAGCAACCAAGCTGTGCAGTTGTAATTTATCTATACACATGCCATTCGTGACCCTGGGGTTCTGCTCACTGACATAAAGTGGATTGGATACTCTAAACGGTGGGCTGAGCATGTGACGGCCCAACAGAGACCAGGACGAGCCCTGTGAACTTGGCGCAGTTCCACTTGCAGGCAAATGTTCTCTCTCTCAGACGGAGGCCAGCTGGGACTTAAAATACTGTCCTTTTAAGTTTCACATATCAGGGCATCCCTACTTTATGTTCAGATTTTTTTCCTTTTTGCTAGTGTTGAGCTAATTTGATTTTTTTTTTTTAAGTAAATGGATGAGCCTAAACCACTGGTTTTACATTGTTGTGCTCCCTCTAGTACAGGAAGCTCAGTCAACCAGGGCAAGTATACAGGCTTTTTATTTTCTAGGGCATAGGATTCATGGGTATATAAGATTACAGAGGTGAGGCACCCAGGAGTTTAGACTTTTATGTCATTCATAGTTTCCCTTCCTGGGTTATCCTGACTTCAAAGGCCAGAACTATTTTACTTCCTTAGTAATTGATAAACACAATGGTATTTTTACTACCTTACTCTTAAACATTCTGGCTTTTAGCTGTACATGCCACTTTCCTGACAACCTTGGGATATTTCTGCTTTAAAAGCCACTGAAATTCTTTAAAATCTTGCCCTTTTATATATTAGCATGTTAACTACTGTATGCATTTCATTTCTCTCTGTTTTGGGGAATAAATATTAGCATAAGCACATCTACAGATTAATTATGTTTTACCCACTCTAGCCCTAGTCAAAATGAGGTTTCTATGGCCCAACATTCAAAATTTAATCAGAATGGAGGTCAGAAATCTGGGGGCAATACTTAGCGCAAATCAGAAAAATAATGAGTTCATATTTTAATTAAATATGCCTCATTCCAGTGAAAATTCTGAGACATTCATTCATAAAATGTACCTAGCTGGGGCGGGGGTAAGGGGGTGGAGGGGGACCGGAAAGGGGTTCCCCGTCAGAGCAAGTTCCCCATCAATGAACCAAAGGAGGACAAGGGGAAGGGCAGGTTGGGAGAAAGGGTTTTTATTGCTCACAGCTCGCCCGGTTTGCTAGCGAGCCTCAGCTCAGTCGGTCCCCTGCCCGTGCGCACATGCTTGCTTTCCCTGCCCGCGGAACTCCATGGACACTTCCCTGACCGATTACATACCAGGAATGGAGGGGAGGAGAGAATAGCTGTTTTCTCTCCACCCCTTGCCCAGCGGCAGCCCTGCTCTGGCCTGTTGATATGCAAATAGGGTGGGAAATTCTGGGTGTAAACTTCCATTGACCCCACAGTGTACAATTGCCAAAAGACAAATGTGATTAGCAAACAGACATATGGGAAAGTGTTCAAATCGCACTATTTATCAAAGAAATGCAGCATATTTTAAAGCAAGGAAATAAAAATTCTTAAAAGAAAAATAGCCACCCAGTTATAAGCATGGTACCTTGAAAGTATGAAGTTGAGAAAATAAAAATGCTGAAAATTCTGATATCTAGTCTTCCAAGGATGCCTAAGAGTAGTCTTATATGTTGCTGGCATGAATAATATTGCTACAGTCATTTTGAGAAGTATTTTGATAGTGTGCATAAAGAATCACAAAAATGTTTTGACTGTATGACCCACCCAATAATTCTACTTCAGTGTCTGTCACAGGCACTGTAAAAATTGAAAATGCACACTGATGTTTATTACAGCAGTATTTGTAAGGAAAAATCACAGTGTTCTGCACCAGAGGAATAGTAAATAAATTATGGAAATTATACTAGTTTAAATATTATGCAAATACTTAATGATTGCTCCAAAGATGAGAAATATTGAAGATATTTTATGTATAATTTTTTTTTGAAGATTATATGTGGGCTACCTCTAGGAATTTCATGTTCTGTGCACCTATGTAAATAAGAAATTAGGGAATCTTCCTGATGTATCTCTGTCCCTGACCCTCCAAAGTCACTTCTTCATTACTCCGTGGACACTTGACCATCAGTTTTACCCACTGATTAGCTCTGAACACTACTTTTCCTACGATTCACCACCATCATCCTGGTCCAAGCAAACACCTCTCTATCCTAGACCTTACCACTACCCTGACTACTCTCCTGTTCCCCACTGGACTCCTCTCCACCTATAGCTAGGATGATTTTTTTAAATTGAGGTATATATTACATATGCATTATATTAATTTTAGGTGTACAACCTAATGATTTGATATTTGTAGATATTGCAAAATGATCCAAACAATATGTCTAATTTATCATCTGTCACCATACATAGTTACAAAACATTTTTTCTTGTGATGAGAACTTTTAAGATCTACTCTCTTAACAACTTTCAAATATGCAGTACAGTATTATTAATGGTAGTCATTGTGCTGTACTTTACATCCCCATGATTTAAATATTTTATAACTGGGAGTTTGTACCTTTTGATCCTCTTCACCCATTTCTTCTACCCTCCTCCCCAGCCCCCCACCTCTGGCAGCCACAAATCTGTTCTGTGTGTCTAGGAGCTTAGCTTGTTGTTGTTTTTAAAATTCCACATGTAAATGAGATCAGATGGTATTTGTCTCTCTCTGCTTGACTTATTTCATTAGCATAAGGCCCTCAGAGTCCATCCATGTTGTCACAAAGGGCAAGATTTCATTCTTTTTAAGGCTGAGTAGTATTCCATTGCATATATATACCACATCTTCTTTATCTGTTCATCTATTAATGGACACTTAGGCTGTTTTTGCATCTCGAAAACATTGTAAATGATGGTGCAATGAAAATAAGGGTGTACGTATCTTTTTGAAGTACTGTTTTCATTTTCTTCAGATAAATACCCAGAAGTGGAATATGGTAGTTTTACTTTTAGTTTTTTGAGGAATTTCCATACTGTTTGCAACAGTGGCTACACCAATTTACATTCCCACCAACAGTGCACAAGGGTCCCTTTCTCCACATCCTTGCCAATACTTGTGATTTCTTGCCTTTGATAATATCCATTCCAAGAGGGGTTAGGTGATATGTCATTGTGGTTTTGATTTGCATTTCCAAAGTAATTAGTGATGTTGAGCATCTTTTCATGTACCTGTTGGCCATCTGTATATCTTTAGAAAAAATGTGTATTCAGATCCTCTGCCCATTTTTTAATCAGGTGGTCTGTTTTTTGCTGTTGAGTTGTATGAATTTTTTATATATTTTGGTATTTACCCCCTTGTCAGATATATGATTTGCAAATATTTTCTCCCATTCAGTATGTTGTCTTTTCATTTTGTGGAGGATTTCCTTTGCTGTGCAGAGCTTTTCAGTTTAGGATGATCTTTTGATAATACAAATCAGACACGTCGTGCACCTGCCAAGCCATCGGTACCTTCTCAGGGCTCCAGGACTAAGTGCCAAAGTGCTTAACCCACCCCCAGAAACGGCAGGATCTCACAGCCGTCCCCTCCAGTCAGCCTTCCTCCCCACCTCCACACTCCAGCCAGGTGGGCCTCAGTTGAGTTCCTTGCTTCTTTCCTTGGGGGCACTTGCACTACAGTTTCTGCTCCTCTGCCTGGAAAGCTGTCTCCCAGAACAGCCTTTGGAAGCTGTTCCCACATCCTTCATCCATTAACCTTCAGGCCATATGTTGTCTCCTCAAGGAAATCTTTACTGCTGCCTCAGACCAGGTCTCTTTGTTTTATATTCTCATAGCACTTGTTTAATTTTTCATTGCTTCCCCTCACTCCTACTCCAGCAGAATGTAAATACTGTGAGGGGAAGAACTTGACTTGTTCATTGCTGTTTACCCAAAGTTCATCCGTGTACTGAATGAATAAATCATATTACCACTCTTTGTTAACTCCATCTGTGTTATACTGGCCTCATATCTATCTGTGTGTCCCATTAGACAGTAAGCTCTCTAGGGTAAGACCCATATCTGTTCTGCTCACCATTGTATCCCTGCATTTGTACCATAGGCAACCCTCCACAGATGTATACTGAATAAATTTTATTACAATCCTGTGAAAAATGCAAAGGAAAAAAAATCACATGAAAAGGGCAATAGTGATTGTGTTTAGGATTGTGAAAACATGAATTTCTTTATCCACAAGAGAAATTATAATGGGAAAAATGACAATAAAATGAAACTTCACAATTAAAAAGAAAAAAATAGGTCCACATATTGTACTTATTGAATAAACAGAATAAAAGAGTTAAAAATAGAAATGGTACCTCTACGTATTCTATCCTAAGGTATGAGGTGTTTTGATTTTTTTCCCTAGGGTGTCCAATGGGTGCTTCATTTTTGCATAGTTATATGCATAGATAAAATGGTGTATTTTGTTTTTCCTGCTTCATACTATGCCACATGCATTTCCACAGAGTGCTACTTTGCCTGCATAATTATTTCTAGCAGTTGCATACTGTTCAGTTAAATTAATGTACTTGGTGAGTGGGGAGGATGTTCCCTTAACATATATTTCCCAGACTAGAATTGAAATTGTATGAGTATTCACAGAGAGGTACAGACTTCTGACTTTATTGTCCTGGATTTAGAAAAGAAACCAGTGGTGGTGGATATGAGCACATGAGGTGAAATTAAGTGAAGTGTGATTATTTTAAAGGAGAGTCAATGTTACATTGAGCCTTTAGAAAGAAAATGAAATAAAAATAAAATAATTTTTACTAGAGAGTCCCTAAGTCAGGTAGCTTCCTCTGAAATGATACGGATGTATTGAGAAGTGGAGAGCTCTGAGGAAGTGGAGGTCTTGTACAAATGTGGGACATTAATGAGTAAGGTGTTAGTAAGCAGGAGGCAGCCAGTGATATGAGAAGCAGGTCCCTGTGGGCTCTTAGTCTGTTAGTAAGGGAGGTAGCAACAGAGACAGGAGTGCCCAGGTGGAGAGGCAGCACCGGCAGAAGGAGGCACTGGTGTGAACTGTGTGGGCTGGCTGTCCCTGATGATGGCTGCCTACAGCTTTTCAAAGCGCAAGTCTGGGCAGAATGGCTGCTGGCTTCCTTCTCAATTATTTTACAAAATTCTAGTATCATAGCCCCAAGCAGGAGCCCTAGTGGGAGCAGGTTCGGTTCATTGCGTTTAACCCCTAAGTTGCCACTCTGCAGCTGTCTTACCACCTTCTTAGTGATATGAAGTCCCTTACACGTGTGCTTCACAGAGAACCCTTGGAAAAGGGCAGCCGCTGCAGAGGCACAGGCATTTCCTTCCAAAACAGCAGAAGTTCCCAAGCTTGGAAACCAGCAAGCCTGACTTTTTCATCCGTGCTACGCCAAACTGACCACTTTATGATTTTATCATCATGTTCTTCACACTGCCCTTTATGCTCTTTTTGTCTTAGTCCAGGGCTGTTGCCCTCTGGATTAAGTACCCTTCATTTCCAAACAGTTCTAAGGACTCCTTATAATAGAGCAAAATGAACTGTCTTTCAAAAAAACAATTACAACCAATGATTTAATGAAAGACATAGAGCAGCACTTTCATTTGAAAGAGGACCAAGTAGGAAAGGGCACAGAAGAGGAAGAAAGAGGAAATGATGGAATCTCAGCCTGGTATTCTGAAGGTGTGGGGCAGACACATTTGTGTTATGGATGGCCATATCCATCTCAAATCACATTGTCCTTACCACTAATCATTAGTCATGTGTTCATTCGTGGGCTTTTGTGTTTAAATAATTCCACTATCTTAAGACCATTACATTCAACAATTTGTTTCCTGCATGCAAGCTTCCATCTTTGACCACTGGATGGGCGAGTAAAAGATACTGTCTGTTACGTTCACTGTCAACTCCCCATTGCCTTCATCGTGACTGGTACATGAACATTGCTCAGTAAATATTTAATTGATCAATGAATGAGTAATCAGAACTAGAATATTCTTGTTTCTCCATATCATTAAAACATGTATTATTCAACTGCATTATTAGTTCAGGTTTGCTCATCCCAGGTTGTCCTCACCGACTTATTTTAATTACTGGCAAAACTTTTAGATTGTCATCATATTTGAAAGAATACAGCTAAAATATGTACACAGTGGTGAAAAGGACCTTCTAACTAGAGCTTATATTTTCCCCTAAACTTACAGTTTATACAGGTCCTTCACTAGGTAGAATTTAGCCCATCACGTGACTTTGCACTTGATGCAAAGACATTTAAAGGGTGCATTGATATTTCTGTTTTATTTCAGCAAACTCCAGAAGACAAAGAGGGATATCAGATGGCTTCAAGGAGTGACTGGTGAATGGTTTGAAGAAATTCAAAGAAAAAAGTTTTGCAATGAAATGGATGTTAGCCAAATGTTAAAACAACCACTTACATTCAGGCTAAGGAAAGGGATGGCAGAGAATGGTGAGAAAAAAATTTAGATTTGAATTTTCTTTTCTTACAGCATAGCAGAGTAGATAATGGCTCAGTGGATCTGTAATTTAACCTATCCATGTTTAGGACTCTGTTGAAATCAAAAGGTACAAAAGGTTCATAACACAACACACAATTAAAAGAGTGAACTGAAAATATACCCTAATGTCTTGAGGGTATGTTTTTAGAATCAGGCAAGAGAGCATGGTGGTTAAGAACACAGACATCAATATCAGAACAGGCCTGGATTCAAATCTCCTCTCTGTCTTTCTCTATATTCTCTGTTCTATCAGAATCCATGTGACTGTGTTCAAGTTCCTTTTTCTCTGTAAGCCTCAATTTTCTCATCTTTAAATGGACATGGTAATATCTACCTTATCAGGTGGTTGTGAGAATTAAATAAAATTATATGCATAAAGTACTGAGCTAGAACACAATAAACCCCTAAATAAATGAGATAATGATGCACAAGGAGGGGGAGAGGGAGATGCAGGAGGCACCGGGTGAAGGGGATGGGACACAGGGAGGCAGAAGGAGGTAGAGGAGCTGCAGCCCTCCTTGTCACTCAAACCCTGTGGGTAAAGTTCCAATAATTGCTTTCTTTGCACATTTTTACTATGTCACTTATTTGCATCCATCACTTATTTTTTTATATGTAAATGGGGATAATAAGACATGCTTTCTTTCACAAGGCTATTGTGTGAATCACAAAGTGCATTAGAAATAAAAAAATACTGAACAGTATAAAGTCTTTACTGATAGAGTCACACTGACTACTTTTGCTTATATATTATTAATGTTACTAACATTAGGAAACATTTAGCAATATTTCTAAATTTATATATTGACAATATTTTTCAACTCCCATAATAAACAAATCTGAAAAGACTCAAGTTCAGATTTTTAGATTAACCCCTTAAATACCATGGTGACTTTCCCCTTACTTTGAATTCCTTTAATGTTATAAACTCAGCATGTCCAAAAATATTAGACTTTGTATACGTTGATGTTGCCTTAGAATTTTTAATATCATATGTAAAATAATACATTATCTATACCTGTATATTTTACATATTTATACTACATGTATACACACATATAAACCATATGTAGTAGCAAATACATATCCATATGTACACAGATATTTGGCAGAACAGAGAACACTCTAAATGGTTTAGTTTCCTTCCTTTCCTTTCTTTGATATAAAAAGTCATGGCATCCATCTCTGTGGTCGTAAAGTACTAGAGCAAACCTTTCTGAAAGGCGGCGTGGTCAGGAGCAACAGGTGAGCGGAACGAAGCCTTCCCCTTGGCTTTGGATAGCCGTGGGGAAGGCACCTTGAGAGAGGCGAGCAGAGCCCTGTGAGGGGCGAGACACTCTAGGCAACTGCGGTTCACGTTGCATACGGAAAGACTCCCGCGCTTCCCGAGCATTTTCTCTCCTCGGCAGAACAATCGGAGCCGCAGGTCGGACCCCTTAGTTCCTGAGGTCTCCACCGGGGGTTGCCTGCTGTGTTTCTAACCTGCGCAGACAGAAGGGGAAGCAAGAGCGAGCGAAGCTTTAGTTCTATAAAGTATATCTACCTGGCAAAATTGAAACAACGCAAAATTTTTACAATTTTCTTTTAGATTGTATGGAATCACACACATCAAGATCTAAAAATACACCTAATCCAAGAAACACAACATCGGTTCCTTCTCGGCTGAACTTCAGATCATCATTTGCTTCCCTGTTCTCATTCAGAAAATCCAGAAAGGAGACTTCAAAGCTTCGATTGCTAGGACGGAAAGGGTGAGTTAAATTCAGGTCATGTGACAGCTCAGTAGTTACCTGATCCCAGAGGCCAGAGCCTGTTTTGTGTTCAGAATGTTTAATGTTTGTTCTTAGAATTTCAGTTCAGATAGTAAGAAAGGAAACAGGACTTAGCTCACACAGGGACAAAGTCCTTTTGAGACCTTTTGAGACCATGGAACTCGGATCTCCCAAATCCAACTTCTAACCACTTGCACAGGTCCTAGGTGGCGCACGTGGTGAATAATGGGTTAAATGCTGGGAAATACATTTGATAGTTTCCCTACCACTCCAAGAGCCTGGTACATGCCCTGGTCAGGAAAATATCTTTTAATCAAAATTACTTCTTCCTTGTGGGTAGAGATGGGACATGGAGACTAAATTAGAGCAAATGAGATAAGCAAAGAGAGCAGAGAAAAATAAAATTTTTAAATGGGAAAAATGTTATCACTGTTACTAGAAGTATTGATGTGGTTGCCCAGAAATTAAACCTAAGGTGAAAAGAGAGGAAGCTTTTGGAGCTTTAGGTTCCACGTGGTTCCTACTGTAAAACTGTAAATCAGTTCATCTTGACTCATAATGTTGTTGGATTGTTTTGTGAAAAACAAGCAAGGCTTTGCTTACATGCAGTTGAGCTGACTGCTAAATATTTCAACACTTTCTTCCTGGTTGAAAAGCTTCCCACCCTCTTAAGGTGTTGGCTTGGCACGTGATGTGTTCCCTGTGTGCCTTCGAACCATTAAGTGTGCGCTGCAGCACTAAGAGGCATCCACGGGCACTGCTGCTGAGAAACAACAGGCCCGGGCCGGGCAGCCAGCGGGGCGCGTGATGAGGCTCCCTGACCCAGAGCACAGCTCTGTTCTCCCCTCTGGTGTAGATGGCAGGTTTTTTGCCTCCAGCTTTCACTTGAGGTTGTTTTTTGTCCTTGATGAAAATAATGAAGAGCTGAACAAAAGGCAGATTTATGTGCTTGTCTCTACCAGAATCACTTGCAAAGAACTACTCTTCAAATAGGTAAGTTGCTTTTCTTTGTAAAAATGTTTGAAATGAAAGTAATTCTTTCATTTGGAGATTTTAAACTGGGAAGTATTTCCCTTATAAGAAATATTTCTTTAAAGGAGAAAAGGAAATATTCCTAATGTGTGGAGTAGCTGGGACTTGTGATGTGATTTGTGTTTTAGATTTTCCTTAAGACACAGTTTTATATAGCTGAACAAACTAACTTTAGCAGATTAGAAAAAGTTGAGGAACCTGTTAACTCTATGGAAAAGTTATTTCCAAGCTCAAATTGCAAGTTATTACAAAAGCAGAGCAAAGAAGAGAAAATTCTTCTTTCTGGTATCATGTATTTTGGTTATAGGCCAAATTGAACAAAATTGAAACTTGCAAAATTCTGTTTAGCAACCGTCCTTCTTACATAGCAAAATGACCTATAGCTCTCTTTTACTGGATGAACTGGAATCTATAACACAGCATGCAGAAAAGACACAAATCTCATCACTTAAGTCTATGCGTATTTAGCAGTCTTCAGAATTTGTCATATTTAAATACATTTTACTTTCAAAACATAAGTGGGAATAAATATTTGTGAACTGTGCCAGTGCAGAGCATTATGAAGGCATTGTTTTAAAATGTAAAAATATGTGTTTTTTATTTTTAAATAGGAGTGGGACCTAAATATTTGGATATAAATCCTGAATGTGCATATGGGGTGGGGGGAGGTTAAGGGAGTGTTGCACCAAGGTAGGAACATAAATTGTGTGTCACACATTCTGAGGGGCTCTTTTAAGGAGAACCCAACTTTCTTTGGAAGCTCTGATCCTTCAAAAGGCAAAAGCAACCTTCAAAATACAGGCTCTGCTCCAGGAGCTCCTCCTTGCCTCTGAGGGCATCGGGAGGAAGTGACAAAGGGCCCCGGGGAAGCAGAGTCATCCTGGGCAGCTGGGACAGTCAGCAGGCAGGCCTCTACTCGCTGAAGCCATCAGGGTGTAACTTTGCTGTACTCGGTGCTCTGGAGAACAAGTCGGCAGAGCAGTTTAAGGCTCTTTTGCAAATCTTAGAAACAAAACCAACTGCTCTGATCAAAAGACAACCTTCTGCGCTGCCCTAACATACTTGATTATCAGAGACATTTCTTTTCCTCTTTTAAATTTTGGTTTAACTGAGAAATGATAGTGGATAATAGGTGACTCTCCCCAGAAGAAAATGGACTTCATTGTTTCACCAGTACATATTTACATTAGAAAGACCCAGCCAATGAAAAGTTGAAACTCTGATTCCCTATAATTAGTGTGTAAAAAGCCATGGGAACTTAGTGACTACACGAATTAATAAAAAGGCAAAAGGTTTTGCCATTTCTGCTTCAAATATGACAATTTCTTCTCTCAAATTTATGCACCTCCCAAATTATTCCATTAGTATTTTAATCCTACTTGTAAATGATTAAACTGTTCCCTCTATAACCCCATCTCATCCCTAGGAAAAAAGAAAAATGTTTTCCATTCATGTTTTAATTGGTTGCTAGCCAATAAATTCAAGAATAGTGTGCATGTATTGCATGTATCTTCTCCCCAGCCTTCCCTGGTAATTCCTGTTTCCTTGTGTCTTGTTATGGGACATCTAGTGCCTGTGACATATAGTGCTCAGCCCTCACCACAAAATTTCAGTAACTCCATCACCTCACAGATCCCTTCCACACAGTTCAGCAAGTGCCTGATAGTGTATGTCATGAGATTAAATGCAGTCTTCCTAGATGCCAGGCAGCATCTACAGTTATTCCTTTCTTCTTCCAGACCCCCAGTTATCCCAGTGATGCCCTCCCACGGTGGATACATGCTGAGCATGCACTTGCTGTTTCATGCCCCCACATACTCCACAGTGAAGTCACCCCTTCATGGGGGCCACTTACCCTCATGAACACGAACAAACATTTTCAAAGCTATTCAGCCATGTGCTACCAGTTCATTATGGCAATTTTAGGGGTATGGATTTTTCCCCTTACTCTTTCCTTTGTTGCAATCCCAAGGACCAGGGCACAGTGAAAAGACGAGGGAGCTAGTTCATAAAGCTCATGAACAACATGTACAATTAAATTTAAGATTGCCTCTTTCCTCTGAGGATCATCACGGTGCTCAGCATATAGTAGGTGCTCACTACACAGTTCAGTTGTGATTAGGGAGTGACAGCAGCCTTCCTGGAGTGTGTGCACACCCACTCCCCTGTTCCTTTAGGATGATTTTCTTCCCTTGAGATGCAGAGAACTTGGTGCATCCACCTAGCTGCTCTCTAGACATGCCCAAATTTGCCTGATCTATAGGGTGTACACACCAACTTACACAGTCCATCTGCAACCTCAGTTTACGTAAGCAAAAAGTTCAAATGAAATTTTGTACAATTAAAAAGGCAGATTATATTTTTTCCCCTTGGATTCTAATCTTTTTTCTCTCTCACTCATAGAAACCTCCCCTTTCCTAGTTCAATGGCTAGGCTCGAGTTAGAAGACCCAGAAAGCCAGGACACCTAGATTGAAGGAGAAGTCAAAGTAAAAGGATCCTTTTCTGGAAATACTCCTTCAGTGAGCCCAGCCGTGGTGTCCACAGACGAACAGTAGGGCTGCAGTGACAAGAGGGAAAAACAAGACAAGGGGAGTGGTTTTGAATTTCATCCTGGCTGGCTAGTGGTTCCCAGTTTATCCAGTTGATCATTATTATAATTTCACCAGCAATTATAAAATAATGACAAATAATCAGGCCCCAACCTTGGGATTCTGATTCAGAAGGTTGGAAGTAGGACACAAGAAGATCATTTATTTTTAATTCTCCTGGATATTTGGATGCTCATTCAGTTTGGAAACCACTGCAGCCTCGCTTCCTGTTCCCGCTGTGGTCAGGGCTGTCAGGATGCCTGGCATGGTGTTAGTAGCTGAAGTGGCAGCTGCTTTTTCACTATTTATCCAGCTTTTATTAAAGTCCTACTGGCATCAGATACTGTGTTTAGTGCTGGAGGTAAAATTGCAAGAATAGGGCAGGGTCCCTGCCTGGAGGGGACGTGAAGTGCAGTAGGGCCATTAAGTGACTGCGTACGGTGGCAGGCAGTGCCCCCCAGAACTCTACAGAGTGCCAGCCACATCACCATCTTCATGGATTCATCTCCTTATTATGGCAGTTTTCTGGCAAGTGACAGTTAGGATCTGAGGAAGGGATGCCCTTCCAGTTCACACAGGGATACCATCTGGCCTCGCTGTAGACTGGGTGACAGTCAAGTACACTGATGATTATGGCATACCACAGGGAGTGCTGGGGTGGATGTGTGTATTCCTGCCATCAGGACATATAAGAGAAGCACTTGACTCATACTGGAGGATCCAGAAGGCTTCCTGAAAGAAGGGAGCCAGTTTTTGAGGGACACACAGGACTGAGCTAGGCAATTAAGAGCTGGGAGGTTGCACCAGGCAGAAAGGATAACACAAGAAGGGTCAGAGACTGGAGAAAGCAGGAACTCATCTAGGTCACTGAAGTTCGGTGGCCCAGTATAAGGTGAGACTGATAACAGATGGGGTAGGAGAGGCCAGGACACAGGGCCTTACACATGCAGTGCTAAGGGGCCTGGACTTGACGCTGTAGACAGTGGGGAGCCATTAATCAGTTTTTCAGATAATACCATTCTTTTCCTTATTATATGTATACTACATATATAAACATATATACGCACACACATATATGCATATACATGTATATATAACAGATAAATTTACCCACAACCTACTGACCTGGACAAACACTAATGCTTTGCTATACTTTGTATGTGTGTATATGTGCGTATGTTTATATATTTTTTCATTGATAGTTTTAAAAACGAAAAGTGACATAATCAGATTTCCACTTTAGCTCAGTGGTTCTCAACCAGGGGCCATTTTGCCCCCAGAGGATAGTCAGCAGTGTCTGAAGATATTTTTGGTTCTCACAACTGAAAGGTAGGTGCTATTGGCACCTGGTAGGCAGGAGTCCAGGTCTCTTTGAACATCGTACAATGCCTGCGACAGGCCATCATGCCTAAGAGACACCAGTGTGCCAAGGCTGAGAGACTGCTCGAGCTGTAGCCCAACAACAGAACTGGGGGCCAAGACTCCGGTCAGAGAGGCCAGGTAACAGACTGTAGACTAAGACAGGGACAGTGAGGAGTGGCTCAAGTGGACAGACATGTGCCCAGTTAGAATGTAGACTCAGAGAACCTGGTAGTTGGCTGTGGTGGGTGGGGAAGAGGGAGTGGAGGTGAACTCTCCACTCTTAGGAAACTAGATGGCTGGTGATGAAGAATGTATGAGGAACTGATGTGCTGAGGACACAATGAACACATGTGCTCATTTATCAACAAGTCCTGCTGAACGAATAGCACGTGCAACACCGTGGAATAAAACTGCTGGTCCTTAACTCTCAGACTTCGGTCTTGTGAGACAAGGAGGTGCTAAGATGGGGAAGTCCCCTGGGTTCTGGGAGAATGTAGGAGGGGTATGTATCTTAGACTGAGTCCAGGTAAGTCTCCCAAAGAAAATGATGTGATGATTCTTCAAGGATGAAATAGTTATCCAGGCAAACAGCTGGTCAAAAAATGTTTTAGCAAAAGGATAAAATGTGCACATGCTCAGAGGCATGCAAATTCCCTGTGGCAGAGGGATGTACAAACGTGAGACATGAGGCTGTGGAGTGTGTAAGGACCAGGTAATACAGGGCAGTGTGAAAGCAGAGAGAAATTTGAACTTTCACTTGAGAGCAAAAAGGAGTCTTTACAACAAAGAAGTGGCATGATTCAGTTTATATTGCTCACTTTGGCCAAAGGGTGGAGAATGGATTGGATTGGGACAAAACCTGCAGATAGAAGAACAGTTAAGGGGACAGAGGGCTTATTGTAATAATAAAGGCAAAAGATGATAAATGTCTTAACTAAGATGAAGGCAGGGAGATGTAGGGATATGGAAGGTTTTGAAAGGGATTTCTAAGTTTGAATTAAAAGGATCTGTTGATTGATTGGATTACGGGAGGGTGTGGGAGGACATGGAGTCCATCTTTGAAACAGAAGGGCTGAGTTGCTGTGGTCTCTTCAGTGGCCGATGCTTAGAACATCCTCCACCAACATTTGGGGGACATCACCCAGGGTTCTGGTTAGAAAAGAATATTTATTAAAAAGAATATTCTTGAGCTACACCCTACTGAGTGAAAATTTTGGAATGGTATCTGCAAAGGTATGGAGACAAGAAAGAATATTTTACGGAGGTGGAATAAATTTGTTAAGTCTCGAGTATGGGTGCCTAGGGGAGAGGAGTATGAAAAGATGAGGCATGAAGAGTGAGGGGCTGTCTAGAGTCTCAGCAAGTGAAAGAACAGCCTGGAATTCAGTTTGGCTCCTGGCAGATTGAATTACTGGCCAGTAATTTGTTCAGATTTGGCTAATACCTTGGAAGATTTTAAGCACAGGATTGATAAGAACAAATCTGCATTTTAGGCAGATGTCTCCACTGGCGGTATGAGGATGGAGCTGGATCCAGGAGAGAAATTGTGGGAGTCTAATGTAAGGCAGAATGAGTGGAGTTGGTGAAGCAGGGACGTATGTGAGAGATCTTTAAGGTGTGGCATCAGCAGGACTTGTGGGTGAACGCAGAAGGAGAGGTAGCTTTGTATCCCTTGAAATCACCAACTCCAGAGGACTTTAACCAGCATAGCTCTTATGATACCACTGTTGCTTTTATTCACTCTTCAAGTAGAAGCCTTTCACATCAGAAACAGATGAATCTCTTAGGAGGGCCTGGGAGTGCGTGCAGAGACTCTGGGCCACCAAGCCTCTGAGTCCCCTACCCTGCTGCCCTACATCTTCAATGGCACACATGGCTTTGCACACCCCACGGGAGCGTGCATCCTTCCACCCACCACACACCCTCACACTCAGTGCTGCCAAGTCCCCGCTGTGTTCTAAGCATCCTCTGAAGTCGAGTCCTCCACCCACCTGCCACTCTGAGAAACCGATTCCTGCTGCCGCTGTCCTCCCTTCAGATCAGACCGGCATCTGGAGAGCTGGTGAGAGCGTTGAGCCGCACGGGTGCTCTGAGAGGGCTGCAGCCCCGCAGGGCTCGGAAAGAATCTCCGCAATCTGGCATGTCCTCTTGGCTCCAGGCAAATTGAATTTCGGGCCAGTTTCTGCTCTCCCTTGCTCTTTCCCACCTCCCGGCTTTTGCTCATGCTGTTCTTCACCTCTCAGGCCAGTCCAGTGGCCATCTTCTCCCTGTCCCTTCCCTGCGTATCCCCAGAGATTATCACTGGTGCCTCTGCATTTTCAGCACATTTTACTTACATCTCTTTATTGTCCTTATCACATCTTTGCTTGTATTTTGATTCTTTCTGTATCTAATCTTTCCTATTTTAAAAGCTCTCAGAGAATGGGGTCCCTATCCCAGTCATATCGATTTCCTCCAAAGCACTCCAGCTAGTGCCTAGCATGTGGGCGGCATGCATGCGGGCTCAATAAAGCTGAAGGGAGAAGAAGAATAAAAATAAAAGCAGTACTTAGCTTCTAGATATTATTAGTATAGTGTGGTATTTCAGAGTATTATGAAAAAACATGATACTAATTTCAATTTCTGTTTAAAATTTGAGCTAAACTGTAAAATACATATGGATGCCTTTAAGATATGAAATTGTTTGGCCTTCCAGGTTTTACGCTCAACGTCCATGACCCATGAAGCAGCTGGGAGTTTGAATGAAGGAAAACTGCATTTTGCCACTTTTGACTGATCTGACCTAACATTACAGTTTGTTTAATTCTTTATTCCCTTTACTGCTCCCTTAGTGAAGAAGACCTGATTTCATACAGAGCAGTGAGTCGTCACGGTCCATTAAGCCTTGGGCTGTAATTCAGGCAGAGCACCCCTTGGCATAGGCTTATAAACTTAAAAGATAAACATCTGTGGACCTATGTTTCATAAAATTTTTGCCTTCTACTGAATTTGAGAGAAGCAACACAAATAGTGAAAGTATAATTGTTCTCCAAAATGGTTTCATAATAAGTCATTTTTATAAAAATAAACATCCAGAAGCCATCTTTATAGGGTTTACTTTTTAAAACTTCCCTTATGAGTTATTAAGTCTGGTCCTGACCTGATCCTCTCTTTAAAATGGAAATGGACAGACACAGAAAAGCTGTTTCCCATTTGCAAGAAGAGTCAGTGTGCCATACCGGATCAGAAGAGAGGCTCTGGGTTCAGTGATTCTGTGGCCAGGGCTGAGCTCAGCCATTAACTGCATGCCTTGGTCAATGTCTTCTAACTTCTCTGTGCTTCCATCTCCTGGTTTGTACAATGGAAGTAGTCACAGCATATCCACTTCACAAAAGTGATGTGTTTAAACAAGGTAACCTGGGCGTTCAGCATGAGAACACTGCCTGACACAGAGTAAGCACTCAGCAAATGTGACTATTTTTGTTATTCATCTTTATGCTATGTTCCAATACAAATCCACCATTACATAATTTCTTCTTGCCTGAGTGGCGAAGATGCAAAACATTGATCCTAAGCAATTACAGGAAAAGGTTTCTGAAACTTTTTCAACAATGCACTAACCAAAAAAATGTCTTCCTACAGAACATCAGGAGTTTATCTTCTCAAGATGTCAAGCTATCACGGCAAATGTGCTGTTGATTTTCCTCCTGGTGAAAGTCAGGCACTTCTTCAAAGAAATTATTTCAAATTCTTTCCACAGATGTGATGGCCACGTAGGACCTCCTGTGTCTGTGAGGCAAACTATTACAGTAAGTAACCAGAAACGAAAGGAATTCAGAATTAACATAATCCTGGTTGGTCACCTATTTAAATAGGATTCTCTTTGGTCCAGTCTTAAATTCACTTTGGGAGCTGAGATTTCCCGCAGGCCGAGCCCAGAGACCCCCAGCTGCGGGTGGTTTCTGGTTGGCTCTGGTGCTGAGATGCTCAGCCAGCCAGTGCTGCCAGGAAGGAGGAGGCTACCACGTGTCCCCTCCACCATCAGTGGCATCTCCGGTATCTTTCCACTCACACCCCTGGACAGCCCTGAAGTGCTGGGCAGAGGAAGAGGCAAGGGGCACCCCCTGCCACTTTGCAGGCCCGTGCGGGTCCAGGCTGGGTGTTTTCTGGGTAAGATTATCATTTGTATTCAAAAAGGAACCACTGATAGGTGAGACGCACTTGGCCAGAACGAATTTACAAGAGGGGACTGACCCAACATGACCCTCCAGCAAGGGCTTACATTGAAGTTTATCTGTCTTCGGCGTTTCTAAGTTGAGCAGCAGTAAGTTTTCTGTGTCTTGCTTTTTGGTAGTCATAACTTTTAATCTAGATATGCCAGTGTCTTTCTGTGTGACTCGTGTGATTTGGAGACCAAAGAAAGAGAATTCTGGAAGAGACATAAGAGTGCAGGAGGAGAATAGAGACATTTTTCAGTTTTCTGTGGCCTTAGTACCAGTACCAACCTTTCTGCCTCTCTGTTTACAAAAGGCATGGGGTAGAATTCTGGTGAGGAGTGCATATACACAGAGGTTCTTTATGTCAAAAACAGAAGTGAGCGCCTTTCCTCATCAGAGTAATGTCACTTCTCTCTGAATATCACTGGCTACTCCCTTTCTCCTTTATGTGCTCGAGCCCCAGCCATGACTCCAGCACCAACACCCGCTAATGAACTTACTCTCACCTGGGCACCTGACCTAGATTGCTTCATTTAGAACCTCAGAGGAAATGTGTGAAGTAGGTACTATTATTACCCCCATTTTAAAGATGAAGAAACTGAGGGTTAGAGAATTTAAAGATCATGTTCACGGTCACTGGGAAATGGTAAAGTAAAGATTAGAAAATCTGGGTATTTAACTCCACAGCCAAAAGTCAATAATGCCTGTAGCTCCATCAGCCCTGAAGCACCGTTTGTTCATGAACCCCAGTTTCTTGCTGCCCGCAGACTCTCCTTTGGGGAGTGGACCCAATTGCCATACATCCAGTTTTGCTCTCTAAGAGGGCAGAGACCTTCTTCAGGATGCTTCAAACTTGGATTTTCCTTGAGAAGTGCTCAGAGCTAACTGTCCTCCACCATTTGAAAGCCATGGGATCTGAAGCAGATGAAGAATATAACAAGAAATGCAAATGCCTAGAAGTTAAAGAACAGTAGAGCTAATTTGGAATTCTCAGGATTTGAAAGTCCAGTGTGAGGATTAATAGGTATCTTTCTTTGGCACTCTTGATTGCTGCTTGCATTTAATCATTTCACTACTCAGAAGATATCAATCTAAAAGAAGAAATGATTTATTGCAGCATTATTCACAATAGCCAAGATATGAAAGCAACCTAAGTGTGCACTGACAGACAAATAGGTAGAGATGTGGTACATACACACTATGGAATATTACTCAGCCATAAAAGAAAATGGAATCTTGCCATCACAACATGGATGGACCTAGAGGGCTTAATGGCTCAGTGACATAAACCAACAGAGAAAGACAGATACCATGTGATTTCACTCATATATGGAATCCAAAAAACAAACAAATAAATACACAAAAACAGAAACAGACTCATAAATATAGAAAACAAACTAGCTATTGCCAGAGGAGGATGGATGAAATAGGTAAGGAGGATTAAGAGATATAAGCTTCCAGTTATAAAATAAATAAGTCATGGGGATAAGAGTCAAGGGAATATAGCAGTAATATTGTAATGACTTTGGTGACAGATGATAACTACAGTTATTGTGGTGAGTATTTTGTATGTATATAAATGCTGAATCAACATACTGTACACCTGAAACTAATAAAATGTATGTCAGCTGTACTTCAATTAAAGATAATTAATTAATTAATTTAAATAAGAGGTAAGAAGAGTTGAGATAATAAATGAAACTCAATCCAGTGATTGTTGATCAGAAGTAATAACTTTTATTAAAAAACTAGGAGAGAGAAAATAATGAAGCTACTAAGACAAAGGTTTTATATGACATGTAGATTTCCATTATTCATTCATGAAAAGTCCTATCCCCTTAGCCTGCAGGCAGCAGGAAATTGGCCAAGATTTGAGGTAATAAACTTCCCATCACTTGGTTGGCAGCTTGGCAAGAATGATGTCAAGGGGATTCTGGCATTTATAAAGATTGTACATTATTAGATGACCTTCCATTCAAAAGAGGAGAAAACTGCCATTTAAACATTTGCATTGACTTAAAAGAAGCAAAGGGTTTTCTGAAAATACAGTATTTTTAGAGTTACAGTGAAATAGATCATGTAGCTCAGAGTTTCTCTCAACTTCAACACTACTGACATTTTAGACTAAGTGACTTCTCTGTCATGGGGGCTGTCCTCTGGTTGTGGCATCCTTGGCCTCTCCCTGCTAGATGCTAGACTTTCTCCTCCTCTCAATTGTGACAATCAAAAATATCTGCAGAAATTGCCAGATGTTCCTTGAGGAGCCAGTTGCCCCCAGTTGAGAACCACCTTCTTGCCGGTGAGGAATCCAAGGTTAAAGCCGTCACTGTCCCTTAGCCACTTGATCATTCCTCACCTCCGAACAAGTTTTGGCTGGGCCTACTGTTAGGTGATATGCCAGCTCTGTACCCCTAGAAACACACCTTCAACAGACATGCCACACTAGACCATGGCAAGCCCCCTGAGGCCAGGACTGAGATGGGACTATTTCTTTCCTGTATAGAAACAATAGTATTCTGCAGCAGGGTAACCATATTATAACTCCTTTCAGTTTCCCAGACCCAATTTCAGTGTCTGTATGGGGTGGGGAGGACAAGAGGCGTGTCCCCACGCATATCAACACCAAGCAATTCTCAAACACCAGCAGGGGTCTGGAACTCAACTCAGTTCTGGTGCTATGTGCCTGGAGACAGCACCAGAGTCCCGCGTTAGGGGCTCCCTTCTCTAAGACTGCCCTCTACCCATCGGCTCCAGGCACCAGTCACCAGTCACAAGCCCCCAGCAGTTCCCTGTGCTTCTGACCCACCGGCAACAGATTGGAGGTTCCCATGACCTCCCCCTTAGGCTCAATTCATTGCTAGCGCAGCTCACGAACTCAGGAAAACATATTTACCAGTTTAATAAAGAATACTGTAAAGGATACAAGTTAACAACCAGATGAAGAGATGCCCAGGGCAAGGTCCCAAATAAAGGAGCTTCTCTCCTCATGGAGCTTGGGGGCACCTGGAGGCGCTCTGGTTCCCCAAGCATGGAGCGTCTCTCCAGCAGAAAACAGGGTCCCAGAGAGCTCTTCTAAGAGGGTTTTGTGAGGGCTTCATTGCATAGTCATGATTGACTATACTATTGGCCATTGGTTGATTCAACCTCCAACCCCCTTCAGGGAGGTCCAAAAGTCTCTCATTAACATGACAAAACAACCATATCACATTACAGACTCTGCAGTGTGTTCAGGAACTGTGAACATATTTGGATGAAGACCAAATATACCTGGGAAATATATACTTGGTCATCTGAATGACCAAATACATATTTCTTTTTTTTAAAATTTTGTTATTATTAATCTATAATTACATGAAGAACATTATGTTTACGAGACTCCCTGCTTCACCAAGTCCCCCCCCACAAACCCCATTACACTCACTGTCCTTCAGCATAGTAAGATGTTGTAGAATCACTACTTGTCTTCTCTGTGTTGCACAGCCCTCCCCATCACCCCCCCCACATTACACATGCTAAACATAACGCCCCCTTTCTTCTCCCCTGCCCTTATCCCTCCCATTCCCTCCCATTCTCCCCAGTCCCTTTCCCTTTGGTAACTGTTAGTCCATTCTTGGGTTCTGTGATTCTGCTGCTGTTTTGTTCCTTCAGTTTTTCCTTGTTCTTACACTGCACATATGAGTGAAATCATTTGGTATTTGTCTTTCTCCGCTTGGCTTATTTCACTGAGCATAATACCCTCTAGCTCTATCCGTGTTGTTGCAAATGGTAGGATTTGTTTTCTTCTTATGGCTGAATGATATTCCAGTGTGTATAATACGTACCACATCTTCTTTATCCATTCATCTACTGATGGACACTTAGGTGGCTTCCATTTCTTGGCTATTGTAAATAGTGCTGTGATAAATAGGGGTGCATCTGTCTTTTTCAAACTGGGCTGCTGCATTCTTAGGGTAAATTCCTAGAAGTGGAATTCCTAGGTCAAATGGCATGTCTATTTTGAGCTTTTTGAGGAACCTCCATACTGCTTTCCACAATGGTTGTACTAATTTACATTCCCACCAGCAGTGTAGGAGGGTTCCCCTTTCTCCACAACCTCGACAACATTTGTTTTTGTTTGTCTTTTGGATGGTAGCCATCCTTACTGGTGTGAGGTGATATCTCATTGTGGTTTTAATTTGCATTTCTCTGATGACTAGCGATGTGGAGCATCTTTTCATGTGTCCATTGGACATCCGAATTTCTTCTGTGGAGAACTGTCTGCTCAGCTCCTCTGCCCATTTTTCAATTGAATTATTTGCTTTTTGTTTGTTCAGGTGCATGAGCTCTTTATATATTTTGGATGTCAAGGCATTATCGGATCTGTCATTTACGAATATATTCTCCCATACTGTAGGGTACCTTTTTGTTCTATTGATGGTGTCCTTTGCTGTACAGAAGCTTTTCAGCTTGTTATAGTCCCACTTGTTCATTTTTGCTTTTGTTTTCCTTGCCCGGGGAGATATGTTCATGAAGAAGTCGCTCATGTTTATGTCCAAGAGATTTTTTTGCCTATGTTTTTTGTAAGAGTTTTATGGTTTCATGACTTACATTCAGGTCTTTGATCCATTTTGAATTTACTTTCGTGTGTGGAGTTACACAGTGATGCAGTTTCATTCTCTTACATGTAGCTGTCCAGTTTTACCAGCACCATCTGTTGAAGAGACTGTCATTTCCCCATTGTATGTTCATGGCTCCTTTATCGAATATTAATTGACCATATATGTTTGGGTTCATGTCTGGAGTCTCTATTCTGTTCCACTGGTCTATGGCTCTGTTCTTGTGCCAGTACCAAATTGTCTTGATTACTGTGGCTTTGTAGTAGAGCTTGAAGTTGGGGAGCGAGATCCCCCCCACTTTATTCTTCCTTCTCAGGATTGCTTTGGCTAATCGGGGTGTCCGGTGTTTCCATATGAGTTTTTGAACTATTTGTTCCAGTTTGTTGAAGAATGTTGTTGGTAATTTGATAGGGATTGCATCAAATCTGTATGTTGCTTTGGGCAGGATGGCCATTTTGACGATATTAATTCTTCCTAGCCAGGAGCATGGGATGAGTTTCCATTTGTTAATGTCCTCTTTAATTTCTCTTAAGAGTGTCTTATAGTTTTCAGTGTATAGGTCTTTCACTTCTTTGGTTAGGTTTATTCCTAGGTATTTTATTCTTTTTGATGCAATTGTGAATGGAATTGTCTTCCTGATTTCTCTTTCTATTAGTTCATTGTTAGTGTATAGGAAAGCCACAGATTTCTGTGTGTTAATTTTGTATCCTGCAACTTTGCTGTATTCTGATAGCAGTTCTAGTAGTTTTCGAGTGGAGTCTTTAGGGATTTTTATGTGCAATATCGTGTCATCTGCAAATAGTGACAGTTTAACTTCTTCTTTACCAATGTGCATTCCTTGTATTTCTTTGTTTTGTCTAATTGCCATGGCTAGGACCGCCATTACTATGTTAAATACCAGTGGGGAGAGTGGGCATCCTTCTCTTGTTCCCGATCTCAGAGGAAAAGCTTTCAGCTTCTCACTGTTCAGTATGATGTTAGCTGTGGGTTTATCATATGTGGCCTTTATTATGTTGAGGTACTTGCCCTCTATACCCATTTTGCTGAAAGTTTTTATCATGAATGGATGTTGAATTTTGTTGAATGCTTTTTCAGCATATATGGAGGTGATCATCTGGTTTTTGTCCTTCTTTTTGTTGATGTGGTGGATGATGTTGATGGATTTTCAAATGTTGTACCATCCTTGCATCCCTGGGATGAACCCCAGTTGGTCATGGTGTACGATCCTTTTGATATATTTTTGAATCTGGTTTGCTAATATTTTGTTGAGTATTTTTGCATCTATGTTCATCAGGGATATTGGTCTGTAATTTTCTTTTTTGGTGGGGTCTTTGCCTTGTTTTGGTATTAGGATGATGTCTTCATAGAATGAGTTTGGGAGTATTCCCTCCTCTTCTATTTTTTGGAAAACTTTAAGGAGAATGGGTATTATGTCTTCTCTGTATGTCTGATAAAATTCCGAGGTAAATCCATCTGGCCTGGGGGTTTTGTTCTTGGGTAGGTTTTTGATTACCGCTTCAATTTCTTTGTTGGTAATAGGATTGTTTAAATTTTCTGTTTCTTCCTTGGTCAGTCTTGGAAGGTTGTATTTTTCTAGAAAGTTGTCCATTTCTTCTAGGTTTTCCAGATTCTTAGCATATAGGTTTTCATAGTATTCTCTAATAATTCTTTGTATTTCTGTGGAGTCTGTCATCATTTTTCCTTTCTCGTTTCTGATTCTGTTGATGTGTGTTCATTCTCTTTTTCTCTTAATAAGTCTGGCTAGAGGCTTATCTATTTTGTGTATTTTCTCAAAGAACCAGCTCTTGATTTCATTGGTTTTTTTCTATTGTTTTATTCTTCTCAATTTTGTTTATTTCTTCCCTGATCTTTATTATGTCCCTCCTTCTGCTGACTTTAGACCTCATTTGCTCTTCTTTTTCCAAATTTGATAATTGTGATGTTAGACTATTCATTTGGGATTGTTCTTCCTTCTTTAAGTATGCCTGGATTGCTATATACTTTCCTTTTAAGACTGCTTTCGCTGCGTCCCACAGAAGTTGGGGCTTTGTGTTGTTGTTGTCATTTGTTTCCATATATACCTTTATCTCCATTTTAATTTGTTCATTGATCCATTGATTATTTAGGAGCATGTTGTTAAGCCTCCATGTGTTTGTGAGTCTTTTTGTTTTCTTTGTACAATTTATTTCTAGTTTTATACCTTTATGGTCTGAAAAGTTGGTTGATAAAATTTCGATCTTTTGGAATTTACTGAGGCTCTTTTTGTGGCCTAATATGTGGTCTATTCTGAAAAATGTTCCATGTGCACTTGAGAAGAATGTGTATGCTGTTGCTTTTGGATGTAGAGTTCTATAGATGTCTATTAGGTCCATCTGCTCTACTGTGTTGTTCAGTGCCTCCGTGTCCTTACTTATTTTCTGTCTGGTGGATCTACCCTTTGGAGTGAGTGGCATGTTGAAGTCTCCTAAAATGAATGCATTGTATTCTATTTCCTCCTTTAGTTCTCTTAGTATTTGTTTCACATATGCTGGTGCTCCTGTGTTGGGTGCATATATACTTATAATGGTTATATCCTCTTGTTGGACTGAGGCCTTTATCATTATGTAATGTCCTTCTTTATTTCTTGTTACTTTCTTTGTTTTGAAGTCTATTTTGTCTGTTACTAGTACTGCAACACCTGCTTTTTTCTCCCTGTTGTTTGCATGAAATATCTTTTTCCATCCCTTGACTTTTAGTCTGTGCATGTCTTTGGGTTTGAGGTGAGTTTCTTGTAAGCAGCATATAGATGGGTCCTGCTTTTTTATCCATTCTATTACTCTGTGTCTTTTGATTGGTGCATCCAGACCATTTACATTTAGGGTGATTATTGAAAGATATGTACTTATTGCCATTGCAGGCTTTAGATTCGTGGTTACCAAAGGTTCAATGTTAGTTTCTTTAGTATCTTACTGTCTAACTCAACTCACTTATTGAGCTGTTATAAACACTGTCTGGTGATTCTTTATTTCTCTCCCTTCTTATTCCTCCTCCTCCGTTCTTTATATGTCGTTGTTTTATTCTGTGCTCTTTTGTGTTTCCTTTAACTGCTTTTGTGGGTAGTTGATTTTATTTTTTGCCTTTAGTTAGTATTTTGTTCGTCTGCTTTCTTTGCTGTGATTTTATTTTCTCTGGTGACATCTGTTTAGCCTTAGGAGTGCTCCCATCTAGAGCAGTTCCTCTGTAGAGGTGGTTTGTGGGAGGCAAATTCTCTCAATTTTGCTTGTCTGGGAATTGTTTAATCCCTCCTTCAGATTTAAATGATAATTTTGCTGGATACAGTATTCTTGGTTCAAGGCCCTTCTGTTTCATTGCATTAAATATATCATGCCATTCTCTTCTGGCCTGTAAGGTTTCTGTTGAGAAGTCTGATGATAGCCTGATGGGTTTTCCTTTGTGGGTGACCTTTTTCCTCTCTCTATCTGCCTTTAAAACTCTGTCTTTGTCCTTGATCTTTGCCATTTTAATTATCATGTGTCTTGGTGTTGTCCTCCTTGGGTTCCTTTGGTTGGGAGTTCTGTGTACTTCCGTGGTCTGATCGATTATTTCCTCCCCCATTTTGGGGAAGTTTTCTGCAATTATTTCTTCAAATACACTTTCTATCCCTTTTTCTCTCTTTTCTTCTTCTGGTACCCCTATAATATGGATATTGTTCCTCTTGGATTGGTCACACAGTTCTCTTAATATTGTTTCATTTCTTGAGATCCTTTTATCTCTCTCTGCATCAGCTTCTATGCATTCGTGTTCTCTGGTTTCTATTCCATCAATGCCCTCCTTCATCTTATCCATTCTGCTTATAAATCCTTCCAGATATTGTTTCATTTCTTTAATCTCCCTCTGGACATCATCCCTTAGCTCTTGCATATTTCTCTGCAGTTCCATCATCATGGTTATGGCCTTTATTTTCAATTTTTTCAGGAAGATTGGTTAGGTCTATCTCCTTCTCAGGGGTTGTCTCTGTGATTTTGGTCTGGATCAAATTCTTCTGCCTTTTCATGGTGATAGAGGTAGTTGTGGGGAGCTGGCGCGTGTGTCAGCTTGGAGAATGTCCCTTCTTGCTGGTTTGTGGCCTTCCTCTCCTGGGAGAACAGCAACCTCTGCCGGCTTCTGCTGTGCAGCTGCGTGCCGACGGGGCCTCTGATTCTTGCCCAGCCGGCCGCTGTGGAGTTAAGCTCCATGGTTGCTGTGGGCCTGGCCAGCCTCAGTCTGCTGCTCCACTATGGCAGAGACGCATCCGAGGGGAAACAGGCAGGAGGCTGTTTATCGCCACGAGGGGCCTCCGAGCTGTGCTGCCGCCCAGGGGGTTAGGGTGCCTGGAGTTCCCTGGGATTCCCAGCTGCTGGGCTAAGTGTCCCAGGACACTTCCATCCAGCTGCAGGGTCCCTGTCCCTTTAAGACTTTCAAAAAGCACTTGCTTTTCTTTGTCACAGGGGTGCCAGCTTCGGGATCCGCTCAAAGGTCTTACTGTCCTGTTTCCCTAGTATCCAGCACCCCACACACTGTGTGTCTGCGCTCTGGTGTGGATGGCTAGGGCTGGGTGTTTAGCAGTCCTGGGCTCCCTCTCCCTCCCTGCTCCGACTTCTCTCCTCCTGCTGGGAGCTGGGGTGAGGGGTGCTCGGGTCCCACCGGGCCACGGCTTGTGTCTTACCCCCTTTGCGAGGCACTGTGTTCTCACAGGTGTGGATGTAGTCTGGCTGTTTTCCTGTGTCTTCTGGTCTCTCTTTTAGGAATAGTTGTATTTGTTCTATTTTCAAAAATATATATGATTTTTGGAGAAGATTTCTGCTGCTCTACTCACACCGTCATCTTGGCTCCCCCAAATACATATTTCTTATGACTCATTACATCCCAGGGACTGTGTCTACTCACTGTGCATCCCCACTGCCTGACATAACCTGAGCACCCAGAAACTGAAAGAAGAAATGAATGAGGGGTTTGAAACCACAAGGTGCAGGGGTGGATTCAACTTTTTCAGAAAAGTGGACACAGAACAAATTCAGGATCACCTTGAAAAGTTAAGTTGTTGACTTTATCAAGGCGTTTGATAACATCAGTGAGCTCAGGCTTCAGCTCCACCTGCTGTTCTACAGGTCTGGCTGCCCCAGGAAGCTCTCCAACAGTCTAAGGTTATTCTGTAATAGAAGGCTAGTTTGTCTCATCATGTCAGGACTGCAGGCAATATATCAGCAGAGTGAACGGGGTAGAGTAAATGCCTCCTTTTGCTCAGCCTGTTTATGTAACATGTTTGAGAATGTAACTGAGATCCAAAAAGCCAGCATTTTGAGACTCTGGCTTCTAATCCTATGGGATACTTTTCCAGCTCATTAGACTGCAGGCATCTGCAGGATTCCTCCAGGAAACCTTCTACAGCCACAAAAGAATAGTAATGGCTAATTTAGATAAGGACTTACTAAGTGCTAGACCCCGTTCTTAAGTTTTACAACTCTTAGTTCATTTTGTCCTCACAGCAGCTCTGTGAGGTGGAAGAGTTTTTGCCGAGGTAATTACTATTTAAAAACTTTTTATTTTACCAAGAAAGAAACTAAGGTACAGAAAGGTTAAATAACTTGCCCAAAGTTACATAGATATTCAGGGGCAGAACCAGGATTTGGGCCTGTGTAGAACTCATGTGCTTAACCATTATGCTTCCTGCCTCAGACATGCTTTTCTGAGCCCTAATATTGCAAAAAATATTTGGTGACTCTATTTCTGTAATAATCTTTACTAGAAATCTTATATATGTAATTTTCTACCTTGCTATATCATAAATCAATCCATAACTATGTGCACGGAGGCCATGGAATGTTTAAAGCCAGGTTCTTATCTTCAGAAAGTTTACCACCTAATTGGAGATATGTAAAATATCAGTAAAAAACAACAAAGGGGAAAGAACGGGGTTGGGGATAAATCATATGAGCTGTTGGACTCAGCAACCCAAGGCTCAATTTTTTCATCTGCAAAATGGGAATGACAGTCCTTACCTAATTTACAAATTTTTACTAAAGACCAAATGAGGGAGGATATTTTGGAAGTATATTACAAACTGAATAAGTAAGTAATTTTGTTCAACTATTAGATAGCTGGTGCCAAATGAGTATACAAAAATGTGTTAGAGAAGTTCAGAAGTGGGAAATAGTATTGTGGGAAGAATAGTCCTGGAATTCAATTCAGCAAATATTAGTCTGTCTCTTATATGCTGATGCTGTATTAGGTGCTCATAATACAACAGTGGATACTGTGCTTTATTAGTTATTTTGGAGATTAGTCCACTTCCAGGGTCATGATTCATTTGTCTTCAAATCCCTGGTGGTATCCTAGGTTGGAGTGGGGACTGACATGTGTGGGAGGAGAGAAGTTTAGTGGTAAAGTAAAAGTGGAAAGAATGTAAACAACATTCTTTTGCTGCACAGGGTCCTCCATGCCAGGAATGAAAAAGAGGCTTCATCTTCTATGGCAACTTCATGACATGACACATTATTTTGGGGGGGGATTCTGAGTCCAAGATTCAGCCCTGACTGAGGATCCAGAGGGCTCTGGACCCAGAGGGATTTACCTCTGGTGTAGGTAACAGAAAAGTTCAGATGCTTCCCAACATCTCTAAGACCTGTGCTTGGCCTCAGAAGATCCCTATAGCTAGGATATAGTACACTAATAAACTAATTTTAAAAAGTAGAGAGAGGCGATTCAGCCTGGGCTCTGGAACCGAACAGACTGGGAATGAATCCTTTCCGCCACCAGTGTGACCTGAAGCAAATGACCTGACCTCTTGAAACCTCATTTGTCTCAAGTGCAGTTTCCTCAAAGTGGGAATAATAGTAGTACCAACCTCATAGTGTTGTTAAAATAAAGAAATTAAATAACCCATATAAAGCTCTGAGCACATTGTCTAGAATAATCAATGTGTAGTTGCTATGTCTGCTAGTAACAATGATAACAATAATATCATCTCCCTTATAGTTTAAATAAAAGGGTCTGTAGAGCAGTGATAGTGTTCAGTTTTCTCTGTGTCTGATACCAATCATTGCCTAGCAAGTTACTCTTTTTTTTTTGTGAGAGGGCATCTCTCATATTTATTGACCAAATGGTTAACAACAATAAAATTCTGTATAGGGGATTCAATGCACAATCATTAATCAACCCCAAGCCTAACTCTCAACAGTCTCCAATCTTCTGAAGCATAACAAACAAGTTCTTACATAGTGAATAAGTTCTTACATGGTGAACAGTGCAAGGGCAGTCATATCACAGAAACTTTTGGTTTTGATCACGCATCATGAACTATAAACAATCAAGTCAGATATGATTATTCATTTGATTTTTATACTTGATTTATAATTGAGAAATTGGGAATCAACAGAGGTGAGGCTTAGAACCTCACCCCCCCTGTTTTGAGAGAAATCTGCATCCATGGATGTTTTGTTGCCCTTGTCTAGCTTGGATTTAAACTTAGTCTATAGGCACAGACCTGATCATCTGCACTTGCCTTCTTACAGCGCTAAATTATGCTTTCTATCTTTATCTTGCATCTACCTACCACTTCAGCATTAAAAAAAAAATAAGCAAGTTACTTTTGTTATAGTTTTAGCACTGGAAAAAAATCTTTGCAGAGCTAAAGTTGAGTATAAATAAACTCCATATTTTACCTTAGTCATATAATTTACATCTCTGTGTGTTGGAAACATCTTTAATATGTTGGATGTGTAGGGTTGGTCTTGAAGCAGAAGACCTAGGCAGACATATAACCAAAGGAGGTTATCTTCAGGGTCTTTAGTTGGTAGTAATCCTTCCTGGCTTAGAGAGGTTCATCTCTTCGCCTGAGTCCCCAGTTCATGTATTTTTCATTTCCGCATAAATTTTTATTATAAAGGGCTGTGATTCAGAATGCCAAAAAGAATTCAGTCTGATCCACATAGAGGAAACTTGAAGTTTTATCTGAATGTTAAAATGTTTGAGAGACAATGATGCTTGTTTAATCAGATATATCTAATCTGTACCATCTATCAAAATTGCAGGTTTGGGAAGAATAGACTTATAAGATCCATGACTGATTGTTATTAACACAAATAAAGATTTGGATAGGGCACAAAAGAAAACACCTTCATGCACTTCAGAGAGAAAATAATTCAGCTATAACTTACCTGATTATCAAATTATTAGTTTCTAGTTTTATTACCTCCACTTTAGTGTCTTAGTGTAGTTACATTTTGCTTCTAATACTTGTTTACTTCTGAATTTTATATTAGTGTGTTAAATTATATCCAATGACCAGTGAACTGTCATTGGATTGTTTTTTCCTTATTAATAAATGTCTGTGTGTGTTCTACAATGGATTGCCCATAGAATGGAAACTACAGGTCAATGAAATTTGGGCGGGACTTCTACAAGAAATAACTGGCCTGGGTCTTGAAGAAGTAAATAAGTTGGAGCTTTGGAAAGATGAGAGATTTGGTCTCAGGTGTTCAAGGTGAGGTGAAATGTAATAGTGAACGTCAAATAAAAAGGGAAAACTTGGGGAAGAAGGGGATTCAAGAGGCAAGGACTAGCAGCAGAGTGAGCTGAAAACACAGGACTGGAATCAGAAGTGGCTGCCAACTTTGTTCAAGGATGGGTGCAGATGAGTTAAAGTGTAGTCACGAGTGACAGAGCCAGTTTGACAGAGGAAATGCAAATGGAGTTTTGGCAAAAGAAAGTGAAGGTGTGGGAGTAGGTAATCCCCCACAGTTATGAAGACAAATTAAAGCTCGAAAGTAAGGCAGTGCAGTGATAGATTTGATGAAATCAAGATAAACATTTGCTAGTGAAGAAGGGAAAACAACTTTAGCATTCTTCCAAATACTCTAAAACCAGCAGTGGTTTTTGAAGAAAACATTCATGGGGTCTTACTTTTCAGTGCCTTTCAACTACTTACTAGCTCCATATGTCTGATGGGAGGTTCTGCCATTCTACATAAACTCTGTGGATAGAAGCACTTTTTCCCCTAAATCCATCAGGTTTCCAAATCTTAAAGTCTACTACAAGCTTCAGTTAACTAGCTCCTGCACTAGTTAACTAGGTGCAGGGTAAGAAACCTAAAACTGTAGTCACTAGGGCCATGGAGACAGCACTCCAAATTCAAGAAAGGTCAATTTCTTCCCTGTTTTCCAGAAACCTCCCCCAGATTTGTGTAGTGCTGTGTAAGTTTGTAGGACTCTTTGGCAGAGAGAGACTCAGTATCTTGCCTGAAGACTCACCCATACCGAAAAGAATTGATGTAGGTACGGTAAAGTTCATAATCACTTGCAAATGGCAGAAATAACAAAATGTTTTGTAAGTTGAAAACAAATGTTAGGAAATTGACTTTTAGACTAGGACTTTCAAGCTTTGGACATTTTTGTGGAGACATGTGAGTATTCTGGCTAGAAATAATACAGAAATAACTTTGCAGAAATAATATTGAATTGTCTGTTTAAAATTAGCAGGCAAGAATATACCCCCCACCTCCAGAATATCAACCAGTTGACAGTGCATTTGTCTGCAAACCAGCAGGCATGAGGGAGGGAGGTGTCATGCTTCCTTGGGATGCTTCACTGCTGGAGAATGAGTTTTTCCAAGGTAAGTCTATGCACCGAATCGCCTTTGGAACTGCCAGTACTAAAGCAAATAATAATAATTACGGTTTGTATCAAAATCCTCTTGTCTACTTTATCTGAAGAGGATGCTGCTGCAGGTTAGTAAAACAAAAATAAAGAACCTTATACTTAAATGTAATCTAAACAAGTATTCTCAGACCAAGGATTGTAAATCTATGGAGTGGTATTAATGTTTAATGTTTAACCTCTAGTAAAAAGGAAATACATTTTTAAGAAACATACCTATAAAGTTTACTGTTCTTAATAGACTTTCATTGTTCCTGATTGAGACCGAACTGCACTGTGGTGAAATCTAATTGTTGTTAAACAGTTCACCTGGTACAGCAGATAACAATAAAGACTGAAACAGACTCTAAAAGTACTTCACGCACATGGAATTTATTATTATATAAGCATAGCTCACCTTTTCATAGGTTATTCTATATCAAAATAAGCCTGGCCATTTAAAGTGAACTCAGAAGTCATTCACCAGCTTCAGCTTAAGGAACTAAATTCAATTTGCACAACACCACCTCGGCCCTAGAGCTGGGACAGGTCGGGGGTTCGGTGAGAGAACCCAGCTGGATGAGCAGCCAGGAGAGCCCTTTCAGTAAGACGGCTCCTGGCAGAGAACTTGCTTCAGAGGAAAGAGACCCAGAGATCTCTTTTCCAAACAAAGGCTTTGCTAATGGCGGAGAGCTACTGTTAATGAATGAAAAAAATGAGTTGGTCTCTGCAAATAAAGAGGAGAATCAACAGAAAATTTTTTTATCTCACAGGTAGTGAGTAAAGCAGCATTGTGAATTTGGGATTCTAAGGGACTCCAATAATTTAGAAATCCTGATATAGGGATGTTAAGAGTGGTTACCTTTGGGGAGGAGTCCAGGTGATTTTTCCCTCTTTTCCTGTACTTCCCTGTATGTGCTTTTTTAGCCATATATTGCTTTTGTTGTCAGCAGAAAACTTTATTTAAGGAAAAAAAGAAATTATGGGCAGCTTAAAAGGGAAAACAAAGATCAAGGAGTTTTATTATAATTTGTTTTAAAGACAGATTTTTACTCGTTACATAGTTTTATTTTCTTTCTGCCGTGCCTTATAGTTTGGCATTGCTTGATTATTTTATGTGTTAATATACAGGAGAAATTTTTTCAGAAACTGGAGATAAATAATTTGTTTTTTCATTAAGACATTGTCAGGATCATTCCCTAGAGAATATCTTGGTCACAGATCCTTAATGTTCTAGCCCAGTCTTTCTGCTGGCTGTACAAACTTAATAGCACCGACTTAAAAATAAGATAGGGTAGGGGAAATCCAGAACAGATGTCAAAAACCCCTTGAGCATGTGCCCTAACCTAACTGACAGGTCACAAGTACATCCCACTTACATTCACTCAGATATCGATGTGCCTCTCTTTCCCTGTTGTTCAATAGTTAAAATCAAATTCTTTAATGACAAATAATTTTAAATAACCAAAGAGAGAGCACTATTTTATGTAACTCACAAGGAAAGATTTCTGTAAACCAAAACCATTTTCAGAAGTTTAAATAATCCTATGACTTAATGATCATGTCAGATTTGATTTTCATTAATGAACATTTCTTCAATAAATGCATAATCTACTTGTATTTAATGTGAAACATGAATATGGTAAAATATATCTACCACAAGGTCGGCTTTAGGGAATCTTAAAACCTTAAAAGTTTCTGGTTCTATTTAAATTCTAACAGGTTTATATTGAGGAAAAGATGTACAATATGATTAAATAAACACCATTCAAAGAAGCACCAACCAGCTGAAAATATCCTGTGGCTTGTCTGAGGTCACAGACGCTGTGGTCCTCATGAGCATGAGCCACGCGTCTTAAGTTGGCCTAGGTCTTCGGTATTATAAGGAGGTTTCTGGACCCTGACTTGGACCACTCTCCAACCTTGCCACTGGGAGAAAAGCATTAAGAAAAAAACATTGTTTGACAACAACAACTTCACATCCTTGTAATATTATGAGCTTGCAGGGAATCATCTTCGCAGTTCACTAAAAGAAAAAAAAAAGTGGGCTTTTATGGCACCGAGGCTGCATCGCACAGTGGTTGTATGTGTGGATTCAGGAAACAGATCACCCAGATCCACTTGCTAGCTGGGTGACCTCAGCAACTTAATTAATCTTTCATGCCTCAGTTTCCTCATTTTTAAATGAGAATAGTAATAGTGCCAGTCTTACAAAGTTATGTGAGGATTTAATGTGTGAATAAATTAAGTGCTTAGGACTGTGCCTGACCTATAGAAAGTGCTGTGTTATAGAAGCACTAATGGGTCTCATTTCCAGGAAAAACAATCTACATTAGCATATCATTTAACAACATTGTATAGAACTTTAAATTGTATGTGTTGCTCAAATCCACCCAAATAAGTATGTTTATAAATTAGGTGCTAACTTTTGGTGGTAATGCTGTTTTTTTAATTGTACAACGGAGGTATCACATGTAATTTATAGACTCATTTCTTTTACAATCCTCCGAAGTAAACATAATTGGAAATATTTTAGTTATCTAGTGACATAAAAGATGCATTAAAAGAAACCGTGATTAAAATTCATTGTTAGAAAAAAATGTAGCTTTATATCCTTAAGGCATAGTTAACCTTGAGAAAGTGTGACTTGAAAAAGTATGAAAAGGAAGCTTCCATTACAGCCTTGTGAAAGACAGACTATCTTAAAGGCATAATCAAAAACTAACATCATCATACTTAGGATGATATGATAAAAATACACTTACAATGATTATGTTTCTTGAAGAGGGGCTTCTACAACTCGAACTATTAGAGTATACAAACTTATACCAAAGAAATGACTCATATTCTTCTTTCAGTTTTAGATGATCTGGATAGCACACTGGCTCAGGAACAATCTGCAAGCTCAGTGAATACCAGAGCACCCCTCAACCATGGATCAACAAGACAGTTCAGTCATTTTTATTCCAGTGAGAACAAACATGGTAATATCACAGGAAGGCACAAAAATCACTATAATGACACTCCTAATATGTCTTTCTATAACATCCTAAGACCAGGAAACCCCAGGGAAGGTTTCAAAATCTTTTCTCCTAGAACAAGGACAATTTATGATATGTACAGGACAAGGGATCCCAGAGTCTTAAAAGAAGATCACGTGCAAATGAACACTTTTGGTAGTGCTTCTCTGTGTTTTGACAGCAGGCAACAATCAGCCTCACCAGCTACAAGATATTTCACAGCAAGAAGCTTACATTTCCCAACTATAACTCAGAACAAGAATGGGTTTATACCAGCAAGCCACCAGCAGAGCCCAAAGAGAACTCCTTTATCATCCATCATATGGAATAGACCAGATTCTTCTAGAGAGAGGCCGGACCGGGAAGAGTTTCTAAGGGCACCATCACCAATGGAAGTTGACTCTTCTGACCAGTATACGTATTCCAGGTGTTTTCAGGAGAATAGGGGATATGAATTTTACCGTTCACAGAGTATTTACCAAACTGTTGGCTTAAATACCCCCATGGATAATGCAATGAGTCCTGACCCATTTGAGAACTTGGAGAATATGCCATTCTACCATCAAGAAAACCCATTTGCTAGGTCTTTCTTTAGCAAAACCTTTGGACACAGCAGGGGACAGAGATTTGGACAGAGTCCTTTTTGGGGGCAACAGGAAGAACACTCTTCCTGCCCTGACTTTCATCAAAGCAGGAAACCATTCACTTCTTCTGACAGAGACTTTGAATTGATTTCCAGTGAAGCAAATGGTGCATCACCTGGCCATGGCCAGAATGTTCCTCCTCAACACTGGGGATCATTTTCACCCAATTACAGAACAAATATTTCTGGAGAGCAAAAACAGCCACATCCCTGGCAGTTTGCTTCTCAGACTTCCACACTGGAGAGCATGGAGGTGTCACAAGGTAATGGGAACCACACAACTCATTTTGGCACACCGAATGCTTGCTCCATGACTGGTTCAAGCTATCACATCAGATCTGGTGGGTTAGAATGTCAACAGGACAGTTCTTCTACAGAAGTACATATACACAAAGAACCTTACTCATTTGGACGTGCTCAGACTGTAGCATCCTCATTCAAAACTTCCTTTCCCCAGGTTCCTGATAACAGAGGGAATCCTCAGAGTCCCAACTTTCAGAATCCTACAATCACTTTGCAGAAAAGTAAGCCTCCCTCTCTCCCAATAAAAAGCTATACAGAAATCACTGAGGTCAACAGCAATTCAGTTGATTCTCCCCCTCTTATTGAAAATCAACCCAATATCTTGGTCACTGAAGTAAATAATGAGAAAGACTTGAATGAATCTATTTTGGAAAAAGACAAACAGCTAGATGAGGTGGACCAGACAAATGTGACAGGCGAAACACCCCAAGCTGTCTCACAGACAGTAATCACTGATCCCGTACCTGGTTTTCAAAATCCCCGTTCCCAGGACTTAGCCAAATGCATTTTTGATGCCATGGAAGAACAATGTACCACAACTCACTCTGCCAACTGCAGCAAGTCAGCTGCTAGCCACAGTATTCCATGCGATTCTCTAGATCTGTCAGCAGGTACATTGCCAGATTCCTCACCACTGAATGACTCCTGCCTTGATGCTCTGGGGATTCCTTCTGCTGCAGGGTTCTCCAGGAAGAGCCCTGCAGGCAAAGATCCATCTCTGGGAGAAAGAGAAGAAAAAGATAGTAGCAAGAGCCAAAGTACTCATTTTTCTGTAGGCCCCTCAGAAAACCAAAAACGTGATGCTAGTTGTATGCCTGTACATAACAGAGAGGCTGATGCTATCGAGTGCCATTTACACCCTCCTTTGAGGGAAGGAAAGGGAAAAGGAAAAGTAAGACATTGCATATCCTGTCCTGAAAAGTTAAGCAATACAGAGGGTAGATCCACACCCGCAAGTGGAAGCAGCAGCCTCACTGAGGTGAACCAAAGCAATCCCGTGGCTCCTGGGCTTCACACAGTTTATTGTACCTTACCAAGAACACCAGCCGGTTTTCTCAGTAACAGGAAGTCAGAAAGTAAGATAATGGCTTCTTCTTTCAGAAATGAGCCACTTCCATTCCAAGTGGAAAATAATGTGGAAGATCCCATAGGGAAGTACACATCAATCGAATTCAGTCCCAGTTCCTCTGAGTCGGAAAGCAAATGCTCCAAAGCAGTTTCAGACTCAGTCTCAGCAGTACCTGAAGCCACAGGAGGGATGACAGATCCGAAAAGCACTGGACCTGCTTCTGGTAGAAAAGGACCACCTCCACTCCTCATTGAGAGGGCTGTGTCTTGTCCTTCGGGGGCACCGTCCGCCTCAACTGGAAAAGGTGGAAAGGGGACATGCTTGTACTCAGACACAGATGCTTCTGCTGTGACACCGAGGCCCTGGGGGAGGGTTGTTAACCCTCTGGGGAGTGACTCATCTGTTACAGACTGTCCTTTAACCCAAGGACACTCCCAAAAGGACTGCTCCCCAGAATGCACTAAAAATGATGGCAAGAGTGCTGCCTCCAGGGCGGGGATATTTTCCCTTTCAGATGAAGACCCTTTACCTTTTTCTTCAGACATGTCAGGAAAAGGAAGCAGGAAAACATTACATAAATTTAAGACTACTAGTATGTTTTCTGTTTCTGAGGATGAAGATAATGTAAAATGTCTTGAGGTGGTTTCCGTATATTATACTCTACCGAGGAAGCCCAGCAAAAAGTTCTGCAGCCTCCTTCAGAAGTTTACACAAAACATTGATTCACTTACAGAAGCAACTAAATCGGAGACTGAAACATTTTCTCATGTTTTAGAAAAAGACAAAGTGAATTATTCTACACAAGAACAGTCAGGAACACTTTCAGCTGGAGATCTCAAAATGCTGGTCAGCTCTGCTCAGAACAGCCGTTGTCTTTCTCATGCCACTGAAAATATGACAATTTTACAATTACCAGGTATTAGGCCCTCAGAATCTATGTTACAGGAAATAGCTTCTATTGAGGCAGATGCTCCTCTTCATAAAGGGGGACCTAACGCTGGAGAGATGTCCCCTGAAAACGTAGCTAAAACACAAAACAGGAGAGAGAGAGGGGTGAAATTGCAAAGTGAAACTCTGCATGCGTCATCGATGCTTCAGGAAAAAGAAGTTACAGAAGAGAAATCTGAAAATTATCAGCAACCCGTTGAATCAGGTAACAGTGGGCCTTCTACTCTTTCAAGCCATTCAGACAAGAATGTTGAAAATTCCCAAACTATAAGAGGTTCTGGGGAGTACGCAGGTCATGGTCGCGCCAATACAGCTACCGGAAATGGAAGGTGTCTTCAGAACGATGCCACAGGCATAGCTATAGACGAGAGCTCCAGCGGACTGCAGCCCGGGGGATCCGGGGGCGGAAAGGGGGCAGGTTTCCAAAAAAAGACTGAGAGAGCAGTCTCTGACTCAGAAAGTCAAATCTTTGCTCTTACTCCCGCTTTGCAAAAACTACAGCTGGATGAAAAGACTTGTCTAGGTGAAACAGATTTAGACAGTTTTCAATCTGAATCCAGTGAGCTTCCTCAAAGAAGTCAGGTGGTAAATACGACAGAGAACAGCAAGGCTGAAGGTGAAATGCAGGAGTTGGCTCAGGGTCAACCTTTATATCCTGGAAGAGGTAATAAAAATAAAACCATCTTGGATGACCTAGAGAAAGGGAAAAGCAGATCTTCAGGTAAACACAGATTGGCAGCCATGTCCAAAGCAGGCAGGAAATATCCTTCTAAAGATTTAAGCCCCAGAAGGCATGTAGCTACTGTCTTCCCCCAAAGTGGGAATGGTTCTGCCAAATGCTTATCCTTTGGCATGCCAGAGTGCCACCCACTGTCGCCAGAGCCTACTTCAAAGTCCACGGAATCCACAGATGGAAGCAGGTTAAATAATGATGGAGTGGATGTGGCGAAATCTGAGATATCCAACAGAGAAGCTTCTATACACTTAAGCAAGTGGAAGCCTAACAGCACTTCACAACCACGTAAGAATAAGTTAAAAAACATATCAGAACCTCCACCAAAATATGAGAATTCTAAAGATGTAACAGTATCTCCAATTTTGGAAAGAAAGTCAGGAGACCTGGCCCAAGGCACGTTCACGACCATCAGGGAAGCAGCCTTCTCTGACCATCGGAAGAGGCTGAACTCTCCTTTTCCACTGGAAACTGCAGATCAATCTATAATAAGCATCCCACTGGCCACTTGTCAGCAGCAAAGGAGTGCTTCATCTCCAGAGTGGGAACCTGAGCTGCACCCCTATCGTTCAAAGAGTTTAAAAGGCATCAATGTGCATGGTGATCTGCTTCGCAAAAGTAGCCCTCCAAAAGTCCGGGACCGCCATTTCTCTGAAAGCACTTCTATTGACAGTACCCTGAGTCAACTGACCCTTGGGAATGAATTCTCTAACAGCGGGTATGGTAGAAAATTCAGATCTTTTTCTGAACTTCCCTCCTGCAATGCAAATAAGAGTAGTGCTGTGTACAGTGGCAGGAAAAAAGCAGGTCCCCTGTCTGCAACATCTATATCCAGACCTATTGACTATGGGATTTTTGGGAAAGACCAACAGTTGGCTTTCTTGGAGAATGTGAAGCGGTCACTCACACAAGGAAGACTATGGAAACCAAGTTTTCTTAAGAACCCTGGCTTCCTGAAAGATGATATAATTAATCCCCCTAACCCAGCCGGGTCATCAAACTCAAATTCTCCTAGAAATCAGATGCCAGAAGATGGTTTATTTCCAAGTGCACCACTTAATATCTATGAAGAGGACCCAGTAGACTCAGATTGTAACACAGACACAACCACAGATGATGAATACTACCTGGATGAAAATGACAAAGAGTCAGAACTGTGATGCTTTTTCAATAACATGCTAACCTTTTCACCAACAGCTTATAATGGAAATAAAATATAAATGCGTATTGTCCATGGGAAGGACACATACAAAAAAATATCTAGTCTGGGCAGTGCCTGCTCTGAAACAATGTTAAATTCTCTCTCTTTTTTTTCCCTCCACACTTTCTGAGTTCTAGAACAATGAATTCTTGTTTATAGGGATTCTTTGCTGTTTTCCCCCTCTCTCTATACCCTTAACTTCCTCCCCTGCTACTCACACACAATTTAATCTCTAGTTCACTGTCCAATTTTGGCTTTCTGCTTTACTCTCTCCCTAACTTTTTTATAGCTTTCATTGTGATTTATAACCCTAATATCCCAGCACAACCACAAAACTCTTACCTCCTCTGATCCACACTCCATCCTTGTGACATAAAATCAAATGTAGGGAGGGTAACAATAAATATTCTCATTCTGTTTGACTCATCAACATTTAGGAGATTTGGGGTTTGGTTTTTCTTTTAAAGAAAGATAAGAGAATTTTCATAAAGACATCCTTTATATCCGTAGTGGGGCCAGGGATGCAGATGTTTAAAGTGGTAGTTGAGGTTATACATGAGTTGCTGTATCCCTAGTAAGCCAAGGAACATAAGTATCCAGGAATTCCTTTGAAATTGTTTGTAGGGATTGGCTAAATTTTAATCAAGTCAAGGACTCAGGCCAGGCAACTTGATGGTACAGAAGGTAGCTTGACCACAGAATTCTGCTTAGGAAGGGAACATAACTGGGGGGTGGAGATACATAGACATCCCTTCCTGAGACTGATTTATCCTTAATGCAGCCCTCTCAGCAACTGGTGTTTCTCATTTCTCCAGAACTAGCCTTTTTAAAATTTTCTTTACTTTCAGGATAGAACATTTTTTTCATGTTTTAGTCACAAGTATCAAGTGGTATCCTTTCCACGTCCCTAAAGTGCTGCCAAGTCAGATCTGACCCCTGGGATTCACAGGCTTCTTTGCAGGATTGTTTACCAAGCCCTTGGAAATTATAAGGCAGAGCTTGCTATTATGATTCCTTCAATAAATTATGTAGACTAAATAACCCCTCATACCCACTGATAACTTGACTTTCCTAACTCTTTAGTTGCTATGCAGAACTGAGGATTTATCTCCTGCTAATCAGGGTAAAGACCAATACATGGCAGTGAAGATAATTTGCTAGAAAGTATGCCATCCTGTATCACAGCACGTGAGGGTCAACATGAGTGGATTTCATCTTGTTTGGTTTATATTTGCTTCCTAATTTTATTTTCCATTTTTCTCACCTAGCCTGTTTCATCCACATAAATTAAGGATAATGATAGGTGTTGGGGAAGTCTGTATTTACAGAGATCTGGAACTGATGGAAATGCAAGAAAGAACCATATTATTATTACCCTCCTAGTCATTGCCTTGCCTAGAAGCAAAATGCCAAGGCTGGTTTAACTTCATTCCCATGAAACTCAAAATGAATGAAGATATGTTAACATCAAAGCTATTCCTTAAGTCTGTAAATGTCAGGCTGTGACCAATCTTGAGCTCAAAGAGACTAGTAATAGAATTTTAAATCAACTGTTCTAGATGTTTCCATTTAAATATGTATGGTAAAGAATAAATAACATTTTATTCTTTGTATTATGTATGTTTGTAAATTCTACCTTTCCCTTTTTTCTGTTTGTCTAATTATTGAAGTAGAATTTCCACAAACCATGACTTATGTTTTCTAATTTTAAGATATACAGTTAACATTTTAACATTTTGATCCTTGATTTTTTTAATGATCAGTTTGCAAGTTGTATTTCAGTAAATACTCTGAGTTTGATACAAAAGGTGAAATGAAGTTATTTTTCACTGAATTTAGACTATATATCAACAGTTAAGGTGAGGATAGACAACACTTTGGGGCCCTGATTCTCTGCACTACTATTTGAATTCAAAGGTAATTGGTGGTTAACGCTCACTTGTTTGTAAAGTTTGCTTGTTGGTCTGGTTCAAGAATCAGGAAAACTGAAAATTCATGAAATAGCACCTTCTAGTTGTATACTTTTATAAATACTTCGTTAAAGAAGTATAGGAAATTTCTATTATTTTAACATACAAAGTGCTGCTTTTTAATATATTCATTTTTAGCATAGGTCTAGTAATTTATAATAGTCATTTTTATGCTCATGGCTTGTTTTCTAAAATATAGTCATTAATAAAACATTCATACATATGAAGTAAAATCACGAGGGAATCCATTTTAATAAGTACCTTATAAATTATTAACTTGTTCAAATAATGGACTTCAATAACTGTAAATATTACACTGTAATGTCCATTTAAAATACGGTTTAATGAGATTCTTTTAACTTTTAGAGACTTCCCTCTAAATAACTTACCCTTACATTGTAAATACATTGATGTTAATAAAATCCCAACTGCTACTAACAAGGTTTTGGCTGATGATAAGCTGCTTTGTGTAGGAGGCAAATGTGTGGTGAAAGGAAGTCCACTTAGTATATGGTGAAGATGTTAACCAAATAGAAAATTCACACTTTCATAAAAGTAATATACTCTAGTGAATGCCAGAGGGTTAGATGCCTTATTGTTAAGAGTTTATTGTTAATAATAATAGCAATGATGCTTCAGAATATCCCTTTTAAATGTGCAGTGTAAATATGTAAATATCTTACTTTCCAAGCAAGTGTATGAATGCATTACCACTTAGGGGCTCTTTGTGATTGACACTTCTGTGTTTCTGAAACAAACAAGCCTTAAGCACTTTCGTTAAAATGTTGTCAAATAATCCTCATGTGTACTTGTTCCCAAACCTGTTCTCTAAGTATGGAATGTGTTACAAGATAAGGTGCAAATTTAAAATACCTGTGTTGAAATAAATGGTTTAAATAGCTACACTGTTTGACGTGCTTTTTATTCCCACCCTCAAATGATTATTTTTAAGTGTGAAAATTTTAGGAAAAATACAAAAAAGTTTGGGGAGAGGCAAAGTATTCAACAAATCTTTCTGTGTGACTATTGAATGAGTTCAGCCATATGAGCGGTTTTTTAAAAACAGTGGCTTGTTTTCTTCTTCATTTTTCATTTGTACTTAGGAGCAACCAACCAACAAAGAGATCAGTGTACCTAGCTGCATAACAGAGAAGAAATATTGCATCATTTCTCTCTGAGTTCCCACATTTGTAGAGCAAGAGTTGCTGCGTGGAGTTGGGTCATTCACTGCCCACTAGCACTGATGAAAAATAAGCAGGTCTTACCAGTTGAAATATGAAATGCAATGTTAATTACTGCTAAACAAATGATAGATTTGTACTAACCTTTTATCTGTTCTAGAAAAGCAATGCAAAGTTGTTCTCTGCCAAGGACAAGAAAGTGTCATCATCTTGTATATGAACAACATTTTGTTTAAAATATCATTATTGTCCTTTGTTAAACTTTAAAACAAATTGGATCACCTAGGATATTTAGTTGTAGACAATATTATCCTTTCTAGGTGTATCAAATAGAAAAGGATTTATTAAAGGGTGTATACTTTGCTCACAAACACATTAGAAGGGCTGAAGAAATAGACACTAACCTGAAATTCCAGCACCATAATAAACCCATGCCACAGAATTGGACGGCCAGAGGAGCTGCTGTTTCTGTTATGATCAGGAAGATGCAGCATCAGGAAGCTGAGTGAGACAATACAGTGAATCACCGTATGCATATGCCCCAGAAATCACTCCACTAGAAATACAAGCACAAGTATATATAGATTTACATATTAGAATTTTTATTGCTATAGCGTGTGTTGTGGCAAAAACTGGAAACAAAGTGAACACCTAATAAGAAATGACTGAGAATATTATGGAACATCCACATATGTAATATTATGAAACAGTTAACAATAAAATAGAACTATGTAAATTGACTTATAAGGATGTGCATAAGATACTGTTGAGTGAAAAAAGTAAAATCTCATTTGTAAAGCATTAACCAAAAAACCTGCATATGCATGTATACATATGGAGGGATGTATACTAGGCTGTTATGCTGGGTGCTTTGTGGCCAAGTGGGGGTTGAGGATTATGTTCAAGAAGAGAAGAGAGAGAAGCAGTAGCCAAGATTCCCTCCAAAAAGGAAATTGTAAATATACAAACACATATATATACAAGTATATGTGTATATATAATTATGGTTATATTTAAATACTTAGAATTATGTATTAATGGGCATACGGGTAAAAAACTAAAGATAATTTTTTAAAAGACTAGGAGAATAATAAATTATTTTCTTTAAAAAATTCATATTTTTACTTGATTCTACAAAATACTGTATTTAATCAAATTAATCCTTCTGTTAATTTTCTCTCTAAACCCAGGCTTTCTCTCCCAACCATCCTTTCTAGATTATGCTGTCATTCCAGTCTAGAGTAAACCTGGAAATACTTCTAGAATTGTTTTGGAGGCATGTAGAAGATACCGATATAATTGTCTGCCCAGTAGTCCCTTTTTCATTTTCTCTGGGAGCTTCATTCTCTGACACACACCCCACCACCATCGCCACCGCTATATGTTCACTGTGGAGGAATCTATGTTCTTATAGGACCCAAGAATCTGAGCACAGTTGATTGGTTCAGTGATGAGTGCCTGACTCAGCTGAACCAATGAGCAGTTGTGTGTTAGGAGGAAATACCCCCATACTAAAAGGGTCTGAATATTAGTAGTAAACTAATTATATTAATATTTAAGCTAATTGTGTCACAATCTAAAATCCATCCTAAGAATTGTAAAAATGGAAGGGCAGGCACTGGTTTTATATCCCCAGCACCTTGCAGAATGCATGACAAAATGGGTGTTGAATAGATTATTATTAAAATACTTAAAATAAGTTTGTAGGTGTTTTATAGTATCTGAGCTCATCTAATCTTGTGTAAGGTTTTTATTAATTAGTGACATTGAATGAGACAATCCTCTAAGGTCAAAAGAGGAATTTATTAAAAGGTTACAGGGATATCCCAGAAACCAAGGGCAGAGATGCCACTCATGAACTGCACCAAGTCTGCATAGCACACTGTATAGAAAACCCAGAGACTTTTCTATATTTGTTCTCTATTTTTCAGTCTATAAGCCAAAAAATGGTGAAGTTTACTTTGCATCTGTTTAAAAGGTCAGTCACAAATTGAAATCTTTTAATCCTGGTTTTAAATTCCCAAGGGAAAGATTCTGATTGGTTCAGCATGAGGCAGGTCTCAAACTGGGCCAATCAACTGCAGTTATTGGGTTAAGGTCATGTTTTCAAAGCCTCATTGTTAACCATGGATTGTGCAGTTAAAAAGAGTGGTAACTAGAAAAGATAGGAAAGTTGTGAACTGAGTGGACAATCAATAGCTGTGAAGTCTACATAGCTTTAATGTGAAGATTCTGGGGGTCAGTGCAATTCATAAGAGTATATTGAACCTAAGACCTTCCAGAATCACATATAGACTACAATTCTATGTGTCTAAAATTGGAATTCAAAGCAGAGACGAATGTGAAAGGGACTAGAAACTTCTTGAGTGTGTCATTTACTTCAAGATTTTATTGTGATGTTTCTTCTGCCTGAAATGTACATCTCTCCTTCCTCCTGCATCAGATTTCTATTTGGTCTTCATGTTTCAACATAGACGTTACTTCTTTCAGAAAGCCTCTATTAATCCTCCCAAGATCAAGTTAACTGGCCCTCATATGGTGTACTTACATTGGGAGAGACAATCTGCTATGGGTCTGGAATGTTCCTAAATCATTTTGCTGTGCATTCTGAGAATGTAAGTCTTAGACCACTCTTTACCCCTGCCATTTCTTAGGGTTGTGTTTGGAGCAAGCAACCCTGAAAGATAGTATCTCCCCACCAATAAAAAGCAGGCTTAATTCCACTTACTCTATAAACAGTAGTCCCCTAAATTCAGCATGCTTCTCTTGTAATGCAACCCACTTCAGGCATCCAAGATAAGGCTTCTGTATTGTCCCCACCAGACCAGGAGTGTTTAGTTTGCTAGGGCTGCCATAGCAAACACCACAGACTGGGTGGCTTAAATGATAGAATTTGTTTCCCCACAGTTCTGGAAGCTGGGAGTCCACGATCAAGAGGTCCACAGAAGCCTCTCTCATTGGATTGCAGGTGACCACCTTCTCATTGTGTCCTCACGTGGTCTTTATTCTGTGCACGAGTGCTCCTGTCTCTCTGCATGTTGAAATTCCTCTTCTTATAAGAACAGCAGGACAGATGCACCCCTATGTTTATTGCTGCACTATTTACAATAGCCAAGATATGGAAGCAACCTAAATGTCCATCAGTAGATGAATGGATAAAGAAGATGTGGTACATATACACAATGGAATATTACTCAGCTATAAGAAAAAAACATCCTGGCATTTGCAGCAACATGGGTGGAGCTGGAGGGTGTTATGCTAAGTGAAATAGGCCAGGCAGAGAGAGACAAGTACCAAATGATTTCACTCATATGTGGAGTATGAGAACAAAAGAAAACTGAAGGAACAAAACAGCAGCAGAAGCACAGAACCCAAGAATGGACTAACAGTTACCAAAGGGAAAGGGACTGGGGAGGACGGGTGGGAAGGGAGGGATAAGGGTGGGAAAAAAAAGAAAGGGGGCATTACGATTAACATGTATAGTGGGGGGCGGCATGGGGAGGGCTGTGCAACACAGAGAAGACAAGTAGTGATTTTACAGCATCTTACTAGGCTGATGGACAGTGACTGTGAAGGGGTATGTGGGGTAGACTTGGTGAAGGGGGGAACCTAGTAAACATAATGTCCTTCATGTAATTGTAGATTAATGATACCAAAGTAAAATTAAAAAAAAAAGAAAACAGTAGAAAATCCCATTTATCTTTATACTATACCCATTTTCAGCTATTTCTTTTTTTAATTTTTTAAAATTAAAATATAGTTGATATACAATATTACAATGGTTTCAATTATACAGCATAGTGATTTGACAGTTACCTACATTATTAAATACTCACGCCAATTAGTGTAGTTACTATCTGTTAACACAGAAAGATGTTAAGGAATTATTGCCTATATTCTCTATGCTGTACTATGTATTAGTCTCTATGACTAATGCATATTATGATTAAAATTTTGAACCTCTCCCCCATGGTAACCACCAGTCACTTCTTGGTGTCTATAAGTCTATTGCTGTTTTGTTTGTTTTCTTTTTATATTCCACAGGCAAGTGAAATCATATGGTATTTGTTTTTCTCTGTCTGCATTATTTTACTGAGCTTAGTGCCCTCTGGGTCCATCCATGTTGTCACAAATGGCAGGATTTCTGATCAGCAACGTGATACTTTGGATGGTTTCCTAAGGAACCAATCTGTCCATCTAAAAGCTGAATCCAGTTAGTACTATGTGAAACTGGCATTCAACATGATAGATTTATTTTTAAAATTTTTGCATGCCATTGTAAGGAATAGCCTTCTCAATAGAAATATATTTGCTAGTGTAATTTCTTAAGGCTTCTTACTCATCTCAGGGAGACTTTTCAAAACCCAAGTAGAACTCTTGTTGCTGTTAAGATAGTTTCTATGAGGTAAGCCTCTAATGAGCAGAGGTCATCACTAATAGTGAGAGATACCTTGAAAACAAGCTGAAGATGTGGGATTTGTTCGTGGTGTTAGCTGGAATGGCCTGAAAAATAAATTCGCTACAAAGAAATTGTTAAGAAGCTAGAGTTTTCAAGACTGTTGTTTGGAAATACTGTTTTTAAAAATGCTGTGTGCTCGGGCACCCTTGTTTACCATTGCAATTTGTTCTCGACTAATATATAGAGTTGCTTGTTTTTCTCTCTGAAGTTCTGATCTAAAGTCACCCTGAAACATGGAAACAAATTTTATGACTGGGTGATTCACTTCCTTGACAGTGTTAAGATCCTTTTAGTCATTACTTTAGGTAAGAAACTAAATGAAATAATACCACCAGTTATAGTTCAGTCTTCAAGGAAACAGTGGATTGATGATTCTCTTGCTTCCTTAAATTCCATCCTTAAAAATAAAAGACTGAAAAAAAAAGAACAGCAGGTAGATTGCTTTAGGGCCCACCCAAACGACCTCCGTTTAACTTAATCATCTCTTTAAAGGCCCTGTCTCCAACCACAGTCACATTTTGAAGAACTGGGGTTGTGCTTCAACATATAAATTATGGAGGACAGGGACATAGGTATCCAACACAAACCATTATTCAGGCTCTGACACTGAATAATAAAGTCCTTTTTATCTGACCCAGGAATCTTGTCTTTTGACAGCATTCCTGAAACAGTCATAGGCTAACTTATTAGTTTATAAGAGGCTAAAATCCCAGATCCTACACAGCTCTTGACACCTATATTTTAGCCCCTATCACACAATTTACAGTATCTCTTTGACTTTCTTCTTCACTAAACCACAGGAGCTTTGAAGCCAAAGTATAATGTTTAAAACATAGACATTGAATAATTATTTGTTGAATGAATAAAATTTCATTTATGATAAAGAATCTGGTCAAGACATTAGGTGAGCTGAAGAGCTATGCTTTCTAAGATATGGATTAAGATGAGAAAAGAAAAGGTTGGTACAGATTCAGTACTGCTTAATGAGCGTTCAGATACAGTTATATAGCTTCCTTGATATGTTCTCAAGAAAACTAGATGTTACCACAAGTGTTACATAATTTATTAGGCTATTTTTTACTACCATCCAATACTAGTTAACTAGATTATTTCTCTGGAAATTTTGTAAAGTTTGATTTTGGATGAATGTGAACAAATGTGTTCCACACAATTTTTTAAAGTGATAGCTAGAGCAAAGTAAAGCCTTCTACTTAAATAATGCAGACACCCCCACAAAATAAAATTTAGCAATTAAAGTAGTATTAAATAATGCCACATTTAGCCCTACAATTTACCAGTGATTTACTACCAGCTTTTAAAAATCTTTCCAGAGTATAAAGAACAGTCTCTACAGTCTCTGCTCAGCATTACTAAAACAGGAGAACTGGTGACGATATGGGAAAGATTTTGCCCTCATAAACTTTGCTCATAGCAAGAATGCTGAGAAGCCCAGTTAAAGCCAGCTGATTCTGACTGCGGCCTGGGCAGAGGGTGCAGAAAACCTGTGTCCGTTCTGAGAGGTGAGTTCCCCTGGATCACCCAGCCTGAGAAGAATATTTCCTTTTAACAGATTCAAAACGTAAGCAGATAAAAGAAGGAAAAACAATCAACAAATGTAGATAAAATGGTCAGAAAAGAGAGGCAAGACAGTGGCTTCAACTCTTGGGGCCCCTGCCAGTCTCTCCCCAGATCCAACTTCCAGCCTTTGAGGAGTGGCCGAGACCAATCATTCCTGAGCAGTCACCCAGGACAGGAGCTTCCTGACTGACGGGAAGCTCACCCACCAGGCTCAGGGCAAGCCTTGACCAAAACTCCTGCTACCGCAGCACCCAGCTCCTCACTCCTGGCTTGGGCTTTGGCCCAAAACTCAGTGGGTGCCCAGTAAACACTTGCTGGAAAGAGCGAAGTGTAGGGGCAGGGGATTGGTGAGAATGAAGGAAATCACAGTCCAGTGAGGAGAGAAGAAAAAAGAGAGAGGACCCGGTAGTGCTGGTGTGAACAGAGGGTTGTGCGAGGTGGTGTGGGAAGAGGAGGAGGGGCCTGACATTTGCTCTGCATTCGTAAACACAATGAAATTCCTTGGCTAAAGGCATTTCCCTAAACTGCGCATACATTTTTCTCAGCGGGGCCCTTTCTCTCGTCCCACGGCAAACCACTGTTTATGTCCTTAATAAACGGTTTCCTCCAAGCAGTTGACAAAAACCGGAGGTGAGGGTCTGGGCGTGCCAAGGCCTCAGCGATGGAGGGCGCAGCCTGCGCCCCTGGGCTCTCCGTTGCGTCTCCTGGATCTCGGTTCTCAGAGCGCTCAGCGCCGCTCGGGGAGGAGGGGACGCGGCCACCGCAGACCCCGTGCAGCGCGCAGGGCCGCCGAGCACCGCGCGCCCGAGCGGAGGGCCCTGCGGAGAGCCGGGGCGGGGAGGCGGGCCGCGGCGCACAGACCCGCCCCCGGGTGGGCCCCGGCTCCCCGCCCTCCCCGCCGCCGCCAACCCCCGCCCTCCCCGCCGCCGCCAAGCCGACCGCCGCGGCCGGCGACCATGCGCCGCCTCCCGCGGGCCCTGCTGCTGCCGGTGCCGCTCGCCCTGCTCGTGGCCGCCGCGGCCCCCGAGGCGCCCGTTAGCGCGCCGCGGAGCCTGGTGTGGGGGCCCGGACTCCGGGCAGGCGTCGTTCTGCCCGTCCGCTATTTCTACCTGCAGGCCGTCAACTCGGAGGGCCAAAACCTCACCGGCTCGCCTCCAGGTAGCGTTCAGCCCCGGGCCTCCCTCGCCCTACGGCCCGCTCCCCCGCGCGTCCCCGCCGCGCCCGCGCCTCTCGGGTCTCCGCCCGCCGCCTGCTTGGGCGTCCATCGCCCCGCCTTGGGTCTGGTCACCTCTTCCCTCCGCCTGCCCTACACAGGCGGAAGGAGTCGCAACAAAAGTCTATTGAATGAATGAATGAACGAACGAAGGAACGCCGAGGGCCCTTGCTCGTTTACTGTGCAGGGACTGAAGTTCCGAGTGGACGGCGCCCAGGGTGCTAACGAGCGCGGTGTGAGTCACAGGTTGGAGGTGGTCTTTCCCGCCTCTGACGTAGTCAGCCGCGCTGCTGCAGTGCGGGGAGTGCCCGCACGCGTTGAGTCATCCAGCCCAGAATTGTCGGATTACGTTGTTCAGGTCTGGGTTTGAACAGGAAACTCCTACATTAAAGAAATGTCAGAGCTGTAGGCAGAAAAGGAAGCAGTTTTGCAGGCTAGATTTTTATTTTCTTATAGTTTTGAGTTTTTGAAAGCAGATTTCAGGAATCTGTGAAACTCAATAGAACTCACTAGTGTTCCCTCTACCAAGGATGGATCTTGTCCAGAATCCCTGCTGCCCAGATGTCTTCCCACATTCTCCTTCATATGTTACCTTTGCTACTTCTTACAGCTTGTTCTGCTAGTTTCAAGCTGTTGCCAGTCAGGATTTGCTAATTTTTTGTCTAATATAAATCCAGCCAATTTGCAACCTGTTTTATTAGCAGACACTCAGAATAACCCAGGGCCTCTCCCCTGCACAGTGAAAAGCTGTGATTCTTTTTTTTTTCTTTCAGTTTTAGAGAGACTTTCCATGGCCTTAAGGATCAGAAGATTCTTAAACCCAGATGCAAAGTCTTTCACATGGAGTGTATCTTCTTTTTTATAGTTGTCTGTATTTTCTAAAATTGTTTATAATGTTATAATGGGGGGCTACTTTAGGAAGAAAAGAAGGAAAAAAATTATACAGGAAAAAAATCACATGATCCAAAATGACATACTTCTTATTATAAATTAAATAAAATTCCATTTTTTAATCTAAAAATATTGTCAAAGTTTTTTCTAAGTGATAAGATCCAAAGTTGTTAAGGGAGCAATGAGATACTCTCAGACAGTGATCTTTATCCTGGGCTGGTGGGAGCACAAATTGGTAAAATGTTTCTGGAAATTTTCCAAGTACATCAAGAGCCTTAAACATTTACAAACCTAACATACAAAAATAAATAAATAAAATGAGCTTCAACAGTTAGAAAATGTAATATTTTTGAAGATATCATTTACAAAAAATGTCCATGCCCTTAAATCTGATCATCTGGTTTCCAGATAGCTCTATTGAGAAAATTATCAGAATGTGGTCAAAGGTTTATATGCAGGGATATTCTTGCAGCATTATAATTATTTATTACAGCAAATTTAAATAGCCAACTATAGGTAGTTGCTAAATAAAGTATGGTATATTCATGTGATGGAATCTTTGACAGCCCATTAAAAGTAACATTTTAGATTACACTTACATGAGGTACCTAAAGTAGACAAATTCATATAAACAGAAAGTAGAGTGGTGGTTGCCCAGGGGCTGATGTAAGAGGGAAATGGGAAGTTGTTGAATGGGTATAGATATTCTGTTTTGCACAATGAAAAAGGTGTAGATTCGTTGCGTAAAAATGTGAATATACTTAACATGACTGAACTGTATACTTAAAAATGGTCAAGATGGTCAATTTTAAGTTATACCTGTTTTACCACAATTAAAACTTAAAAAGATTTTTAGAGTAACATTTTAAAAGATTACTTAATAATGCTTATACTAGGTTAAGGATGGAATAAAGAGAAAAGAAATTATAAAGTTTCATTCCAATTTTTTAATAAATAAACCAGTATCAGGGCTCATAGCAAGAGAGGAAGGAAGTTTTTTCACTCTTCTTTTTTCCCAAGAAAAATTTCCTCCAAAATGATCATACTGTTTTTTTAATCAGGAAAGAAATGTCACAAGAAAAAACCCCAAAACTAAAGACTTTCACTAAGTCTTTTCATACAACCACATTTTCATTCCCTTAGATTCTCTTGTTTCCTTTCATGCTACTTGACTTCCAGCTACCATTTAAAAGGCTGTCCTATAGTTCTGAAAAGCTCACTTAACTTGTTTCTTACTTCTGTTATCACCATTCATTTGCAAGTCCTGAAATTTTTCCTCCTTCAAGAAGTAAATTAAAAAGAGACTAACTTTTCTCAAGCTGTAGACTGTCTTACATGACCTACCAAGATTCCCTTACTAATTATCATTCCCATTTAAAGTGTCACATTTATCTAAATACCATTATTACACTGAACATCTCCAGATACCTAAGTAACACTCGTGAATTTTAATGGTCTAAAGCAGGGGACCTCAAACTGCAGTCAACAGACAGAAATTAGGGGGTCTGTGATCTTGGATGAGGAAAATGACTATCTCTATTCTCACTAACTTCTAATTTAAATTGGTATTTCCTTATGTTATGAATATAGGCAGAACCTCTTGATATTGTTATATTCCCAGCATCTAGTACAATGCCTGGCAGAGCTAGATGCTCAGTAAATATCGTAGAAGAAAAGAAAAAAGGGGTTGAGGGTGAGTGTTTGGAATATGTCAAGATAGTAGGATAAAAATACTAATTTTCCACTCAGTCCTCCTCTACTTCATTAGTAACGGTAAATAATCTTACCTCCTAGTTGTGTAGCACTTCGGTGTTTTAAACTGTGCCCTATTTAATTTGTTCTCCTTAATTGGGACATAAAAAGGATATATGTTATTATTTTCAGTTTTCATATAAGAAACTGAGTGAAGTTAAAGTATCCTGCCTGTGGTCCCACAGTAGTTAACTGTCAGAGCCAAGACTAGACTGCAGCCTGTTGAATACCTAGTTCAATGTTCTTTCCCTTTAATCAAATCACCCATAATATGACTGTCACAAATCTGTTTTCAATTAAGTTCCTGGAGAGTGTCCATAGTCAACAGGCAGTCAGACATTTTTGGAGGATTCCATTTAGCCTCAAGGCAAAAAAAAAATTGGCCTTCTGGAACTGTTCCCTTAGCCCTGTGGGGTCAGCATTTTGTTGCAGCTGCAGAGCCTTAATAAACTTCCTAAACAATAGAGGAGGCAGTAACTCCATTGCGTCATGGATGCCACAGATTGTTCCTTCAACTTTCAATTCTGTGAATTTATATGCTAACATTATGCAATGTGACAATGAGTGGATTCAGGAAGGGCTATGAAAGAAGGTGTTCAAATATTGTCTCTGCTACTCATGTGCATGTGACCTCGGGCAAGTCACTTAACTTCTTGGAGCCTTGGTTTCCTGATCTGTAAAATGGGGGTGACAATACCTACCTTACAAATTCTTGTAGGAAATAAATAAGATAGAAAATCCATATGAAAATCTCAAGCTCAGGCACTGGCATATAATAAGTGCTAAGAAAGTGAATTTTTTTAAAACGTGCTTTTGAGTTCTTGTTCTCAAATCAAAAGTTTTCAAAGTTTCTAATTCTAAGGATTTAAGACAGATACTGCTAACCTATTGTCTGCATAGTCACCACATTCTTACTCAATTAGCTATCTCTCTTAAAAAAGTTTTAATTTGTGAAGTAGAAAAACTCAAGGTGAGCTGCAATTCTGTTCCATTACTTAAGCCCCTAGGGCAAATGAGAATCTACATTCCTTCCATTTGAAGCAATGCAAAAATTATACTCTTTTCATTTTCTCTTTTATGAGGTTAGAATTGCTTATTTCTTTTTCAGTCCTGAGCATTATTAGTTTGCATTGACGCTAACATTAGTTTCCTGCCAACAATGACACAGACATGAAAAATAACTATAAAAATATCTGAACATTTAAAATATGTATTTGGCTGTATTCTATTATACATATTTTGAAATATAACTTTACAATGTTATTTCAAATGTAAAAAATATTATAACTGTAAGAGAGCCTAGAGATCTAGTACAGTACTTGAAATTTAGAAATAATGTAGCATTTTGGAGCTGGGTATTTTTTTTCTGTTTTCTTCTTGCAAAAATTCAAAGACATTAATATGCTTCTATCTGTTTTGTTTATTTAAAATAATAAACTTAATGGAGAACAAGACTGTTTGATCAGGAGACAAAATTTCTGTTCTGTTTCCACTTGGGGAAGGGAATAAAGGAAATGACCTTCCATTTCCCAGGCTCTGCTCTCCTGATTTTCAGTATTCCACACTGCATTACCTTCCTGAAGCCAAGTGAGAAATAACACAAAGCAGTAACTTCTGTGTTCCATTTAAGCATTTCAGGTAATTGGCTAACATTTATAATAGTTTCACATTAAATTATTACCTTTTCTCCCAACATCCACTAGGTTTATTACAGTTCATTTATTTAAAAAATTTCTTTACATATTTCTATCACAGTCATTTCAAGGATCCTAAAATGTATGTTTAGTACTTAATTATTTAATAGGAAGATCTCAGATACTACATTACCATTACTAACTAGAAGAGACTGAGAAACATTTCTTCTGACCCACAAGAAGAAAACCCTTAAATATCAAAAAAATAGAAACTTCACTCCCTAGATTTACAGACTAAGAATAGGAGAAAAAAACTTGTTTCAGTAATTTCAAAATAGATATGTTAATATATTTCAAAATAGAGTTAACAATATATATTCACCACATTCTTAAAATATTTCCCTTTGATATGGTGATTAACCGTGCTTAGGACATTAACTGACCTTTATTCTTAAAGCTCCTGAGGATTAGGTTTGTGCTGAGTGCAGGTGTGGTAGCCACAGCACTCTGAAGAGAAGTGTTTATTCCTGGGCCACAGTAACATTCATCAAAACAGTATTGTTTCAAAGCCTAATTAATACTGCAAAAAAAGAAGGAAAAGTTTGCTAAGCAGGCATTTTTTACTCTGAAACACAAAACCCACAGAATTTTAGAGTTGAAAGGGTTGTTAGATCATCCTAGTATATCTGTTTAATTTCAACATGAGGAAACAAGCTTAAGAGAAGTAAACTCTAGTATTTATAAAGATGTGTGGGTGTGTGTCTGTGTGTGCATGTTGTATTTTACAAGAAGAAAGTTGGATTGCCTTAGAGCTCTGTCATTCTAAGAGTTTATGGATTTTTAACTACCCAGGCTGTAAACCTACCCAAAAGAGAAAAGGTCAAATACACAAAAAGTTAATCTCTTCCTTGCTTTTAAAAATTAATTTGGCTCATTCAGTAATCTTTATTAAATAACTAATGGTCAAATGTTGAATCAGATGCTTCATTTGAAGACATAAACCAGATGTAGTTCCTGGCCTCAAAGATCTTCCAAACTAAAATTATTTTGTTTACCATTTGTGGTATAGAAAAAGAGTAACTTCTGTGTAAAGACACCTATTCAACAATTGTTAAGACAAAATAATCATGAACTAGTTGAGTTTTATATATATATATTTTTTCTTTCAGGTCAAACGCTATTTAAAGTAGTAATCAAATCTCTTTCACCTAAAGAGTTAGTCCGGATTCATGTCCCTAAACCTTTGGACAGGAATGATGGGACATTTTTGATGCGATATAGGATGTATGAAACTGTCAGTGAAGGGCTGAAGATAGAGGTACTTTATGGTGATGAACATGTGGCTCAGTCTCCCTATATTTTGAAAGGTAAGTGATCACTAAGTGATCCAGAGGCAGCCTTAGGTGCAGATCTGATGCCTTTTTGAATGGGTTGTGTGCAATAGAGTAAACATAGTATATGAACCTCCTGGGGCTCAATTTAATTTGAAATTTTAAGGAAAAAAAACTAAAGAGGTTTAAATGATAAACAAAAAAGTCTGATAAAGTATCTTTGTTCTTCTGTATTCCTAAAGGTTTTCCTATTTAACAGTTGTTTTGAGCAATTTAATAATGAGCTTTGATGTCGTTTTCTTCATGTTTCTTGTGCTTGGTTTTGTGGACCTTATTGAATCTTTAGGTTTATAGTCTTCATTAAATCCAGAAAAATTTTGGCCATTATTTCTTTGGATATTTTTTCTGCTCTACCCCTGATTCCTCCATGCATTCTAATTACCCACATATTAGGCTTGAAATGATCCCACAGCTCATTGATGCCCTTTTCATTTGTTAAATTCTTTTACTCATTTCATTTTGTGTAGTTTCTACCTCTATATTGTTAAGTTCACTGATCTTTTCTTCTGCCATATCCAATTTGTCATTAATTCCATCCAGTGTATTTTTCATCTCCTGATGCTTTTTCATCCTCTCTAGCTTTCTTCTAGGATGCAGTTATTTGGAAACACTTGAACCTTTCAAATTTTGCTTCTACAGTTTGTTAGGCAAGTCCAGAGCCATGTTTAATCAAGAGCTAATTCCTCCTCACTACATGGATGATATCTCTCTACCGTTCTACCCAGATTCCGTGAATTAAGCTGCTCTCCACCTTGGCTGGTATGAATAGGCACTATTCATAAGCCTTTGTGAACAAGGGGTCCTGTGCCTTGTCCTTGTGTGGTTCTTTTCCTGCCTTGGAGAGTGTCCTCATAGATGCTCTCATTAGGACACCTCAACACAGGAAGGAAACTGCAGATCTCTGCAGCATGCTCTCTCTCTGTCTTTTCAAAAAGTCTGTCCTACAAATCCTAGCTGCCTCTATCCCCCTGGACTTTGAACTCAGTGAGACTGCTGGGCTCTGCCTCGATTCCTCCTCCTGGAATCTGGAAACTCTCCTAGGCAGTAATTATTAGGAATTTTAAGGTTCACCTCATGTTTTCCCAGCTCTCAGACTCACTGTCCTTCTTGCCTTATGTCTGGTGTCTTAAAAACTATTGTTTCATGTTTTTTGTCTGTTTACTTGGTATTTCAGTTAGGGGAGTAAATTGATCCATGGTACTCACCTTGATCTGAAAGAGAATCCTCAAGAAATTTAAATAATTTTTAAAATTGTTTTTGTGGACATATTTTGAAATAACATAAAATTTGCATAATTCTTTTACAAATGAGTCTTGAGAGAAGTTTTATACTTATGACTGGGTACTTTAAAATCACACTACCAGATATATGTGGATCACATGTTTTCTAAGAGATGTGCTGATGGAAATGATTTTAGGGACTCCGAGAAAGAGATACCTCTTGTCGTAAAAAATCACCACCCCAACCATGTCATAATGCCTGAGAAGAAATACATTTTCTTTTTCTTTGTTAAAAGGTAAGTTGTTTTGTGTTCATCAGCCATTTATAACTCACCAGAACTGAATTTATCAGTTAATTGACTCAGAGTGGGTTATACTGGGAGAGAGCATGTGCTCTACTAGTTTGTCTAGGGTAGTAAAAAAGGCGGATAGAAAATAGAAGCATGGGACCCCAACATAACTACTTTCACCACTGATTTGTTTGGGGCAGATTATACCTGTCTGGATAATCTTAGAATTCACCAAGAAGACATCTCGTGTTCATGTCAGAACGGTGTGTTCATACTGACACCATGCCCTGTGTGGGGTGCTTGTTCATGGAGTGAGGTGTTGTACGTTTTGCTTTCCCAGGCCCAGTGTACCACGAGTACTGCGAGTGTCCGGAAGAGGATCCTCAGGCCTGGCAGGATACTCTTTCTTGTCCAATCGAGGAACCACAGATTGCCAAGGATTTTGCTTCTTTCCCCAGCATCAATCTCCAGCAGATGCTAAACGAAGTTCCGAAAAGGTTTGGGGATGAGAGGGGTGCCATCGTTCATTACACGATTCTTGATAACCACGTCTACCGGAGATCCTTAGGGAAGTACACAGACTTCAAAATGTTCTCAGATGAGATTTTGCTGTCACTGGCAAGAAAGGTATGAGAACTGATTCATTCGTTCCAAAACGGTATAGTTTAATTATTTAGTTGTAAACATTTAAATGCTTAGAGTAACAATGGTAAAAAAATGGAAATTCCAGGCTTGGAAATGTGAATCTAAGATGTCTACCACCTGATTGTTCATAAATTCTCCATTTTTATGGATCTCATTTTCCTCCAACGTTTAAATTAAATGGTTTAGCTCCCATTCCAAGTAAGAAGGCCCTACAGGGCAGTCCCAAGTTTTCTGTGAACTCCCATTTACAGCCTCAAGGTCTCTTCTTGAAATTCTCCCTTCCTGCTGAATGCTCCTTCCACTCAGACTTCATTTTCTGCAGCTCTTTTCTTCCTGACACCTCAAAATGACCATTTTCTTTATTTTACCCTATGAGCCCCTAAAAGATAGTGTGCACGGCACATTTTGTTGAATGTTGAAGTAAGAGTTATTTTATACTCATGCATAGTAAAAAAAAAAAATCTAGCATTTAAAAATTGGCATCCCTGTATTAATCAGACTCTTGATCACCCTTGCCTCTGGAAATTTCTCACTGGCTGGTCTTGATCTTTAGGTCTTGACCTCTTACTAAATATGGTTAGGCCCTCTGTCTTTCAGATTCCCCACATCCCTAACAACTCCCCAACAGCTCTATTCAACCTCTCTTTCCACATTTGCAAAACTGTTAAGCAGAGCGACTCAAACTGCCTTTTTTTCTTTCTTCTTCCTGACCGTGCAGACTGAAGAGTGGGGATGAGCATTTTTTTTTTTTATTAGATAATTATTTTTTATTGAAGGGTAGTTGACGCACAGTATTACATTACATTAGTTTCAACTGTACAACACAGTGATAAAACATTTATATACATAATTCTAGGTTCCAGCTATTACCCTACCAAGCTGTTACAATATCTTGACTATATTCCTTATGCTATACATTACATCACGGTTACTTATTTATTTTACCATTGGAAGTCTGTCCTTTTTTTTTTTTTTTTTTTTGTGAGGGCATCTCTCATATTTATTGATCAAATGGTTGTTAACAACAATAAAATTCTGTATAGGGGAGTCAATGCTCAATGTACAATCATTAATCCACCCCAAGCCTAATTTTCGTCAGTCTCCAATCTTCTGAGGCATAACAAACAAGTTCTTACATGGAGAACAAATTCTTACATAATGAATAAGTTACATAGTGAACACTACAAGGGCAGTCATCACAGAAACTTTCGGTTTTGCTCATGCATTATGAACTCTAAACAGTCAGTTCAAATATGAATACTCATTTGTTTTTTATACTTGATTTATATGTGGATACCACATTTCTCTCTTTATTATTATTATTATTATTATTATTTTTTTTTTTTTTGGGTGTTATCACTTTCTTTTTTTTTTTTTATTGAAGGGTAGTTGACAACAGCATTGCATTACATTAGTTTCAGGTGTACAACACAGCGACTCAACATTTATATACATGATATTTCTAGGTACCAGGTATCACCATACCAAGTTGTTACAATATTTTGACTATATTCCTTATGCTATACATTACATCCCGGTTACTTATTTATTTTACAATTGGAAGTGTGTTTATATATATATATATATATATATATATATATATATATTGTGAGGGCATCTCTCATATTTATTGATCAAATAGTTGTTAACCACAACAAATCTCTGTATAGGGGGGTCAATACTCAATGCACAATCATTAATCCACCCCAAGCCCAATTTTCGTCAGTCTCCAATCTTCTGATGCATAACGAACAAATTCTTACATGGAGTACAAATTCTTACTTAGTGAATAAGTTACATGGTGAACAGTGCAAGGGCAGTCATCACAGAAGCTTTCGGTTTTGTTAATGCATTAGGAACTATACACAGTCAGTTCAAATATGAATATTCATTTGATTTTTAAACCTGATGTATATGTGGATACCACATTTCTCTATTATTATTATTTTTAATAAAATGCTGAAGTGGTAGGTAGATACGAGATAAAGGTAGAAAACAGAGTTTAGTGTTGTAAGAGAGCAAATGTAGATGATCAGGTGTGTGCCTGTAGACTACGTGTTAATCCGCGCTAGACGAGGGCAATAAAACATCCACGTATGCAGAAGATTTCTCTCAGAACATGAGGGGAGAGGTTCTAAGCCTCACCTCTACTGCTCCCCATTTTCTCACCAGATGGCCCCCTGCGACTGTGCCTGTCTTAGGTTGTTCCTCCCTTGAGGAATCTTACCCGTCTCTGGCTTATTATTATTATTTTTAATAAAATGCTGAAGTGGTAGGTAGATACAAGATAAAGGTAGAAAACATAGTTTAGTGTTGTAAGAGAGCAAATGTAGATGATCAGGTGTGTGCCTGTAGACTATGTGTTAATCCAAGCTAGACAAGGGCAATAAAATGTCCACGTATGCAGAAGATTTCTCTCAGAACGGGGGGGTGATGTTCTAAGCCTCACCTCTGTTGATCCCCAAGTTCTCACCTGATGGCCCCCCTGCAACTGTGCCTGTCTTAGGTTGTTCCTCCCTTGAGGAATCTTACCTGTCTCTGGCTAACCAGTCATCTTCCGGGGCCATACAGGGAAATGTAAAGTTGGTAAGTGAGAGAGAAGCCTTATTGTTTGAAATGGTTAGCTTTTTATTTCTTTGCATATTTATGCCCTGTAGCTTCTATGCCCAGCATTTGTCTTGAGGTATCTTTACCACTTGGAAGAATTATGATACTCGGTAAATTTGATATGAGGCATGAATTCTATTTAAGGGTTGTAATTAGGAAGGAAGAAGAAAAGCTATAGAAGTAGCAGGCGGAAGAAAACATGGGAAGATTGATTATTTCTTTGACATATCTTCTTGTAGAGTAACTTCAGCATGTATAGGTTTTAAGCTACTACTTAAATTGCACGCACACATTAACATAATAGGAGTATAGTTACATAACCAAAGCATATCTGTAATTACCAGCCATCTCCAGTGAAACCAAGAAAACCAGTTAGGCACCTTAGGCATTTGTGAAAACTTATCTATGATATGGTGGATATTGTCCAACTGAACTTGAACAGTCTGAGTGAAATCAGACAAATTAAAACAACCCATTCCTGGGGACTGTTCACATGCCATATGTTCTTTTAACAGCAAATAGTCTGTAGTTGTAAGACTTTGGAGCGCTACAATTTGCACTTCTCCAAATTCTTGGTTGAGTTCCAACAGTATAGATCCAGTCAAATTTGTTGTTTTACTGTATGCACAGGCCAGCTTAGATATCTCCTTCCTCATTCCCATGGCAAGTCCAGGAACTGGTGGGATGAGTGCATCTACAGCTGTAGCAGTGCGTGGATCTTTGTTGGGGTTTTTTGATGATCATCTTCTGGCATGAGTCTTCCAGAGAGTGCAGATGTTGGAAGTTCTTTTTCATATCGTATCTTAGTTCATTTTCGGGGTAGCCCAATTAGGCTTTGATCCTCTGTATAAACACAAACAGACCCTTTGCCTACACTTTTATATGCCCTTTATACCCTTGTGTAGAACTCGTTGGAGGTTACCACACAGGAACTGCCCTTTTTTTTTTTTTTTTTTCCTTTGTTTTTGGTATCACTAATCTACACTTACATGATGAATATTATGTTTACTAGGCTCTCCCCTATACCAGGTCTCCCCTATAAACCCCTTTACAGTCACTGTCCATCAGCATAGCAAAATGTTGTAGAATCACTACTTGCCTTCTCTGTGTTGTACAGCCCTCCCTTTTCTCCTACCCCCCCATGTATGTTAATCTTAATACCCCCTTACTTCTCCCCCCCTTATACCTCCCTACCCACCCATCCTCCCCAGTCCCTTTCCCTTTGGTAACTGTTAGTCCATTCTTGAGTTCTGTGATTCTGCTGCTGTTTTGTTCCTTCAGTTTTTCCTTTGTTCTTATATTCCACAGAAAAGTGAAATCATTTGGTATTTCTCTTTCTCCGCTTGGCTTGTTTCACTGAGCATAATACCCTCCAGCTCAATCCATGTTGCTGCAAATGATTGGATTTGCCCTTTTCTTATGACTGAGTAGTATTCCATTGTGTATATGTACCACATCTTCTTTAGCCATTCATCTATTGATGGACATTTAGGTTGCTTCCAATTCTTGGCTATTGTAAATAGTGCTGCAATTAACATAGGGGTGCATCTGTCTTTCTCAAACTTGATTACTGCGTTCTTACGGTAAATTCCTAGGAGTGCAATTCCTGGGTCAAATGGTAAGTCTGTTTTGAGCATTTTGATATACCTCCATACTGCTTTCCACAATGGTTGAACTAGTTTACATTCCCACCAGCAGTGTAGGAGGGTTCCCCTTTCTCCACAGCCTCGCCAACATTTGTTGTTGTTTGTCTTTTGGATGGCAGCCATCCTTACTGGTGTGAGGTGATACCTCATTGTAGTTTTAATTTGCATTTCTCTGATAATTAGCGATGTGGAGCATCTTTTCATGTGTCTGTTGGCCATCTGTATTTCTTTTTTGGAGAACTGTCTGTTCAGTTCCTCTGCCCATTTTTTAATTGGGTTATTTGTTTTTTCTTTGTTGAGGCGTGTGAGCTCCTTATATATTCTGGACGTCAAGCCTTTATCGGATGTGTCATTTTCAAATATATTCTCCCATACCGTAGGGATCCTTCTTGTTCTATTGATGGTGTCTTTTGCTGTACAGAAGCTTTTCAGCTTAATATAGTCCCACTTACTCATTTTTGCTGTTGTTTTCCTTGCCCGGGGAGATATGTTCAAGAAGAGGTCACTCATGTTTATGTCTAAGAGGTTTTCGCCTATGTTTTCTTCCAAGATTTTATTGGTTTCATGACTTACATTCAGGTCTTTGATCCATTTTGAGTTTACTTTTGTATATGGGGTTAAACAATGGTCCAGTTTCATTCTCCTACATGTAGCTGTCCAGTTTTGCCAGCACCACCTGTTGAAGAGACTGTCATTTCGCCATTGTATGTCCATGGCTCCTTTATCAAATATTAATTGACCATATATGTCTGGGTTAATGTCTGTGTTCTCTAGTCTGTTCCATTGGTCTGTGGCTCTGCTCTTGTGCCAGTACCAAATTGTCTTGATTACTATGGCTTTATAGTAGAGCTTGAAGTTAGGGAGTGAGATCCCCCCTACTTTATTCTTCTTTCTCAGGATTGCTTTGGCTATTCGGGGTCTTTGGTGTTTCCATATGAATTTTTGAATTATTTGTTCCAGTTCATTGAAGAATGTTGCTGGTAGTTTCATAGGGATTGCATCAAATCTGTATATTGCTTTGGGCAGGATGGCCATTTTAACGATATTAATTCTTCCTAGCCACGAGCATGGGATCAGTTTCCATCTGTTAGTGTCCCCTTTAATTTCTCTCAAGAGTGACTTGTAGTTTTCAGAGTATAAGTCTTTCACTTCTTTGGTTAGGTTTATTCCTAGGTATTTTATTTTTTTTGATGCAATTGTGAGTGGAGTTGTTTTCCTGATTTCTCTTTCTATTGGTTCATTGTTAGTATATAGGAAAGCCACAGATTTCTGTATGTTGATTTTGTATCCTGCAAGTTTGCTGTATTCCGATATCAGTTCTAGTAGTTTTGGGGTGGAGTCTTTAGGGTTTTTTATGTACAGTATCATGTCATCTGCAAATAGTGACAGTTTAACTTCTTCTTTACCAATCTGGATTCCTTGTATTTCTTTATTTTGTCTGATTGCCGTGGCTAGGACCTCCAGTACTATGTTAAATAACAGTGGAGAGAGTGGGCATCCCTGTCTAGTTCCCGATCTCAGAGGAAATGCTTTCAGCTTCTCGCTGTTCAATATAATGTTGGCTGTGGGTTTATCATAGATGGCCTTTATTATGTTGAGGTACTTGCCCTCTATTCCCATTTTGCTGAGAGTTTTTAACATGAATGGATGTTGAACTTTGTCAAATGCTTTTTCAGCATCTATGGAGATGATCATGTGGTTTTTGTCTTTCTTTTTGTTGATGTGGTGGATGATGTTGATGGACTTTCGAATGTTGTACCATCCTTGCATCCCTGGGATGAATCCCACGTGGTCATGGTGTATGATCCTTTTGATGTATTTTTGAATTCGGTTTGCTAATATTTTGTTGAGTATTTTTGCATCTACGTTCATCAGGGATATTGGTCTGTAGTTTTCTTTTTTGGTGGGGTCTTTGCCTGGTTTTGGTATTAGGGTGATGTTAGCTTCATAGAATGAGTTTGGGAGTATCCCCTCCTCCTCTATTTTTTGGAAAACTTTAAGGAGAATGGGTATTATGTCTTCCCTGTATGTCTGATAAAATTCCGAGGTAAATCCATCTGGCCCGGGGGTTTTGTTCTTTGGTAGTTTTTTGATTACCGCTTCAATTTCGTTGCTGGTAATTGGTCTGTTTAGATTTTCTGTTTCTTCCTGGGTCAATCTTGGAAGGTTATATTTTTCTAGGAAGTTGTCCATTTCTCCTAGGTTTCCCAGCTTGTTAGCATATAGGTTTTCATAGTATTCTCCAATAATTCTTTGCATTTCCGTGGGGTCCGTCGTGATTTTTCCTTTCTCGTTTCTGATACTGTTGATTTGTTTTGACTCTCTTTTCTTCTTAATAAGTCTGGCTAGAGGCTTATCTATTTTGTTTATTTTCTCGAAGAACCAGCTCTTGGTTTCATTGATTTTTGCTATTGTTTTATTCTTCTCAATTTTATTTATTTCTTCTCTGATCTTTATTATGTCCCTCCTTCTGCTGACCTTAGGCCTCATCTGTTCTTCTTTTTCCAATTTCGATAATTGTGACATTAGACCATTCATTTGGGATTGCTCTTCCTTTTTTAAATATGCTTGGATTGCTATATACGTTCTTCTTAAGACTGCTTTTGCTGTGTCCCACAGAAGTTGGGGCTTAGTGTTGTTGTTGTCATTTGTTTCCATATATTGCTGGATCTCCATTTTGATTTGGTCATTGATCCATTGATTATTTAGGAGCGTGTTGTTAAGCCTCCATGTGTTTGTGAGCCTCTTTGCTTTCTTTGTACAGTTTATTTCTAGTTTTATGCCTTTGTGGTCTGAAAAGTTGGTTGGTAGGATTTCAATCTTTTGGAATTTTCTGAGGCTCTTTTTGTGGCCTAGTATGTTGTCTATTCTGGAGAATGTTCCATGTGCACTTGAGAAGAATGTATATCCCGCTGCTTTTGGATGTAGAGTTCTATAGATGTCTATTAGATCCATCTGCTCTACTGTGTTGTTCAGTGCTTCCGTGTCCTTACTTATTTTCTGCCCAGTGGATCTATCCTTTGGGGTGAGTGGTGTGTTGAAGTCTCCTAGAATGAATGCATTGCAGTCTATATCCCCCTTTAGTTCTGTTAGTATTTGTTTCACATATGCTGGTGCTCCTGTGTTGGGTGCATATATATTTAGAATGGTTATATCCTCTTGTTTGACTGAGCCCTTTATCATTATGTAGTGTCCTTCTTTATCTCTTGTTTCTTTCTTTGTTTTGAAGTCTATTTTGTCTGATATTAGTACTGCAACCCCTGCTTTCTTCTCACTGTTGTTTGCTTGAAATATGTTTTTCCATCCCTTGACTTTTAGTCTGTACATGTGTTTGGGTTTGAGGTGAGTTTCTTGTAAGCAGCATATAGATGGGTCTTGCTTTTTTATCCATTCTGTTACTCTGTGTCTTTTGATTGGTGTATTCAACCCATTAACATTTAGGGTGACTATTGAAAGATATGTACTTATTGCCATTGCAGGCTTTAAATTCGTGGTTACCAAAGGTTCAAGGTTAGCCTCTTTAGTATCTTACTGCCTAACTTAGCTCGCTTATTGAGCTGTTATATACACTATCTGGAGATTCTTTTCTTCTCTCCCTTCTTGTTCCTCCTCCTCGATTCTTCATATGTTGGGTGTTTTGTGCTGTGCTCTTTCTAGGAGTGCTCCCATCTAGAGCAGTCCCTGTAAGATGTTCTGTAGAGGTGGTTTGTGGAAAGCAAATTCCCTCAGCTTTTGTTTGTCTGGGAATTGTTTAATCCCACCGTCATATTTGAATGATAGTCGTGCTGGATACAGTATCCTTGGTTCAAGGCCCTTCTGTTTCATTGTATTAAATATATCATGCCATTCTCTTCTGGCCTGTAGGGTTTCTGTTGAGAAATCTGACGTTAGCCTGATGGGTTTCCCTTTATAGGTGAGCTTTTTCTCTCTAGCTGCCTTTAACACTCTTTCCTTGTCCTTGATCTTTGCCATTTTAATTATTATGTGTCTTGGTGTTGCCCTTCTTGGATCCTTTCTGTTGGGGGTTCTGTGTATTTCCGTGGTCTGTTCGATTACTTCCTCCCCCAGTGTGGGGAAGTTTTGCGCAATTATTTCTTCTAAGATACTTTCCATCTCTTTTCCTCTCTCTTCTTCTGGGACCCCTATAATACGGATATTGTTCCTTTTGGATTGGTCACACAGTTCTCTTAATATTGTTTCATTCCTGGAGATCCTTTTGTCTCTCTCTATGTCAGCTTCTATGCGTTCCTGTTCTCTGATTTCAATTCCATCAATGGCCTCTTGCATTCTATCCATTCTGCTTATAAACCCTTCCAGAGTTTGTTTCATTTCTGCGATCTCCTTTCTGGCATCTGTGATCTCCTTCCGGACTTCATCCCATTTCTCTTGCGTATTTCTCTGCATCTCTGTCAGCGTGTTTATGATTCTTATTTTGAATTCTTTTTCAGGGAGACTGGTTAGGTCTGTCTCCTTCTCTGATGTTGTCTCTGTGATCTTTGTCTGCCTGTAGCTTTGCCTTTTCATGGTGATAGGAATAGTCTGCAGAACTGGGACGAGTGACGGCTGGAAGGACTTCCTTTCTTGTTGGTTTGTGGCCCTCCTCTCCTGGGAGAACAGCGACCTCTAGTGGCTTGTGCTGCGCAGCTGCGCGCAGACAGGGTTTCTGCTTCCTGCCCGGCTGCTATGGAGTTAATCTCCGCTGTTGCTGTGGGCGTGGCCTGGCTCGGGCAGCTACTCCAAAATGGTGGAGTCGCGTTGGAGCAGGAGCTGCTGGGAGGCTATTTATCTCCGTAAAGGGCCTCCCTGCTCCCTGCAGCCCAGGGGTTAGGGTGCCCAGAGATCCCGGATTCCCTACCTCTGGATTAAGTGACCCGCCCTGCCCCTTTAAGACTTCCAAAAAGCACCCGCCAAAACAAAACAACGCCCACCAAAAAAAAAAGAAAAAAAAATTTTTAATTAAAAAAAAAAAAAAAGGTGGTCGTTCGTTTTTCTTTATTCTGCGGTGCCAGCCTCAGGCCTCTGCTCACAGGTCTTTCTGCCCTGTTTCCCTATTATTGGGGTCCCTATCCCTTTAAGACTTCCAAAAAGCGCTCGCCAAAACAAAACAGCAAAAAAGCAAAAAAAAAATGGTCACGCGCTTTTCTTATACCCTCTGTCGCCCAGCCTCCAGTGCCTGCTCACTGTTCTTGCTGCCCTGTTTTCCTAGTATCGAGCGCCCTGCACTCTGGCCCGGATGGCGGGGGCTGGGTGTTCGGCAGTCCTGGGCTCCGTCTCCCTCCCGCTCTGCCTGCTCTTCTCCCGCCGGGAGCTGGGGTGAGGGGCGCTCGGCTCCCGCCGGGCCGGGGCTTGTATCTTACCCCCTTCGCGAGGCGCTGGGTTCTCTCAGGTGCGGATGTGGTCTGGATATTGTCCTGTGTCCTCTGGTCTTTATTCTAGGAAGGGTTGTCTTTGTTATATTTTCATAGATATATGTTGTTTTGGGAGGATATTTCCGCTGCTCTACTCACGCCGCCATCTTCTGCCCCTCTCCCTCTATTATTATTATTTTTAATAAAATGCTGAAGTGGTAGGTAGATACAGGATAAAGGTAGAAAACATAGTTTAGTGTTGTAAGAGAGCAAATGTAGATGATCAGGTGTGTGCCTGTAGACTATGTGTTAATCGAAGCTAGACCAGGGCAATAAAACATCCACGTATGCAGAAGATTTCTCTCAAAACAGGGGGGGTGAGGTTCTAAGCCTCACCTCTGTTGATCCCCAAGTTCTCACCTGATGGCCCCCCTGCGACTGTGCCTGTCTTAGGTTGTTCCTCCCTTGAGGAATCTTACCCGTCTCTGGCTAACCAGTCATCTTCCGGGGCCAAACAGGGAAATGTGAAGTTGGTAAGTGAGAGGGAAGCCTTATTGTTTGAAAAGGTTAGCTTTTTACTTCTTTGCATATTTATGCCCTGTAGCTTCTATGCCCAGCATTTGTCTTGAGGTATCTTTACCACTTGGAAGAATTATGATACTCGGTAAATTTGATATGAGGCACGAATTCTATTTAAGGGTTGTAATTAGGAAGGAAGAAGAAAAGCTATAGAATTAGCAGGCGGAAGAAAACATGGGAAGATTGATTATTTCTTTGACATATCTTCTTCTAGAGTAACTTCAGCATATATAGGTTTTAAGCTACTACTTAAATTGCGCACACACATTAACATAATAGGAGTATAGTTACATAACCAAAGCATATCTGTAATTACCAGCCATCTCCAGTGAAACCAAGAAAACCAGTTAGGCACCTTAGGCATTTGTGAAAACTTATCTATGATATGGTGGATATTGTCCAACTGAACTTGAACAGTCTGAGTGAAATCAGACAAATTAAAACAACCCATTCCTGGGGACTGTTCACATGCCATATGTTCTTTTAACAGCAAATAGTCTGTAGTTGTAAGACTTTGGAGCGCTACAATTTGCACTTCTCCAAATTCTTGGTTGAGTTCCAACAGTATAGATCCAGTCAAATTTGTTGTTTTACTGTATGCACAGGCCAGCTTAGATATCTCCTTCCTCATTCCCATGGCAAGTCCAGGAACTGGTGGGATGAGTGCATCTACAGCTGTAGCAGTGCGTGGATCTTTGTTGGGGTTTTTTGATGATCATCTTCTGGCATGAGTCTTCCAGAGAGTGCTGATGTTGGAAGTTCTTTTTCATATCGTATCTTAGTTCATTTTTGGGGTAGCCCAATTAGGCTTTGATCCTCTGTATAAACACAAACAGACCCTTTGCCTACACTTTTATATGCCCTTTATACCCTTGTGTAGAACTCATTGGAGGTTACCACACAGGAACTGCCCTCTTTTTTTTTTTTTTTTTCTTTGTTTTTGGCATCACTAATCTACACTTACATGACGAATATTATGTTTACTAGGCTCTCCCCTATACCAGGTCTCCCCTATAAACCCCTTTACAGTCACTGTCCATCAGCATAGCAAAATGTTGTAGAATCACTACTTGCCTTCTCTGTGTTGTAAGGCCTCCCTTTTCTCCTACACCCCCATGCATGTTAATCTTAATACCCCCCTACTTCTCCCCCCCCTTATCCCTCCCTACCCACCCATCCTCCCCAGTCCCTTTCCCTTTGGTACCTGTTAGTCCATTCTTGAGTTCTATGATTCTGGTGCTGTTTTGTTCCTTCAGTTTTGCCTTTGTTCTTATATTCCACAGATAAGTGAAATCATTTGATATTTCTCTTTCTCCGCTTGGCTTGTTTCACTGAGCATAATACCCTCCAGGTCCATCCATGTTGCTGCAAATGATTGGATTTGCCCTTTTCTTATGGCTGAGTAGTATTCCATTGTGTATAAATACCACATCTTCTTTATCCTTCATCTATCGATGGACATTTAGGTTGCTTCCAATTCTTGGCTATTGTAAATAGTGCTGCAATAAACATAGGGGTGCACTGATCTTTCTCATACTTGATTGCTGCATTCTTAGGGTAAATTCCTAGGAGTGCAATTCCTGGGTCAAATGGTAAGTCTGTTTTGAGCATTTTGATGTACCTCCATACTGCTTTCCACAATGGTTGAACTAACTTACATTCCCACCAGCAGTGTAGGAGGGTTCCCCTTTCTCCACAGTCTCGCCAACATTTGTTGTTGTTTGTCTTTTGGATGGCAGCCATCCTTACTGGTGTGAGGTGATACCTCATTGTAGTTTTAATTTGCATTTCTCTGATAATTAGCAATGTGGAGCATCTTTTCATGTGTCTGTTGGCCATCTGTATTTCTTTTTTGGAGAACTGTCTGTTCAGTTCCTCTGCCCATTTTTTAATTGGGCTATTTGTTTTTGTTTGTTGAGGCGTGTGAGCTCTTTATATATTCTGGACGTCAAGCCTTTATCGGATGTGTCATTTTCAAATATATTCTCCCATACTGTAGGGTTCCTTTTTGTTCTATTGATGGTGTCTTTTGCTGTACAGAAGCTTTTCAGCTTAATATAGTCCCACTTACTCATTTTTGCTGTTGTTTTCCTTGCCCGGGGAGATATGTTCAAGAAGAGGTCACTCATGTTTATGTCTAAGAGGTTTTTGCCTATGTTTTCTTCCAAGATTTTATTGGTTTCATGACTTACATTCAGGTCTTTGATCCATTTTGAGTTTACTTTTGTATATGGGGTTAGACAATGGTCCAGTTTCATTCTCCTACATGTAGCTGTCCAGTTTTGCCAGCACCACCTGTTGAAGAGACTGTCATTTCGCCATTGTATGTCCATGGCTCCTTTATCAAATATTAATTGACCATATATGTCTGGGTTAATGTCTGTGTTCTCTAGTCTGTTCCATTGGTCTGTGGCTCTGCTCTTGTGCCAGTACCAAATTGTCTTGATTACTATGGCTTTATAGTAGAGCTTGAAGTTAGGGAGTGAGATCCCCCCTACTTTATTCTTCTTTCTCAGGATTGCTTTGGCTATTCGGGGTCTTTGGTGTTTCCATATGAATTTTTGAATTATTTGTTCCAGTTCATTGAAGAATGTTGCTGGTAGTTTCATAGGGATTGCATCAAATCTGTATATTGCTTTGGGCAGGATGGCCATTTTGACGATATTAATTCTTCCTAGCCACGAGCATGGGATCAGTTTCCATCTGTTAGTGTCCCTTTTAATTTCTCTTAAGAGTGACTTGTAGTTTTCAGAGTATAAGTCTTTCACTTCCTTGGTTAGGTTTATTCCTAGGTATTTTATTTTTTTTGATGCAATTGTGAATGGAGTTGTTTTCCTGATTTCTCTTTCTATTGGTTCATTGTTAGTATATAGGAAAGCCACAGATTTCTGTGTGTTGATTTTGTATCCTGCAACTTTGCTGTATTCCGATATCAGTTCTAGTAGTTTTGGGGTGGAGTCTTTAGGGTTTTTTATGTACAGTATCATGTCATCTGCAAATAGTGACAGTTTAACTTCTTCTTTACCAATCTGGATGCCTTGTATTTCTTTGTTTTGTCTGATTGCCGTGGCTAGGACCTCCATTACTATGTTAAATAACAGTGGGGAGAGTGGGCATCCCTGTCTAGTTTCCGATCTCAGAGGAAATGCTTTCAGCTTCTCGCTGTTCAATATAATGTTGGCTGTGGGTTTATCATAGATGGCCTTTGTTATATTGAGGTACTTGCCCTCTATTCCCATTTTGCTGAGAGTTTTTATCATGAATGGATGTTGAACTTTGTCAAATGCTTTTTCAGCATCTATGGAGGTGATCATGTGGTTTTTGTTTTTCTTTTTGTTGATGTGGTGGATGATGTTGATGGACTTTCGAATGTTGTGCCATCCTTGCATCCCTGTAATGAATCCCACGTGGTCATGGTGTATGATCCTTTTGATGTATTTTTGAATTCGGTTTGCTAATATTTTGTTGAGTATTTTTGCATCTACGTTCATCAGGGATATTGGTCTGTAGTTTTCTTTTTTGGTGGGGTCTTTGCCTGGTTTTGGTATTAGGGTGATGTTAGCTTCATAGAATGAGTTTGGGAGTATCCCCTCCTCCTCTATTTTTTTGGAAAACTCTAAGGAGAATGGGTATTATGTCTTCCCTGTATGTCTGATAAAATTCCGAGGTAAATCCATCTGGCCCGGGGGTTTTGTTCTTTGGTAGTTTTTTGATTACCGCTTCAATTTCGTTGCTGGTAATTGGTCTGTTTAGATTTTCTGTTTCTTTCTGGGTCAATCTTGGAAGGTTGTATTTTTCTAGGAAGTTGTCCATTTCTCCTAGGTTTCCCAGCTTGTTAGCATATAGGTTTTCATAGTATTCTCTAATAATTCTTTGTATTTCTGTGGGGTCCGTCGTGATTTTTCCTTTCTCGTTTCTGATACAGTTGATTTGTGTTGACTCTCTTTTCTTCTTAATAAGTCTGGCTAGAGGCTTATCTATTTTGTTTATTTTCTTGAAGAACCAGCTCTTGGTTTCATTGATTTTTGCTATTGTTTTATTCTTCTCAATTTTATTTATTTCTTCTCTGATCTTTATTATGTCCCTCCTTCTGCTGACCTTAGGCCTCATCTGTTCTTCTTTTTCCAATTTCGATAATTGTGACATTCGACCATTCATTTGGGATTGCTCTTCCTTTTTTAAATATGCTTGGATTGCTATATACGTTCTTCTTAAGACTGCTTTTGCTGTGTCCCACAGAAGTTGGGGCTTAGTGTTGTTGTTGTCATTTGTTTCCATATATTGCTGGATCTCCATTTTGATTTGGTCATTGATCCATTGATTATTTAGGAGCGTGTTGTTAAGCCTCCATGTGTTTGTGAGCCTCTTTGCTTTCTTTGTACAGTTTATTTGTAGTTTTGTGCCTTTGTGGTCTGAAAAGTTGGTTGGTAGGATTTCAATCTTTTGGAATTTTCTGAGGCTCTTTTTGTGTCCTAGTATGTGGTCTATTCTGGAGAATGTTCCATGTGCACTTGAGAAGAATGTATATCCTGTTGCTTTTGGATGTAGAGATCTATAGATGTCTATTAGGTCCATCTGCTCTACTGTGTTGTTCAGTGCTTCCGTGTCCTTACTTATTTTCTGCCCAGTGGATCTATCCTTTGGGGTGAGTGGTGTGTTGAAGTCTCCTAGAATGAATGCATTGCAGTCTATATCCCCCTTTAGTTCTGTTAGTATTTGTTTCACATATGCTGGTGCTCCTGTGTTGGGTGCATATATATTTAGAATGGTTATATCCTCTTGTTTGACTGAGCCCTTTATCATTATGTAGTGTCCTTCTTTATCTCTTGTTTCTTTCTTTGTTTTGAAGTCTATTTTGTCTGATATTAGTACTGCAACCCCTGCTTTCTTCTCACTGTTGTTTGCTTAAAATATGTTTTTCCATCCCTTGACTTTTAGTCTGTACATGTGTTTGGGTTTGAGGTGAGTTTCTTGTAAGCAGCATATAGATGAGTCTTGCTTTTTTATCCATTCTGTTACTCTGTGTCTTTTGATTGGTGTATTCAACCCATTAACATTTAGGGTGACTATTGAAAGATATGTACTTATTGCCATTGCAGGCTTTAAATTCGTGGTTACCAAAGGTTCAAGGTTAGCCTCTTTAGTATCTTACTGCCTAACTTAGCTCGCTTATTGAGCTGTTATATACACTGTCTGGAGATTCTTTTCTTCTCTCCCTTCTTGTTCCTCCTCCTCGATTCTTCATATGTTGGGTGTTTTGTGCTGTGCTCTTTCTAGGAGTGCTCCCATCTAGAGCAGTCCCTGTAAGATGTTCTGTAGAGGTGGTTTGTGGAAAGCAAATTCCCTCAGCTTTTGTTTGTCTGGGAATTGTTTAATCCCACCGTCATATTTGAATGATAGTCGTGCTGGATACAGTATCCTTGGTTCAAGGCCCTTCTGTTTCATTGTATTAAATATATCATGCCATTCTCTTCTGGCCTGTAGGGTTTCTGTTGAGAAATCTGACGTTAGCCTGATGGGTTTCCCTTTATAGGTGAGCTTTTTCTCTCTAGCTGCCTTTAACACTCTTTCCTTGTCCTTGATCTTTGCCATTTTAATTATTATGTGTCTTGGTGTTGCCCTTCTTGGATCCTTTCTGTTGGGGGTTCTGTGTATTTCCGTGGTCTGTTCGATTACTTCCTCCCCCTGTGTGGGGAAGTTTTGCGCAATTATTTCTTCTAAGATACTTTCCATCTCTTTTCCTCTCTCTTCTTCTGGGACCCCTATAATACGGATATTGTTCCTTTTGGATTGGTCACACAGTTCTCTTAATATTGTTTCATTCCTGGAGATCCTTTTGTCTCTCTCTATGTCAGCTTCTATGCGTTCCTGTTCTCTGATTTCAATTCCATCAATGGCCTCTTGCATTCTATCCATTCTGCTTATAAACCCTTCCAGAGTTTGTTTCATTTCTGCGATCTCCTTTCTGGCATCTGTGATCTCCTTCCGGACTTCATCCCATTTCTCTTGCGTATTTCTCTGCATCTCTGTCAGCGTGTTTATGATTCTTATTTTGAATTCTTTTTCAGGGAGACTGGTTAGGTCTGTCTCCTTCTCTGGTGTTGTCTCTGTGATCTTTGTCTGCCTGTAGCTTTGCCTTTTCATGGTGATAGGAATAGTCTGCAGAACTGGGACGAGTGACGGCTGGAAGGACTTCCTTTCTTGTTGGTTTGTGGCCCTCCTCTCCTGGGAGAACAGCGGCCTCTAGTGGCTTGTGCTGCGCAGCTGCGCGCAGACAGGGTTTCTGCTTCCTGCCCGGCTGCTATGGAGTTAATCTCCGCTGTTGCTGTGGGCGTGGCCTGGCTCGGGCAGCTACTCCAAAATGGTGGAGTCGCGTTGGAGCAGGAGCTGCTGGGAGGCTATTTATCTCCGTAAGGGGCCTCCCTGCTCCCTGCATCCCAGGTGTTAGGGTGCCCAGAGATCCCTGGATTCCCTACCTCTGGATTAAGTGTCCCGCCGTGCCCCTTTAAGACTTCCAAAACGCACCCGCCAAAACAAAACAACGACCACCAAAAAAAAAAATTTTTTTTTAAGTTAAAAAAAAGGTGGTCACTCGTTTTTCTTTATTCTCCGGTGCCAGTGTCAGGCCTCTGCTCACCGGTCTTGCTGCCGTGTTTCCCTAGTATTGGGGTCCCTATCCCTTTAAGACTTCCAAAAAGCGCTCGCCAAAACAAAACAGCAAAAAAGCAAAAAAAAAAAAAAAAATGGTCACGCGCTTTTCTTATGTCCTCCGGCACCCGGCCTCCAGTGCCTGCTCACTGTTCTTGCTGCCCTGTTTTCCTAGTATCCAGGGCCCCGCGCACGCTCTGTGTCTGCGCTCTGGCCCGGACGGCTGGGGCTGTGTGTTCAGCATCCTGGGCTCCGTCTCCCTCCCGCTCTGCCTATTCTTCTCCCGCCGGGAGCTCGGTGGAGGGGTGTTCGGCTCCCTCCGGGCCGGGGCTTGTATCTTACCCCCTTCGTGAGGCGCTGGGTTCTCTCAGGTGCGGATGTGGTCTGGATATTGTCCTGTGTCCTCTGGTCTTTATTCTAAGAAGGGTTGTCTTTGTTATATTTTCATATATATATGTTGTTTTGGGAGGAGATTTCCGCTGCTCTACCCACGCCGCCATCTTCCGCCCTCCGGGATGAGCATTTTTTACCTTTCCCACCCACAAAGACCATCAAGGTCGTTTTCTGAACCAAAAGTCAACCTTGCTGATATGAGTGGTACAGTTCTCCAAGCATGTGGAATGTGTGGGGGCGATCAATTCTTATTTTAGGCAGCCGCTACTGCCTCCTTCCCATCAGGCAGCAATATGAGCATTTGAGCATGTCATGGGTGCAGGATCAGGAAGTGGGGCACACTCCTTGGGCTTTCACAAGTCCACCTTGCCCTGTATTCCTGTACCTTTCACTCATGTTTCTGCATCTGTAACAGTGGTTTCAACCAGAGATGACTTTTGCCCCTTAGAGGACAAATTTCAATGTCTAGAGACATTTTCAGTTGTCACAACTTGGGGCCTGCTCCTGGCATCTAGTGGGGAGAGGCCCTGGATGCTGCTAAACACCCTACAGTGCACAGGACAACCCCCAGAAAATACTTACCCAGCCCATAATGTCCTTAGTGCCGAGCTTGAGAAACCCTGCTCTATAGTGAGAACTTCTGATGTGGAGCTCGCTAACGGGCTTATGAATGACAGGGAAGCAGAGGGTGAACAGTCACATCCCTTGCCCTTTCCATTTGTTCCAGGTTCTTTGCCCAGTGGCTGGGAAGAAATCTAAGACAACTGACTCTCACTGCTGGCCTTTGAGCAGCCTGCCCTAGTGGGACTTGTCTGTCTTATGTGGAAGTGAGAGTGAGAAGTCAATACAAACTAATTACCTCAACATGATAGGCCTGTAAGAAAAGTATGTACTCAGGGTTAAACTGCCTGAGGATGGTGAGTCAAAGAGGAGTTAACATTAGAAGGTTGAGAAAAGAGACTGCCAAATGCCTAAGCAGAGAAGAATATTCCAAATAGAGTTACATATTGAAGGGGCTGGCATTTTCAGAGAGCAGCCTGAAGTTTACTGGTACATGGGCCATGGAAGATGAGGCTCAAAGCTAAACTGGAGCGAGATAGCAGGGCCTTGATTTCTAACCAGAGAGTTTAGACTTTGTCCCGTAGGTTTGAGGTTCTGCTAACCTTGGTAGTTAGCATTAATTTGGGTTTTGGAAATTTGGGCAGCACTGTGAGAGCAGATTAGAGTGGGGAGAGGCTAGCATCAGAACATCTAGTAAGGAAGCTATTGCAGCAACCTAGGCAAGATGTGATAAAGGCCTAAACTAAGGCACTGATGACAGAGGTAGCAGATTCTAGAACCAGGCAGATGTGGTAGAGAGGTCTGATAGTGAGGGAAGAAAAGGAGTGTGGGTCTGACTCTATAGACTCTCACTTGCTCAGCTGGTAGAAGTGGTTCTTGAAACCACTTATTCATACCTTTCTATACAATGTCCACTTCTGTAATACTAAGTGCCACCTTGGAACAGGCGTAAGTGACCTTTGGCTCAGGGAATTTACCTGTACCATCCTCACCCTTGATTTTCTGATGCTACTGATGATGAAGAGACATTTTTCTCTTCTTTTGTTATTTGCAAATGTGTTCAGTTTTATCAGAAATATTTAAGAACACCAAAGAACTGAAGCATTTAGTACCCAAAACTGAAATCTTCCCAGCACTGATGTTTATTCTTTTGTATATTTAGGTCCTTCTCCCAGATTTAGAATTTTATTTTAATCTTGGAGATTGGCCCTTGGAGCATCGAAAAGTCAATGAAACCCCTGGCCCTTCACCTATCATTTCTTGGTGTGGTTCTCTGAATTCACGAGATGTTATCCTTCCAACATATGACATCACCCACTCCACACTTGAAGCAATGAGGGGTGTTACAAATGATCTCCTCTCTATTCAGGGAAATACAGGTAAATTAAAGTTCATTCTCTAAGAAAAGCTTAGTGGTAAAAAAGGCAGAGGGAATGTTTCATCCGAGAGGGTAAAGGTATATATTTAAACAACTGGTGTTCTTATTTTCCAATGAAGGAAAAAAAAAACAGTACCCTAAACTCTAAAGTGGTTTGTTTAGGATACTTCTAATCCAAAAATTAGGTATGTGGGTTGGGCAAGCAGTGTCCAAACCTACAGTAACTGAGTGTCTTTGAGGTGTTACTTGTAAATACCATTTAAAATTATGTATTCTGAGGTTGTTATTTAACTTAATTCTGACTCCAGTGCCTTTATATTCCTGGATAAAGTGAAAGAACATTTTGAAATACATAAAATTATATGCAGATGTAAGAGAATTGTGACAGCAGTGTGACCCTGTTATGGACCTCCAACACTTTGTAAGGAATTTCCTCTTTCTGCCTCTCTTGATCCTTTATAACCTGAATTCCTATCCCCTTGTTTGATAGCCTTAGATATATGGTGCAACATACCTTTTTATTAAACCAAATTCCCTGAGTAGAAAAAAACTTTGTCTTTATAACCTCTATTTCTGTTTATTGTGCTTTAGTGGGCTTATTTAATGGACAAGACGATACTTTTTGTAAACTTTCTAAAGATAACATAAGGTGAAACTGACTTTTTATTTGATAATAGTGAATTTCTGAAAATTCCACTAAAATACTAAGAGATTGACTCCCTTCAATTTCTCTGTTTTATGATTTATACCATAGAACACTGACAGGTGTCAACTAATGACCTCTCTTTAGAATGATAGAATAGATTTATGAATTCTTCTGGAATATTTTTCCTCCCAGGAAAGAGAAGATATAAATATATGTAGATAGTTGAGTTATACATATATATTTGTACTTAATTTAACAGCATATTAGAAAAAGTCTTCCCTGTATTCAAAAGTGATGTGCTCAAAATTCTGAACCTAATCATTAAAGGTGTGTGGGTGTTACTGGTCACCTTGTCTTAGAACAAAAACCTAATGCACTTTTTATTGTGAAGCACAGAACTCAGAAAAAGCTGATGTCTTGATGTGTGGGCTAAGTCATTGAATCTCTTTTTGCTTTGAACTTGATCCAGCTTTATTTTGGATATCTCCTACTGTCATACAATAAAAACTACAATATTTGAACTCTAATAAGTAAACAAATGAGTGAAATTAGAGCATTCTCATGATACAGCAAATAAAAAGACTGTTTTTAAAAGTCTAATCTTGAAACTATGTCAAGTCAAATTGAGACTCGATCCCATATTTTTTGTAAATAGCATCTACTTTAGAAGATGAATAGTTCATAAAAATGCTGTAGCATCTTTAATGACAGCTTTAATGACAGTGGTAGATTAAACCTGATTGTACTTACTATATAAAAATGTCAAGTTCATAATCATATTTTTTTATGGCCTCAAACTTCTAGGGCCTTCTTGGATCAATAAAACAGAGAAAGCTTTCTTCAGAGGTAGAGATAGCCGAGAGGAGAGACTCCAGTTGGTACAGCTGTCCAAAGAAAATCCACAGCTCCTAGATGCAGGAATTACAGGATATTTCTTTTTCCAAGAGAAAGAAAATGAGCTTGGAAAAGCTAAATTGATAGGTTTCTTTGATTTCTTTAAGGTATGCATTTATGTCTTCCTGTATGGATATGAAATGATAAACTTGTGTTAAAAGTCTACCAAATAACTGCGCTTGGGCAGATGTCATCTATGTTGTGAACTGACAAACTTTCTCATCAGGCATAGGGACTTATAAACCCACTGTGGTTTCCTTTTCCTTTCTAGTTTTTATTAACTCTGTCTATATTTAATACATAAAATATAGTAAAAGTTTTAACCCAGGGGTTTTGGTACATTTATTTGTGTTTCTCTTTTTTTTTTCTTTTGTTATTTGTTTTAATGAACTGGGAATATAAATGTCTTTTACTTAAATTATCTTAAATGCCTTTTGTAACTAGAAAAACTATAAATTCCATGTAAGTAAAATAGGAGCTAGAATTGGGGTTAACTCCTGCCTCTTGTCTTGCCCATGCCGCTAACTGTGGGACCCCCCTCTCGTAGTGCCTCTCAACAAGTGTGATGCCTGCCTGACTCCTTCAGAGCCTTGTCCTGAGGCACAGAGGAGAAAGACATGTGAATGATGTGACAAAATCTGAGTAGCTAGGAAACTTCTTGGTACCAATTACTTAAGAAAAAATTAATTACTAAATCTGTGAGTATATCCTGTTCCTTTCAATGTGGTATAATGAAATGAACATGGGATATGAACTCAAAGAATAGAGGTTGGTAAATTTCTCTGATCACCAGTTTTACCATTTGTAAAAAAAAAAAGGAGGGCATGATAATACCTGCTTCCCATTATTATAATCAATCGAAGTTTAATTCTTGTGAAAAGTGATTTTGAAATGTACATCAAAGTTTATTTATCCAACAAATACGTAAACAGAATATGTCCTGAGTTGCCAGCATCACCCTAGTCTTTAAACTTCTCCAGGTTTCTGTCTCCTCAACTCCAAAACTGAACAGTGGAGATCGTGCCTTCTTTTTCATATTTACATAGGTGAAAGGAACAAGTGAAATAATATATAAGTGAAAGTATAAATTGGTATCAATATTGAGCCTTCATAAATGTAGAACTTTTGAAAAGTTTTCCTAGCTGGTTATGGAAATTCAAATTCCCCATTGCATATAATTGAAATATATATTACTATTTCCTAAAATTATTTATCATCATATCCTTAAACAGGTCTTAAAATTGACATGCTAAAGACTGCTTATGATTTTAATACAAAGAGAAAAAGTGAGTTAATGAAATAAAAATGTAAAACTTTTAAACACTGAAGTTGAAAATGGAAATTCCTTTATATTTAGTAGCATAGTGTTGATGAGAAACCAAAGTGCAGCAAATGACTGCTAACATTTGTGTTTGTCTGCTTGTTTTAATCTTTTAGTACAAATATCAAGTGAATGTGGATGGGACTGTGGCTGCTTATAGGTACCCATATCTCATGCTGGGTGACAGTTTGGTTCTGAAGCAGGACTCGCCATATTATGAACATTTCTATATGGCACTAAAGCCTTGGAAGCATTATGTTCCAGTTAAAAGAAATCTAAGTGATTTACTAGAGAAACTTAAGTGGGCCAAGGTATGCTTTCTGCAATTTAATTTCTTTAAGCAATAACAAACTTGCCAGTATTATTTACATGAGTTCCACCATAGCACAATTTAATTTGACATGAGTTAGTCAAAAGGAATGTCGTTTCTGAAATTTTTGTTCCCTTGAAAAATATCTAAAGAATCAACATCAGGATCATTTTATATACTCCCTATCAATGTTTTTGAGGGTTTTTAGATTTGAAGTCCAGTGTTATGTGGAATATAGATTTTTTCCTAAAGGAGTCACTATTTGTTCATATACACATAAGCAAAGGCACACCAAATAAAGACTGAAAAGACCACGGTTAAGGTGCTTTATGCACAAGAAAACATTTAGACAACTGTGGCACTCTTTCCTTTTCCTCAGAAAAAAGACACAAGTTTTATAATGAGTGCATGCTAGACAACATCCCAAGCATCACAAGTTTCCCATAAAATAAGAATTCTTTTTTTAAATGGAAAGTATTAAAAAGCTGTTTGTTTTATTATGAAGCTGTAAAAGTTTACCTCCCTGTTATAAGACTTTTCTCTATTTTTAAGTTTCTGAAAAGCAGTGTTTGGTTATGGCAATAACTGGGTGCCTGAGGCAGAGTCATTTTTTTGACCTGTATAAAACAGAATCAGAATTGCTTGCAAATGGCTTTTCCTATGGGCAGCATGGCAGAATATTACTATTTCCAAAAGTATAATTAGCAACACTGGCTGTTCTTGGTGCTAGAGGAACAGCCTGTGGATACTAATGACTGCATTTTTTATTACAATGAGATAGTCTTTCATAGATACCATTTTATAACAACTTTTTGGCTCTGAATGCATATTATAATAGAGCACTTAAGAGGTGTCATAACATGAAAAATGATTCATTTTTTCTGGTTTGTATTTTAATATCAAGCAGAGTGGCCCAGGTGGGTGAACAGATGTTGAGCCCCAAACTTCCTGGGTAGCTAGGAAAATACTAAGGTAGTCACAGCAGAGGCTGCATGTGGGGTACTGCCCTGGGGCAGGTGGGGGGTGTTCTGGGCCCAAGAATAGGGTCCAAACATGTATGATCATTTTTCTTAAACAGATCTCTAGGAAAGTACTTTGTCTATTTTCATAGCTTCCTTCAATTATATTTTCATCGTTTCATCTCCCATGCTTGTCCACATTCAACCCACATCTGTCCTACCTCACACTCTTAGATTTATTTGTGAGTCACAGGAGTAATTTTCCTTCATTGTTTCTTCTTAAACCTTTCAGGAAAACGATGAAGAAGCCAAGAAGATCGCAAAAGAAGGGCAGTTGATTGCTAGGGACCTGCTGCAGCCGCACCGGCTTTACTGCTACTATTACAGAGTCCTACAGGTTAGTTCAGACTCCTCGTCTGGGTCCAGCATCCTCAGAACACATGCTCGGCCTGTATGCCTTGCTTGGTGAGGAGGTCAGAGTCAGCCTATCGAACCCTTGGCCAAGCCAAGGCACCACCCTGCGGAAAGCCAGGAATAATGCCAAGTCCCCTGTGGCCACCACATCCTTACCTTCATTCAGTATTATGAAAAACAATGCTTAGAACCTTTGCAGACACAGATTTAAATCTCCTCCCATGTTGTCAGTGCTGTCTTTTATCAAAGGCCTTATGAAATTCTTAGTTTAGATGTTTTCTGAACCTTGGAGAACAATATCTTTCCTAATCTGGAATATAAGAAGATTGGATTAGAGATCATTAATATCTCTTTCTGCTCAAAACATCCACCTCTTTGTTCTCCTTTCTACTTAAGATTCATGTTTTTGCCATCACAATGCAGGCTGGGAAGCAAATATTTAGCTTGTTGTATAAAATAAATGAAATACATTTATAATAATTTATAATATGCAATTATATAATATATGATTATAATAATTTTAACTGAAGTGCAAGTGCTTATTGGGAATCTAAGGATTGATTCTTTGCACAACTATACTGTATTTTACTCAGTAAAATCTAGCCAGAAAGAAAAAAATAAGAAATTGTGTTTTTGTTTTTAACAGCTTATTTTTCTATAGGCAGAAAAAAGTAGATTCCCTCAGATGCCTGTGGATATTATGCTCTCCTAGAAAAATTAAAATGATAAATTACCCCATTTACTAAAAGCAGCCTTTCCCTTAAATGAATTCTGTCCCCTCTGCTGATGTAGCTATAATTTAAGTAGCTACATATGAATCTCCCCCTAAAATATTAACTAGACCCATGTATTATGTCAATATTTTGTTGGATTTGGTCCAATACCAGGAACATACAACTAAATGTACATGGAACCACTGAACTGAAAATCCAATTTATAGGAATATTTTAGTAAGTGACCAAAGTAAAGGGACATTTCCCAGGCCTGTCACTATTTACATAATGTGTGTGACTACAGAACTAGAGGGAAGGATATGTGAGACTACCAACTTCATTTTGAGATTCTCAACATCTTTATTTGCTGATTTGAATGTTCAACAGAGTTCATTGTTCATTAACAAGGGGAGGAGAATGCCAAGTGGTACTGTTGTTTTGAGTAGGGAAACTTGGCTGGACATTCCTTTTATAGAGGCTTCCTACATACATATAAAATTGTGGATCAGGATCCCTTGTTAGATTGTGAAATATTACACTAGTGCCTATGATCACTGAAGTTAAAATGTAACTTCAGGCTAGGAATAAACCAGACCTTTGGTTTTAGTCTGAAGATACACAGCAGCTAGAAATAATGGTATGAGTGGAGTGGGGAGGATTCAAGGGAATAAAATATGGACTAATCTTTCAGTTGCCTTCAAACATATTTCAGAAATATGCTGAGCGCCAGTCCAGCAAACCCACAATACGTGATGGAATGGAACTTGTTCCTCAGCCAGATGATGACATGTCCATCTGCCACTGCCACAGGAAAAAATCTTTAAGAGAAGAGCTTTAAGCCAGCCCAGATTCAGACTCTTGTGTGTGCTGGCAACATCCTCAGTGGAATCATTGAGATAGAATGTAAGCTATGAAGAGCACAGTTTAAAAGACTTTATCCAGTGGACTGGTTCTCTTGGTAGCTTTATATAATGTGGATGGATGGAGCAATATTAGAGCAAGTATTACCAAATATCTTCAAATATTAATGTGTTTTAAGTAAAAACTATTATCAGCATCACAATTTCCCAAAAAAAACTTGGGAATCAAACTACACAGAGAGGCTTGCCTAAGTATAAATCCCTCTCTATGAAACTATTTACATCATATTTATTGGTTTGTTTCTATCCTTTATTCACTTCCCTTTTTCTCTTCTAATTATGAAGAAAGATATTTGTTTGGGCAGAGTTTTTCCCCCTCATTGCATAATTTCTCCTACAAGTTGGTTTTGACATTCAGTAGTAGCAAGTGCCTTTTAGAAGGTCTGATAAAAAAAAATCAAGGAAGAAGATGACTCTGTTCTTAAAGGTAGCTTGGAGACTATGGAGGGAATTTTTTTTTTTTTATGTTTACTCCTATTTAACCAAGTTTTACCAAGGCCTGAGACAAAACTAAGAAGAAACTGTTCCTTGAGCTAGTAATTCCCAACCTATCTGGGTTGTATACCCATCAAGGACAACATAGTTATTAAAATAGATGAGAACATCCTTTGAGTACCATTCATTATCTGTATATTGAACAGACAGAAGGTGGGGATCTTAAATTCTTTGTAATCTTTAAAAGGGATACTTGAAAACCTTTGTGACCAGCTGCAGGAAACCTGGTCTCTTGAGAACTCATAATAAGCTGATGACAGAAGCAAGCATCCATTCCTCACTCCACCCCTCCTCTGTTTTACTGGATTGCATTACTAACATAAAAACTCTGTGGAAATTTCCTTTGCCTTTTAGGACAGGGTCAAGACTTAAGACTTACAGCCTAGAAATTCATTACACACTCCCTGTAACACCACCAAGATTCAGCTCACTAAATCACACACTGCAAAAATGACAGCTATCCATGCTCCCAATCTAAATATATTTACTCCCCCAGTTAAAATATTTACTTAATTTGGAAAACAATGTAGCTACTTTAAAGTAGTCATATTTACTCTTCTTTGAAGATCAATAAGATTACATAACATTTTTGAACCAGACAAAAGCAAAACTATATTTATGAACAGTGTAATCAAAGCCAAGTGTCCCTGGAAAATTAATAGCCTTCAATTGTTCAAAACCACAAGTGCACAAGTATAAAATAAAGGGTAAGCTGTACTGAGACCGTCTCCTGGTGACTCCATGTCCTACATATATTGTACATGGAGTTTGGGCTTGTCAAAACCAAGATTATGGTAAGAAAGTTTGCTCTTATTCACACCTCTCTGCCCTCCAACCCCAGGTCCTTCCTGATGGCTACTTGAATTTTGTTAGTAACATCTTAAATTTTGAAATTTGTATCACTTGCTGCCAGATAGTCCTAATAGTTAAAAGCAAGTTGAGACAAACCAGGCAGCTTCTGGGTGTGGAACAGGCAGGATGAGCTTAAGAAATTAAGTGGAGACTCTTGAGAAATTCCACAGGAAGAGAGCAGCCTTAATCTAGATAATCCACCATCTCACTAACTCAGTCACAGCCTTTAAAAGGAGTTAGTTCTACATGGCTTCCTGGTTTGTTGACATGAATATAACTTATTAAAACTTGGATTCCTAGAACTCTGATTCTTTTCCTTCCAGTTCACATATTACCCATATATTACATTAGTCATTTTTAATACTTCAAGTTTCACTTAAGATATGATTTCTAAAAGAAGAAGAGGGATGTAAGGATATGAAAGTGAATATAATAACTACATTTGTCTAAGTAAGCTATCAACCTGTTTGTTGCAGCATTATTTTATCAATAAATGTTGGAAATCTTGAAAAGCCATCCTGAGGGAATTGGCTAAATGGAAACTGATACATCAAGGAGAACAGTACAACCTTAAAGAGGATGAAGCAGCTCCGAATGTGCTGGCATGAAAGATTTCCATGACAGTGTTCAGTGAACAGAACAAGTTACAGGACAACATATACAATGTGAAACATTTATGTAAAAAACAAAAATATATCCATGTGCTTGAAAGTTTGGAAGGAGTGAGATATCTGAGGTGGGATTGGAATGAAGGGAATTTTTATGTTTTGACTTATACCTATCACATTTAAAATAGTTTTACTATAAATATGAATCAAATTGTAAACCAAAGAAAAATGCCAACCTAAGGAAAGACAATAAATGCACAACAAATATACATAGGACAAGAAAATGGGTATTTACATTTTCTATTATGCTGTTTTTAAATCTACTATGTCTAGAATTTTGTATCATGGTACATACTATGTATATTTTTTAAATAAATTAAATTTTCTAAATAAAATTTTGAAAAAGACAAACTTCATTTCAGGAAAGAGATTGTAACCTTGATACTATAGCCTTGATGTTTCTATAATTGAGTTGGTCTAATTTTAATTCTATTATGTCTTCATGAACAAAGGAACCCAAACTGCTGTCACTAGCACTTAGTTCCCAGTTGGTAAAAATCTAATATTAGAGGAAAAGACATGTGGGCTCAACACCATTATTTTCAGTTATTTCAGATGAAAATAACAATAAGTGCAGTATCTTAGTTCAGGTTGCCATTATAACAAATACACCAGAGACTGGGAGGCTTAAACAGCAAATATTTATTTCTGACAGTTCTGGAGCTCTGGAGATCTCACAGTTCTTCAAGATGAGTGCCAGCATATCCACTCTGGTGGGAGCCCACTTCCTTATTTGCAGACTGATTCTGTCATTGTATTCTCACAAGGCAGAGAACAGAGAGAGGAAGCAAGCTCTCTCCTGTCTCTTGTTACAAGAATACTAATCCCATCACTTGGACTCTACCCTTATGTTCTAATTACCTCCCAATGGCTTCATCTTCAAATACCGTCACATAGGGACTAGGGCTTCAACATACTAACTTGTGGATGGTGATGGGGGCGGTATTGGGAGGGAGAACATTCAGTCCATAGCAGGCAGGGGGAGGACAAATGCTCCCCTGGCATACTATGGCCAAGGTTAGAAGAAATATAAATATCTTGTTTGGAGGGGAAGAAAATCATCCTTGTGGTTATGTTTGAGTTCAAATAGTTTGAAGCCAAAATTGCCAAACCTTAGAGTTAAAAAAAACCCTCTTTTAGGCACAGAACCACAGTTAACCCCTTCCCAACTACTGCTGCTCCCACCTCATGTCAGCCTCTTGTGGAGCCTGAGGTTCCAGACACTGAGATCAAATTTAAGTGTCTTGTAAAGCCAAGTTCTGTCTGGAGAGCTGTGTAGGAGAGAAAGCTTAGCACTAACTTTACACTGATAACCAACAATGCAACATTTGATAGACATAGGAAAGTAAAAGACTGGGGTTTGCTTATTCTATAGGAAGAAATAGCATATCCTGAAAGTGGGTAGGACGGGTGAGGAGGTAGTGTGTTTACAGGGGATAAGACAGCCAGACGTGAGGAGACGAGGACAAGACAATTACAGAAAGAACTATTTTTGAGAGCTACCTATTGTGTTCACCCCCAACTGGGTGTATATTCTTCAATAAAATTCTGATGCAAACCACTTGGATTTAGTGTCAGACTCCCCAGGTTCTGGGGATCACTGCTCCAGAAGACGACCTTACTGACACCAGCTGCAAGTGAGGTCCCCAGGCTTCCCACTCTTCTGACTGTCTGACTACAAATTCAGGGGTCCTGTGACCCACCCTCAGGTTCGGTTATTCATTAGAACAACTTACAGAAGACAGGAAAATACAATAACTGTAACAGTTATTATAAAGGATACCATGTTCTGGAAGGGAGAGCAGACCTTCCATGCCCTCTCCTGGCGAGTCACAGCATATCATCCTCTGGGTACATCAATGCGCTCATCAACTAGGAAGCTCCATTGAGCTTTGTTGTCCAGAGTTTTTATTGTCCATTACATAGGCACAATTGATTAAATCATTGGCTGTGAGTGAACCCCATCTTCAGCCCTTCTCCCCTCCCTGGAGTTTGGACGCTGAAAGTCCCAATCCTCTAGTCCTGTGCATGGTCTTTCGGTGAGAAGGTCCCATTCTAAAGCTATCTAGCATCCCACCCTGAGTACTCATTGGCATAAAAAGGAACTTCCACCACTCAGGAAATTCTAAGGATTTTTGAAACTCTGTTCCAGGAACCAGAGACAAAAGACTGGGTATAATAGCACAATACTTCGAAAGCCTGAGAACTGAGGGCCATGAGGTTTGATGCAAGGGAATGAAGTAGCAAGATCACCTTCACTCCAGAAGGTTTGGGACAAATGCCTGAGCCTTACAGCTAAGAGATGCATTAACCAAATCCCATGCAATTTAATTCAGAGAGTGTGGTAAGGAGATATTTTAAATACACTGAGAGTAAGTCTCTCTGTGGTTTCTGAGGGTTATCACCCACACTTTTGATGAACTAGTGGGCAGCAAGAAGTACAATGCTTCAGCTGACAATGAACCAGCCAAAGAAACATGAAGGCTATTTCCCTTTCACCCCTCTAACATTCCTCTCCCCAGAGTAACAGAACTTCCTGCTATGGCCTATGTCACTAGTACCACTAGCACTGCAGCTAGGAGCAGGGAGCTGCAGTACAAATAGTTGAAGTTCAAATAGTTTCTGAGTCCTGCAAGGAAAATGGCTCATCTCCTGCCCCATGTTCTTATCATTTACAATCAGGGTGATACATCAAGTGATTCCCTGATTTTGAATAGTTTTTGGTAACATGGAGACTTGCAAAGAGGGAGAATATTATAACAAGGTTCTAATTGGTTGCCTCGATGAAGCTTTCTGTTGTCTCCTAATAACTCTAGAACGTACATTAAGTGTGAGATACAATTTAGATTTACATAGTTATCCCATCTGAGACCAAATAGTAACATAAAGGAAACTTTAAAGTGCAAGTGATCAACAGCAGGGTTCTCCAGGGACAACTTCCTTGAGAGCAACTTCCCTAAGAACAAAGTGCCCAATTCAGTGGTGGGCGGGAGCCTGATCCTACTGGCTTTCGAGTTACACTCTGAAACAACACATTGGAACTTTAAAACTGTCTATGGTGAGAGAACTTTTCAGCACCAGAAATTGGCAGATGCAACAAATCAGGGTTTTATTATGTTTTTGAGAGTGACGTACCAGCACACCACTGCTAATGTTTCACAAGTCTTTATTGACAATTTTAAATTGTTCTACTGAAAAGGGAAAATCCTGTATCATTCAGGATACTAAGGCAGAAATAAGGGAAATTCTAATCCACAGACCTGATACAGAGCCTCATCTGGATTTTTGTACACTCATTCATTGCTACTAGCATTGTTAATTGGTAAGCTCCTTTTAAGAAAATAGCAAGGCAATCCTTAACAAAAGTCATGGCGGTGAGGGAAACAGTGTGCAAAGAATTAGCTAATGGAGGTAACTTCCCTTAGGTTCTTCAAACTGCTAAACCTCAAAACATGAGTATTGTTGTCTGGTTTGAGGCCCCTCTGTCTCCTTCTAGGCCACTGCAAGACTTGTGCCTTTGACTCATGCCTAATCTTCAAGGGCGACATTGTGGTTTTCTAATACATAAGGTGTTTACAAAAAATTCCATGACCTAAACCTAACCAAGGAAGTGAAAGACCTATACCCTGAAAACTACAAGATGCTCTTAAGAGAAATTAAAGAGGGCACTAACAAATGGAAACTCATTCCATGCTCTTGCCTAGGAAGAATTAATATTGTCAAAATGGCCATCCTGCCTAAAGCAATCTACAGATTCAATGCAATCCCCATCAAAATACTATCAGCATTCTTCAACGAACTGGAACAAATAGTTTTAAAATTTATATGGAACCAAAAAAGACCCCGAATAGCCAAAGCAATCCTGAGAAGGAAGAATAAATCAGGGGTTGGGGGTGCAGGGGAGAATCTCACTCCCCAACTTTAAGCTCTACTACAAAGCCACAGTAATCAAGACAATTTGGTACTGGCACAAGAACAGAGCCATAGACCAGTGGAACAGAATAGAGACTCCACACATTAACTCAAACATATATGATCAATTAATATACGATAAAGGAGCCATGGACATACAATGGGAAAATGACAGCCTCTTCAACAGCTGGTATTGGCAAAACTGGACAGCTACATGCAAGAGAATGAAACTGGATCATGTTTAACCCCATACACAAAAATAAACTTGTAATGGATCAAAGACCAGAATGTAAGTCATGAAACCATAAAACTCTTGGGAAAAAAACAAAGGCAAAAATCTCTTCAACATAAACATGAGCAACTTCTTCATGAACATATCTCCCCGGGCAAGGGAAACAAAAGCAAAAATGAACAAGTGGGACTATATCAAGCTGAAAAACTTCTGTACAGCAAAGGACACCATCAATAGAACAAAAAGGCATCCTACAGTATGGGAGAATATATTCATAAATGACAGATCCGATACAGGGTTGACATCCAAAATATATAAAGAGCTCATGCACCTCAACAAACAAAAAGCGAACAATCCAATTAAAAAATGGGCACAGGATCTGAACAGACACTTCTCCAAAGAAGAAATTCAGATGGCCAACAGATACATGAAAAGATGCTCCACATCACTAATCATCAGAGAAATGCAAATGAAAACCCCAGTGAGATATCACCTCACACCAGTAAGGATGGCCATGGCCACCATCCAAAAGACAAACAACAACAAGTGTTGGCGAGGTTGTGGAGAAAGGGGAACCCTCCTACCCTGCTGGTGGGAATGTAAATTAGTTCAACCATTGTGGAAAGCAGTATGGAGTTTCCTCAAAAAACTCAAAATAGAAATACTATTTGACCCAGGAATTCCACTTCTAGGAATTTACCCTAAGAATGCAGCAGCCCAGTTTGAAAAAGACAGATGCACTCCTATGTTTATCACAGCACTATTTACAATAGCCAAGAAATGGAAGCAACCTAAGTGTCTGTCCATTAGTAGACAAATGGATAAAGAAGATGTGGTACATATACACAATGGAATATTAATCAGTCATAAGAAGAAGACAAATCCTACCATTTGCAACAACATGGATGGAGCTAGAGGGTATTATGCTCAGTGAAATAAGCCAGGTGGAAAAAGACAAGTATCAAATGATTTCACTCATCTGTGGAATATAAGAACAAAGAAAAACACTGAAGGAACAGCAGCAGACTCACAGAACCCAAGAATGGACTAACAGTTCCCAAAGGGAAAGGGACTGGGGAGGATGGGTGGGAAGGGACGGATAAGGGGAAAAAAGGGGGGCATTACTATTAGCAGACATAATGTGTGGGGGCACGGGGAAGGCAGTATAGCACAGAGAAGACAAGTAGTGGTTCTATGGCATCTTACTATGCTGATGGACAGTGACTGTAATGGGGTATGTGGGGGAGACTTGGTGATGGGGGAGTCTAGTAAACATTATGTTCCTCATGTAATTGTAGATTAATGATACCAAAAAATAAAAAATAAATAATAAAAAAAAAGATCCCATGCCCACATCCAGGGGCAGTCCTGACCACTGTCCAAGTTTGTTCTAGTGCCAAAACCATAGAGGAAAGAAATGGCATGTAACTCCTCTCCCTCTACACTAAATATTTTTCCTGTTTCATACTAATCTGTTTCCTTATTTGTCTTTACATGACTTATAAAGAGAAATATTTGCTAACTGGAAAGCAAGATTTCATAAATACATAACTACGTATTGTATAATAATAAGGAAAGAAAAAAGAGAAAAAGGGAGGGTAGAATAACCTGACAGGGAACAGAGAGAAGAGAGGAAGGAGCTTTCTATAAAACCACCCAGAAATTCCCTGAGTTGTGTTTCCTACTAAACTATTCCTAGGTTTAAGCAGGTGCATATAAATGAGGAAATAGAAAACCTGACATTTTTTTAGTCTAAATGATCCTTTGTGGTTACTATAAAAAGCATACTCTTGAAGAATTGAAAATTTATTTTACATGTATTACAGCAATCAAAAAAAAAAAGCCTAAGCCTGTTTGAATTACTGAATTCTTCTGAGTCAGGGTAGAGGTGACATAATATATGCCGACTGTTAGGAAAGAGTATAAAACCTAAATGTGATTTATTCCCACTGGATGTTTAAATATTTTAACAGTAAGGTATTAACAAAGGCCACGTGGTGGAACCTGCTCAGGCTGAGAGTGGGGGTGGGGGAATTGATAAGGGCCTGGCATACCTGTTTGAGTTTTTTTAAACCTACCAATAAGATTAAGACAAATGTAAAAGAAAGATATAACTGGCTTAGGCAATATTCTGGGGAAGAATGTGAACCCTGTAGTACTCAGCCAATGAGGAACCAGGGGAGGGACTCGCGCACTAGGAAATAAATTGCACCAATCTCCCCAGGTGTGCCTGCCCACTAGACACCCTATTTTGCTATTTCCTTTGTGCAGAAATTGGTTCGTTAAAGCCTCGCTCCGCTGTTCTCTTTGTCTCCGTGTCCACTTATTGAATATGGACCAGTGAGTGTGTTTCTCACATGAAATAGTAACAATTTTTCTTTTTTTTATAATTCAGAGAGGCGCTTCATTAAAAATATATAGAGCTTATTTTTAAAGTAATATATAAACAAGGTGTATACCAAAGACATATTTTTGTTTCATTCTGTACATTTAGAAATATTTTTTCTGAAATATTTATTGGCTGAGATTTGTGGTATTTTGATTGCAATTTAAAAATTGTAATATATACACAAGTTTACCATTTTAACCATTTTTAAGTGTGCAATTCAGTGGCATTAAGTACATTCACAATGTGCAATTTTGTAGTTTTGAATTTAAATTATTTTTACCCAGTTTATACTAGATTACAAATTAAGCACAATTGTTTCTATGATTGTATTTGCATAGTTTATTATTCATAGATACTGGGTATTTGTGCATCAAAGTAACTACATGAAAAACATCTGTAGCTCACCCCTCCTGCTTATTATGATTACCATAATGATTTGAAATAACTCTGAAAGCTCAGTGAGTACAAAGTTTTTCTTAGGGAAAAATTATTTGGATTTTTTTTTTACCCCTAAAGTTCAATTTTTCTTACAAACTTGTATTACATGCCTATGCAAATGGAGGAAATAGCACAACTGGGCAGTTTCTGAACAAGATTATTTTACACTGCAATAGTACTTCACCACCTGAAGCATTGTGAAAGTATGATATTTAGAATTAAGGCAAATCAAACTTGCTTTAAATCTACAGTATTTGTATGATTTAAGTTAATCTGAAAACCCATTTAAAAGATCATCGGTTTTCACTTTAAAACTGATTGGGTTTTAACTAAGTAAAATGAGAGATGCTAACTCTATTTATTGTGGTCATTTTGCAACATATACAAAGATGAAATCATTATGGCATACACCGGAAACAATTACACCTCAATTTAAAATAAATAAGTAAATAATAAAACTGGTTTAGGCTTTACCAGCCAAAGGGCTTGAATGAATATAAAGCATTAAACTGCAGGTACTTGCCACTCTTTGATCCTGGGCAAGACCTGGTGAATAGCTTTAAAGATAGGGTTTTAAAATTTACAAATTAACATACTTAAACATTAAAGGTTTCATATACTTCTCAACATGTTTAAACTCCTTGGTTTAAGTGGCCAGGCTTTATCGTATTGAGCCCAAATTATCAGAAAATCACTTTGGTTTCCCTTCCAAAACGCTTTGCCTCAAACCTATTGACAACCGCAGTGAGGACTTTTTAAAAAAAAAGTCCAACCCTGCTCACATTCCCTCATCTGGGCCCTGAAGGACCGTGTTTCGAGGACTGGTCGGGGCTAAGAGGCGGAGCCAAGAGACGGGGCCCAGAGACTGCGCTAATCGGGCGGGGCCGGGGCCGGTCAGAACGGAATTGACGTTACGTCATTTCCGTCTGCGGCGTTACCGAGGAAACGAGCGGAGCCCGGGACAGCGGCGATAGGCAGGTGAAGGGCATAATGTCCCCACCCTCATTACTGGGACCCATCCAGATCCGCCAGCTTCTGTGGCGGAAGGCCCGTTGCAGGCCTCTAACGGCCCCGAGGGTGGCGTGTCGCGCTCGGGGCAACCGCCTGAAGGACGTTTTGCATTTCTGAAGCGCCCGCCGGGCCTCCTGTTTCAGTCCTGCCCCAGGCTAACCCCCTGCCCGCGCTTCATCCGCGTGCTGTCGGCGCTCTCGCGGGGTCCTCGCTGCAGCGCGCTCACCGCCCTCCCTGCTCGCTCACGGTGCCCCACTCCGCGCGCCTCTGCGAACAGGCCATTTCGTCCACTTTCAGGCCGAGGGGGAATTCTTGACCGGACCCACATTTTTTTCTGGGTTCTTTTTCCGTTCGACCCCTGAAGTGGTTTTCCGTCTTTTCATTACTTAGAGATGGGAAAGGGAAAAACGTTTTTAAGGAGTGTGTTAGTCGTTGCACCCTCCGTACATTGGACTCCAGTAAAAAAGGAAAGCGAAATTACAGAACTATTAAATATCACGAAACACATTTGTTTGTGCGCTAAAACTTAAGGGGAACAAATGGGAAGTATACTTTCCCATCCAGCAAGTTAATTGTATTATTCTTCTCCAACTTTTAAAAGTAGTGGAACTGAGAATGCAAACTTAGGAGATTTTTCTCATGAAGCCTAAAAGTAGGCCAGTGGAGCCGTGAGCTATTGTTAATAAAACAAAAATTACCATTTGGAGATAGGTTTTTAAAAAACTTTTTATTTCTGATTCTGCAAGTGGAACCTGTGTGTAGTAAATTTCTTCATTACTTGAGCAGTAGTTTGACAGTACTTTTTATTATCTTACAATTTTTGAAGTGTTTTCACATTGATTAATTTATTGGGAACCCATAATAAGCCTATGAAATGGGTATTGCTTTCAATCTAAGGCCAGCAACTGTCCCGATCCCTTTTCTTCTCTGCGTCCTCTTAAAGATACTTAAAACTTACCCTTCAATTTATACTCCTCTTTAATTTTTCCCTTGCTATTCTAGGTCACACCTAACAACATCTTAACATGCCTTACTGTCTCCCATATTTTTAAAAATTTCTTTGAATCCGTTCCCGCCCTTTAGCTATCACTCTGCACATCTGCTCCCTTACAGCATTCCAGCCCGTTGTTAGGGCACTCAACCATCCCAACTTTTCACTTCCACTCCCCATCCCAGGCTTTCTTGCTTGCTGCTGCACTGAAAACAGTACTCATCAAGGTCACCAGCTACTTTATCTAACCAAATCTAATTCTTTATTTCCAATTTTCTTGACTCTCCAGCAGCATTTGACATAATTGAGCACATTTTCTTTCTTGAAATATGTGGAGCTTCATCATACCTTAATGATGTGAGTAGCTCATTTCTGACTTAGTTAATTTTGAATACTGGAAGATATTTGTTGATATTTTGTGCTATTCATAATGTATTGTTAACATACACATTTTTAAGTTTATTAATATTAATACACATTAACATTTTAAGTTTATTAACATCAAAATGCATTAACATTTTTACCACTCTTAAATCTAAACCAATTAAACAATAAATTAAGCCCTGATATGTAGTGTTTCTCAATTTTATAATATAGATACTCCCACCACGGCCAGTTTCAGGGTACCAGCCTGGCCTCAGGTATTGGAAAGAAATGTGTAGTAAAGCACCATAATATAGTGTTTCCACCATGCAGATATCTAGTAGATTTCATACAGAGACCAGTAGTTCTCAACCATGGGTGATTTTGCTCAGGGGACAGTTGGTAATGTCTGGGGACATTTTTGGTTGTCACAACTGTGCTACTGTCTTCTGGTGGATAGAGTCCAGGGATTCTGCTAAACATCCCCATGCATAGGATGGCCCCCACAACAAAGAATCCAGCCAAAAATACCACTAATGCCACTGAAATAAACAGAATCTCAAGAAATAAATAAAAGTAAAATATAGTGTAGGGGAGGAAAGAACTTTTCCTTTAGGCTCTTATGTTCTATCACTGCTAGTTAAACTGACAAAAGACACATTAACAGAAGGTAAGGCAAATAAATTTTATTTGATGTGAATATTTCAATTTCATGTGCACATGGAGTTCTCACAGAAAAGTAACTGAAAACTGAAAGAGGAGGTTAGACTCAGGGGCTTATATACTATTTTCTAAAAAGGTGATAAATTTGTGGGGTAGTGACAAGACAAAGGAAAAGGAGTTTGGGCTTCCAGAGGTGGTAAATTGTGGGACTACATGGGGGAAACTAATGGAAGAGAAGAGTTATTTTAGTGAGGTTTGTGCAGACCTTCCTAAGTGCCAAGATTTTCTCTTTGGTATGGGGAAGGAGGGGGGACCATCTTCACAAAAGGAAATTTATGTCCTGCTTTTAGGTAGATGGGTGAGGGTAGAGAGCTTTTTCTGCATCTGTTGTTTCTTGTTAGCTTTCAGCTCCAAATAACCCTTATGCCAAACTGGCATATTTGGGGGTGGTATATTTTGATCCCCTGCAATAGTAAAATAATTGGTGGGTGATAAGTTTTAGAATTTCTTATCTTTATTTTATTTAATTGTAAATTTAAATGATTTAATATTTAGTAATGGCTGTGATTAAAAACAAGCTCACAAAATTCTTGAAATTTTAAAATTTTGGCTCCACTGAATACAAGTCAGCCAGAGTACACTGTCCAAACCACCATAGTCAATTTCCCACATAATCATAGTATGAATCCTGCCTGCCTCTTTATCTTCTACTCGTCTGCCTCTTCTCTAAGCTCCAGTGATACTGTTTTCTTTTTTTTAGCCACTTAAGCCCATCAAGTTCCTTATCAAGTGGTTTTTTATCTTCTGTTCCCAGTGCTTGGAACCCTCTTCTACAATTTCCTATAGTTTCCTCTTTGCATCATGAAAAGTCGTTTCCCTACCAGAGAGGCCTTCCCTGTGCTAAAATACCCCTGATCATTCTTTATCCCATTACTATGTTTTATCATCTCCATTGCACATGCACTTCTTTTGGTGTTTACTTCCATTTTTAAATAACACGTTATCCTGCCTGTTCTTGATTTCTTTTAGATTTAGCTATTATCCAGTAACTTCCAACAAACAAACCTCTTACATCAAATCACCACAATGCACATATAATATGTACATATACTCATCCTCTCCTGTCATCTTAAAAAATATCCTGCCATAACACTAAGTGATTTTCAAACTTTAATTGCATACAGTATAAGGCAAAGTTATTCTAGAGTAATTAAATATCCAGGGTATAATCCAAATTCATATTATCATGGGTAGTATTATCATAAGGTATATAATTATGGGGTATTACATACATTTTATACCATACATTGTGGTAGGATTAATATTTACATAATTGTGATTGTATAATTATTCATGGCTGAGCCATAGCAATAGCTTAGGGCTTTGTTTTGTTTTTTTTTGCCTCCTTCACAGTGATACTTAAAAAACACAAGTTGGATCTTGTTACTCCTTTGGTGTAATCCTCCAGATGGGAGGTGTCAAACTCCCATCACACTTAAAATTCTAACTCTTTGTGATGAAGGCTCTACACGATTGGTGATCCCACTGCCTCTCCGCTTTTGTCTCCGACCACTCTTTCCTTCTTTGGTTGGCTAGTCATGCTGGCCTTCTTCCTGCTCCATCTTCCTGTCTCAGTGCCCTCACATTTGCTGTTTATCTGCATAGAAAGCTCTTCAGGTATGTGAATAGCTTCATCCACTTCAGTCAGGTTCCTGCTTAAACAATAATGAACTGACATATAGGATGTTTAGCTTTCTTTGTCACTTATTGTATAATTTCCCCAATAATTTATTGAAAACACTTTTTAAATGCTGGGTAATATTAATGAAATGTTAAAATCTGCCTCTCATCCCCAATCCCTATCCCCCATCCCTACTAAGCCCAATCCAAACAAGGAAACTGACACAACAGTAAGAACTGAAGCAAGATTAAGATCCTTAAAAATGGTGTCTGATGTATGTACAGGGTATCAGGTTTTGGTATGTAGATGACAGTTTCTGGAATGTTAAGCAGATGCTCTTAACGATACAGGAAATCAGCTGGATGTTAACTCCTGAGCCTGATCCCAAGACTAAACTTTAGAGCAATTCTCTGTAGTGAGGAAACTTTTTAAAATTTATTTCCAGTGTGTTACAAACCATTACTTTTGTAAAATAAAATAAAAATGAATTACTAAATAAAGGAAAAAAACAACAAAGATATAAAAACTATAAGCCCACTGATGGTATGTTTGTGTACCACAACAATGTCAAGTTGCAACAAAAATTTCTAACTACTCTCAATTTCTTTATCACATCTGGTAACATTCAATTCAAAGACTGGCGTAGTTCTGTGAACCACACTGAAACAGCACAAGTTTTGGAGATCCAGCTAAGGAGATCCACCTAACTACTTATGCCCTACCACTTCCCCACCCTGTTGCTGCTAACTTTTCAAGTCAAGCATGCAATGAATTGTTCTCCTGCTGATGACAAACTAATTTTTAAAAAGCCCTTATTATTCAAAAAATAGATGTTCATTGTAGGAGAAGGGAAAAATAAACATATTTTTAATTCCTCTTTAATTCTATCACCACTTTAATATTTGTGTTTATTCATACATAGTTATGCACACACACAAATTTGAATAAGAGAGCGAGAAGGTAACACAAATAGCTTATTACCGTTAACTGTTTAATAAACTTTAAAAATTTAACATTATGTTATGAAACATTTTCCATGTCAATATGTACATTTACAGCATTACTTTTAATATTCTCACAGGATTCTATTGTATGAATGCATCATAATTTATTTAACCAATCTCCAGTCAGTCAGGCAATATTGGTCAACTACTCTTTGCTAGAAATTGGGATATAGCAATAAACAAGAAAGAGTGTCCCCTGAGGAAACTTACATCATAGGGGGACAAGATAGATAACAAATATGTTCAACAAATACATAATATTGATTTGGCAGCATTTAACGACCTTTAGTTTTTACCATATGAGGAGTGGGATGGATGTGTGCAGCAAGCCTGGGTGAAATTATTCAAATTAAAGTGCCCAAAAAACTGGTTCAGACATGTTCATACAGTCAATTAAAAGGGATTTTAAAAACCCAGTTTAAGATTTTTACCTTCAAACTTGAGAATGTATTTAAGAAAATTAGGCAGTTTTCAAGCATTAATGCTATCCTTTGCTGTTCTACACACACACACACACACACAGATATATGTATGTACATGATTTTATACCTTAAGAAAAATGCCAAGCATTGATAACAGATAAAAATCACACAATTTAATTATTGGAAAGGATATTAAAAGACCCACCACAATGGTCTTACTGTCCAATTTATATTTAGATTTTCATGTTTGTAAAATCTAGAAATTAAGCAGTGTTTACAGGTATAAACATTAATTTTTATGACAATATGGCAGTGTCAAAATTTTAATGTGCATACTCTTTTTTTAATTCCTTTTCTAAAAGTCTTTCCATCAAAAACAGTTCTATATGTACCCACATATATGTAAAAGGATATTCATTTTGTAATTTTAACAGCAAAAATAGAGAAACAATCTGAATGTCCAGTAATAGAGTCAATAAATATACCCATACTTAGAAATACTGTGGGATTATAAAAAGAATGAGGGAGACCTATATTAACACGGTCTCCAGCACATTATTGTTAAGAAAACAAAGTGTGTATAGTTCTGTTACATAAATGTAAACAAACCTGTATGTGTATAACAATATAATAATGCATGCATGTATATACGTTAAAAATTTTAAGTATATAAGAAAAGAGGAGACTAAAGATGGTGGCGTGAGAGGTGAGACAGAGATTTCCTCCCAAAACCACATATAGTGTGAAAATGTAGTTAATACAACTAGCCCTAAAACAGCAGCAGGAAAGAAGGCTGTACCACACTGCATACAGATCTCACGAACAGAGCAGACCTCACGAAACAGGGTAAGTATGAAAGCCTTGATCTGGCGGGGCCCAAGCCCTTTCCCCATCCCAGCTTACCAGCTGGAGGAAGAGAAATGGAGTGGGGTTGGGGGGCGGGGCGCAGGGGGAAGCCTAAGATGGCTGAACAGCAAGCCCTGGAGGTCTGTTTTGGAACACAAACCTACATTGTGTGGTGCTCTGGAAGTTGGTGGGGTTTGGGAGCTGGGACAGGTGGAGTGCTGGAGAGACTGAGATTCTGGCCATTTGTGGAGGACAGGGATCCACATCCGGCCACTCTGGGACAAAGGAAAGGCAGGCAGTCTGACAGGCTACCTAGCAGCGAGAGGGCTGCTGAAGCAGCGGGGTTTGTACAGAGCTTGCTACATGGGAGAAGGGACAGGTGGACAAGGGTGTCTGGGCACACTCTGCCCAGCAGGTTGGGAACATTGAGGAGCTTCAGGTGCTCCATCCTCGTGGCTGCTTACTCAGCTCCAAGGCCCCCCACTGTGACATGCAGACTGCTGCACCTTCCTCCTGCCTGATGGCACCTGCTCACAAACCAGCAGTAACTGCACTGGCATCAGGCCAGCCAGAGGGAGGTCCAGCCTACAACAACTAGAGATGCCAAGCACAGAGGCTTGCACCTGTGTGCTCAGCCCACTGGCTCTGAGAATATTGGAGATGGGCACTGCAGCCAGGAATCAGGAAACAGCTCTTTCCTGACCCCAGGCACCAGTGCCATGCCCCTACAACCCCCAACCTCACTCTAGGGGCTGAACAGCTCTAGACACTAGAGCTTCTGGGCACTAGAGAGCACCATATAGAATTATGAAACGTCAAAGGAACCTGGTTCAGACCAAAATCTCACAAACCCCAGAAAAAGGGCTAAATGAAACAATTCACCAATCTTCCTGAAAGAGAGTTTAAAATAAAAATCGTATACATGATCATGGAGATACAGAAAAATATTCAAGAACTCAGGGATGAATTTAAGACTGAGATTCAATCATTAAGAAATTCCATATCTGAAATGAAACATACAATGGAAGGATTTAAAAGTAGATTAGATGTAGTAGAAGAGACAGTAAATGGAATAGAAATTATAGAAGAGGAATACAAAGAAGCTGAGGCACAGAGAGAAAAAAGGATTTTTAAGAATGAAAAAATATTGAGAGAACTGTGGGACCAATCCAAATGGAACAATATCTGCATTATAGGGATACCAGAAGAAGAAGAAGAGAGAAAAAGGGATAGAAAGTGGTATTGAGGAGGTAATTGCTGAAAACTTATCCAATCTGGGGAAGGAGATAGTGTCTCAAGCCATGGAGGTGCACAGATCTCCCAACACAAGGAACCAAAGGAAGACAACACCAAGACATACAATAATTAAAATGGCAAACATCAAGGATAAAGACAGATATTTAAAAGCAGCTAGAGAGAGATAAAAGATCACATAAAAAGTAAAAGCCATCAGGTTTTCATCAGATTGCTCAACAGAAACCTTATAGAATAGAAAGGAGTGGCATAATATATTTAATGCAATGAAGGAGAAGGGCCTCGAACCAAGAATACTCTATGTGTCAAGCTTATCATTTAAATTTGAAGGAGGGATAAATCAATTTTCAGGGAAGCAAAAGCTGAGAGAATTTACCTCCCACAAACCACCTCTACAGTGCATTTTGGAAGGACTGCTATAGGTGGAAGTATTCCTAAAGCTAAATAGATGTCACCAGGCGAAATAAAACCACAGCAAAGTAGAACAATTAATTACTAAGCACATGCAAAATCAAATCAACTACCCCAAAGTCAATCAAGGGATAGACAGAGTATGGAATATGATACCTAACATATAAAGAATGGAAGAGGAAGAAAAAGAAGGGAAAAAAAGAACCTTTATGTTTTGATTGTAATAGCACATGAAGTGAGTTAAGTTAGACTGTTAGATGGTAATGGAATTACTCTTGAGCCTTTGGTAACCATGAATCTAAAGCCTGCAGTGGCACAAAGTACATACCAATCGATAATCACCCTAAATGTAAATGGTCTGAATGCACCAATCAAAAGACATAGAGTCACTGAATGGATAAAAAAACAAGACCCACCTATATGCTACCTTCAAGAGACTCACTTCAAACCCAAAGACAACACCAACTGAAAGTAAAGGGATGGAAAAAGATATTTCATGCAACTAATAGGGAGAAAAAAGCAGGAGTTGCAGGACTTGTATCAGACAAAATAGACTTCAAAACAAAGAAAGTAAGAAGAGACAAATAAGGACATTACATAATGATAAAGGGGGGCAGCCCCACAAGAGGATATAACTATTATAAATATCTATGCACCCAACACAGAAGCAAAGACATATGTGAAACAAATACTAACAGAATTAAAGGGGAAAATAGAATGCAATGCATTCATTTTAGGAGACTTCAACACACCACTCACTCAAAAGGACAGATCAAACAGACAGAAAATAAGTAAAGAGAGAAAGGCACTGAACAACACATTAGAACAGATGGACCTAACAGACATCTACAGAACACTTCATCCAAAATCAGCAGGATACACATTCTTCTCAAGTGCACATGGAACATTTTCAAGAATAGATCATATACAAGGCCACAAAAAGAGCCTTGGTAAATTCAAAAAGATTGAAATTGTACCAACCAGCTTCTCAGATCACAAACATATGAAATTAGAAATAAATTACACAAAGAAAATGAAAAACCCCATAAACACATGGAGGCTTAATAACATGCTCCTAAATAATCAATGGATCAGTGACCAAATAAAAACAGAGATCAAGCAATATATGGAGACAAATGACAACAATAATTCAACACTGCAAAATCTGTGGGATGCAGCAAAGGCTGTGCTAAGAGGGAAGTATATTGCAATACAGGCCTACCTCAAGAAAGAAGAGCATTCCTATATGAACAGTGTAAACTCACAATTAAGGAAACTAGAAAAGGAAGAACAAATGAAGCCCAAAATCAGTAGAAGGAGGGACATAATAAATATTAGAGAAGACATAAATAAAATGGAGAAGAATAAAACCATAGAAAGGATCAAAGAAAGCAGGAAATGGTTCCTTAAGAAAAGAAACAAAATAGATAAACCCCTAGCCAGACTTATCAAGAAAGAAAGAAAGTCTACACACATAAACAAAATCAGAAATGAGAAAGGAAAAATCACTACAGACACCACAGAAATACAAAGATTTAGAAGAGAATACTATGAAAAACTATATGGTAAAAAACTGTATACCTGGAAGAAATGGACAACTTTCTAGAAAAATGCAACCTTCCAAGGTTGACCCAGGAAGAAACAGAAAATCTGAACAGACCAATTACTAGCAACAAAATTGAACTGGTAATCAAAAAAAGTACCTAAGAAGAAAACTCCTGAACCAGATGGCTTCACTGCTGAATTTTATCAAACATTTAATGAAGACCTAATACCCATCCTCCTTAAAGTTTTCCAAAAAGTAGGAGAGGAAGGAATACCCCAAAACTCATTCTACGAGGCCAACATCATCTAATACCAAAACCAGGCAAAGACACCACAAAAAAAGAAAATTAGAGATGAATATCCCTGATGAACATAGATACAAAAACACTCAACAAAATATTAGCAAACTGAATTCAAAAATACATCAAAAAGATCATCCATCATGATCAAGTGGGATTCCCAGGGTTGCAAGGATGGTACAACATTCAAAAATCCATCAACATCATCCACCACATCAACAAAACGAAGGCCAAAAACTACATGATCATCTCCATAGATGCTGAAAAAGCATTCGACAAAATTCAACATCCATTCATGATAAAAACTCTCAACAAAATAGGTATAGAGGGCAAGTACCTCAACATAAAAAAGGCCATATTGACAAACCCACAGCCAACATTATACTTAACGGTGAGAAGCTGAAAGCTTTTCCTTTAAGATTGGGAACAATACAAGGATGCTCACTCTCCCCACTTTTATTCAACATAGTTCTGGAGGTCCAAGTCACGGCCATCAGACAACACAAAGAAATACAAGGAATCCAGATTGGTAAGGAAGAAGTCAAACTGTCCCTGTTTGCAAATGACATGATATTGAACCCTAAAGAATCCACTCCAGAACTATTAGATCTAATATCTGAATTCAGCAAAGTCATGGGATACAAAATTAATACACTGAAATCTGTCGCATTCCTATGCACTGATTATGAACAAGAAGAACGGGAAATGTGGAAAACAATTCTATTCACAATTGCATCAAAAAGAATAAAATACCTAGGAATAAACCTAACCAAGGAAGTGAAAGACCTATACTCTGAAAACTACAAGACACTCATGAGAGAAATTAAAGAAGATACCAATAAATGGAAACACATTCTGTGTTCATGGATAGGAAGAATTAATATTGTTAAAATGGCCATCCTGCCTAAAACAATCTCCAGATTCAGTGCAATCCCTACCAAAATACCAACAGCATTCTTCAATGAGCTGGAGCAAATAGTTCTAAAACTCACATGAAAGCACAAAAGACCCCAAATAGCCAAAGCAATCCTGAGAAGGAAGAATAAAGCTGGGGAAATTATGCTCCCTGACTCATGCTCTATTACAAAGCCACAGTTAGAAAATCAATTTGGTGCTGGCACAAGAACAGACCAATAGATGGAACAAACTAGAGAGCCCAGATATTATCCCAAGCATTTATGGTCAATTAATATATGATAAAGGAGCCATGGATATACAATTGGGAAATGACAGCCTCTTCAACAGCTGATGTTGGCAAAACTGGACAGCTACATACATGCAAGAGAATGAACCTGGATCACTGTCTAACCCCATACACAAAAGTAAACTAAAAATGGATCAAAGACCTGAATGTAAGTCATGAGGCCATACAACTCTTAGAAAAAAACATAGGCAAAAATCTCTTGGACATAAACATGAGCCACTTCTTCATGAACATATCTCCCCCAGCAAGGGAAACAAAAGCAAAAATGAACAAGTGGGACTATATTATACTAAAAAGCTTTTGTACAGCAAAGGACACCATCAGTAGAACAAAAAGACATCCTACAGTATGGGAGAATATATTCATAAATGACATATCCGATAAGGGGTTGACATACAAATTATATAAAGAGCTCCTGCACCTGAACAAACAAAAAGCAAATAAGCCAATTGAAAAATGGGCAGAGAACATGAACAGACAATTCACCAATGAAGAAATTCAGGTGGCCAACAGACACATGAAAAGATGCTCCACTTCACTAATCATCAGAGAAATGCAAATTAAAACCACAATGAGATATCACCTCACACAAGTTAGGATGACCAGCATAGAAAAGACAAATAACAACAAATGTTGACAAGGATGTGGAGAAAGAGGAACGCTCCTACACTGCTGGTGAGAATGTAAACTAGTTCAACCGTTGTGGAAAGCAGTATGGAGGTTCCTCAAAAAACTCAAAATAGAAATACCATTTGATGCAGGAATTCCACTCCTAGGAATTTACCATTAGAATGCAGCAGCCCAGTTTGAAAAAGACATATGCACACCTATGTTTATTGCAGCACTATTTACAATAGCCAGGAAATGGAAACAACCTATGTGTCCATCAGTAGGTGAATGGATAAAGAAGAGGTGGTACATATACACAATGGAATATTATTCAGCCATAAGAGGAAAACAGATCCTACCATTCGTAGCAACATGAATGGAGCTAGAGGGTATTATGCTCAGTGATATAAGCCAGGTGGAGAAAGACAAGTATCAAATGATTTCACTCATCTGTGGAGTATAAGAACAAACTGAAGGAACAAAATAGCAGCAGACTCACAGAACCCAAGAATGGACTGACAGTTACCAAAGGGAAAGAGGTTGGGGAGGATGGGTGGGAAGAGAGGTATAAGGGGGAAAAGGGTGCATTACGATTAGCACACATAATGTAGAGGGGGGCCATGGGAAAGGCAGTATAACACAGAGGAAACAAGTAGTGATTCTATAGCATCTTACTACGCTGAGGGACAGTGATTAGAATGGGGTATGTGGTGGGGACTTGATAATGGGGGAGTCTAGTAACCATAATGTTGTTAATGTAATTGTACATTAATAGCAAAATTAAAAATTAAAAAAAAGAGATGGAAGAATCAGAAATCTGTACAGAGATAAAGACAGCCTTTGAAGAGAGAACTGGGCTGGAAGAAATGGAGATGAAAGATTTTAATCTGTTCTATATTTGAAATTTTTAATATAACAATGTATTTATTAGTTTTAAAGTAAATATATCTATGCAGTCGTATGAATAATTTTGGATTGAAATGGTAATAAGATGTCTAGTAGGGGATGATATTTACATATTTTTCTAATGCTGCTTAAATATTACCCTGATTCTATGGTTATTTGTGAATAAACAATAACTGTATTCTGTATATCAACCAGTGAAGGACATAAACATGAAACATAAGAGTAATTAATTGAGGTGACCTCCATGCTTCAAATTTCAGTATAATTCTGTTTATATTTTTTCCTCACATTTCAAAGTTGAAATTTGGTAGGATTTTTAAAAATATGATAAATCTCAGTTTGGTAAGTCTATCTTCTATATTTAGGTGTCCTTAAAAATTATTAACACTGATTATCAACCTTTTCAGAATAAAAACTTTTTTTTTTGGTCCTGAGGTGTCCTGAAATACACTGATAAACTATACTTTGTTCTCCATCTGCTGGCTAAAAAACATATATCTCAAAATATATCCTTTGATCAAAATCAATAAATCTTTTAGCCCCAATTATCATTCCTTACTATTATTTTTGCTAATAGTTGTTTGTAACTCATGGGAATAATTGTGCTTAAAATATGCAGTTATATCATTTTTAAAACCAGAATAATTCATATAAACAGTTATTTTTGAAAGTAATAGATGTATTGTAATAGTAGAATTGAGTGGCTACAGCAGGCCAAAAACTGTACTAAATACTTTAGATTTAATCCTCAGAATTCAATGAGATAGATACTATGAAGTTTGAATACATTAAATAACTTATACAAGATCACACAGCTAAGTATGAGGTAGAATTTTTAAGATTTAAGCCCTATTCTTGTATAGTTCAGACCTACAGCTTTAACCTATATCCCCATGTCCCCTATATTATTAAAGCTATTTGAAGAGAAAAAAAGTCATACATTTTTTTTTCAAAGAGCACTTTGTCTCTACTTGTAAAAATGTCAAATTTTAAAATTTAACCATATACACAGGAAGACCACATCTTTAGTTTTAAGTTTGCAAATAATTTTAAACATCAAAAGAAAACAAATTAAGGAAATATATAAATAGGTTTTCCTTTCTTTTTTCCTATAAATGGCATATCCTTTAGAGTTTTTCTGTTTGGTCTCTGTCTCTCTAAACATAATGCACATATTAGTAGATGTGTATTATATATAAATACTTCACAGCTTGGGATTTGTAAAGTTCATACATTTAGTATTTTACAAATAGCATTTAGAATTTTTTAAATTTTATGCAAAATTTATTCATTTAGTTTGAAGACTGATTTCGAGTTTGGCATCTCAAAACCATATTGCTGTTGTAAATGTTACATGTGACATTATACTGTGATTTATTAATAACTGAGATTAAGTAAAAGTCATGTTTCTCCTTGTATTCAGTGCAAAGCCTTTTTTTCTTTATATTTGACTATTGGAGCATTGTGCCCTTCATAATGAAACTCACAGAATTGTGAAAGTGAAAGTGCCTTTGGAATTAGTTTATTGCAATGCTTTTGTTTTACAAATAATGAAACTGATGCCTAAAGATGTTAAGCCCTTTGTCTAAAGTTAAGGTAGCAGGATGAACTGAAACTAAACGACATCTGCAGTCTTTCAGTTCAGTATTCTTTCTTCCATGGTTATGTGTAAGAAAACTACCAAAAACAATGGGTTATGTGCAAATCTTATGTATAGCTTGTATTCCCTCTCATTAGGCCTACTGAAAATGATTATAATTGTACATAATTTATATAACCTAAACAAACAGAACAGTATTGCATTACACTTTTCTGGTCACACTGAAGCACTATTGGAACAATTTCATTATTAGATCTAATCAATCTTTCAATTTTCAATGAGATCTTTTTTAGAATAATAAACGTTTAAGCAGCACAGATAAGAATTTGTCTTATTGCAACTCTATGTGTGGTAAAATACACATAAAATAAAATTTGCCATCTTAACCATTTTAAGTGCACAATTCTGTGGTACTAAATATATTCATAATGTTGTACGATCGTCACCACTATCCATCTCCATAAGTCTTCATCTTGTAAAACCAAAACTCTATACCCATTAAACAACCCTCCTGTACTCCATGCCACAGGCAACCATTTTCTGCTTTCTGTCTCTATGATTTTGACCACTGTAAGTATCTCATATAGGTAGAATCACATAGTATTTGTCTTTTTGTGGCTGGTTTATTTCGCTTAGCATAATATCCGCAAGGTGCATCCATGTTATAGCATGTCAGATTACCTTCCTTAATATTCCATTGTATATATATATATACCACATTTTGTTTATCCATTCATCTGTTTATGAATACTTGGTAGCTTCTATCTTTAGCTATTGTGAATAATGCTGCTAATGAACTTAGGTATACAAATAATCTTTGAGACACTACTCTCAGTTCCTTTCAATATATACCCAGAAATGGAATTGCTGTACACTTTTCTATAGCAGCTATACAATTTTACAGCCATCAGAAGTGCACAGGTTTCTATTTCCTCCATATCTTGGCCAACATTTCTTATTTTCTGTTTTGTTGTTTTTTTTAAATAGTAACCATCCAAATAGGTGTGAAGTGGTATCTTGTAATTTTAATTTGCAGTTCCCTGATGATTAGTAATGTTGAGCATTTTTCATGTGAGTATTGGCCATTTGTGTATCTTCTTTGGAGAAATACCTATTTTTTTATCAGGTTGTTTCATTTCTTTAAATTTTAGGAGTTCTCTGTATATTCTGGATATTAAATTTCAGATATATGATTTCCAAATATTTTCTCCCATTCTGTGGATTGCCTTTTCACTTTGTTGATAGTGTCTTTTGATTATGTCCCTCCTTCTGCTGACCTTAGGCCTCATTTGTTCTTCTTTTTCCAATTTTGATAGTTGTGACATTAGACCGTTCATTTGGGATTGCTCTTCCTTTTTTAAATATGCTTGGAGTGCTATATACTTTCCTCTTAAGACTGCTTTTGCTGCGTCCCACAGAAGTTGGGGCTTAGTGTTGTTGTTGTCATTTGTTTCCATATATTGCTGGATCTCCATTTTGATTTGGTCATTGATCCATTGATTATTTAGGAGCGTGTTGTTTAGCCTCCATGTGTTTGTGAGCCTTTTTGCTTTCTTTGAACAGTTTATTTCTAGTTTAATGCCTTTGTGGTCTGAAAAGTTGGTTGGTAGGATTTCAATATTTTGGAATTTACTGAGGCTCTTTTTGTGTCCTAGTATGTGGTCTATTCTGGAGAATGTTCCATGTGCACTTCAGAAGAATGTGTATCCTGTTGCTTTTGGATGTAGAGTTCTGTAGATGTCTATTAGGTCCATCTGTTCTAGTGTGTTGTTCAGTGCCTCTGTGTCCTTACTTATTTTCTGTCTGGTGGATCTGTCCTTTGGAGTGAGTGGTGTGTTGAAGTCTCCTAGAATGAATGCATTGCATTCTATTTCCTCCTTTAGTTCTGTTAATATTTGTTTCAGGTATGTTGGTGCTCCTGTATTGGGTGCATATATATTTATAATGGTTATATCCTCTTGATGGACTGAGCCCTTTATCATTATGTAATGTCCTTCTTTGTCTTTTGTTACTTTCTTTATTTTGAAGTCTGTTTTGTCTGATACCAGAATTGCAACACCTGCTTTCTTCTCTCTGTTGTTTGCTTGAAATATCTTTTTCCATCCCTTGACTTTCAGTCTGTGCACGTCTTTGGGTTTGAGGTGAGTCTCTTGTAAGCAGCATATGGATGGATCTTGCTTTTTTATCCATTCTATTACTCTGTGTCTTTTGATTGGTGCATTCAGTCCATTTACATTTAGGGTGATTATTGAAAGGTATGAATTTATTGCCATTGCAGGCTTTAAGTTTGTGGTTACCAAAGGTTTAGGGTTAGCTTCTTTACTGTCTTACTGTCTAACTTAACTCGCTTGTTGAGCTATTATAAACACAATCTGATGATTCTTTATTTCTCTCCCTTCTTATTCCTCCTCCTCCCTTCTTCATATGTTGGGTGTTTTGTTGTGTGCTCTTTTTAAGAGTGCTCCCATCTAGAGCAGTCCCTGTAGGATGCCCTGTAGAGGTGGTTTGTGGGAGGCAAATTCCCTCAACTTTTGCTTGTCTGGGAATTGTTTAATCCCTCCTTCATATTTAAATGATATTCGTGCTGGATACAGTAGTCTTGGTTCGAGGCCCTTCTGTTTCATTGCATTAAGTATATCATGCCATTCTCTTCTGGCCTGTAGGGTTTCTGTTGAGAAGTCTGATGATAGCCTGATGGGTTTTCCTTTGTAGGTAACCTTTTTTTTCTCTCTGGCTGCTTGTAATACTTTGTCCTTGTCTTTGATCTTTGCCATTTTAATTATTATGTGTCTTGGTGTTGCCCTCCTTGGATCCCTTGTCATGGGAGTTCTGTGTACCTCTGTGGTCTGAGAGGCCATTTCTTCCCCTAGTTTGGGGAAATTTTCAGCAATTATTTCTTCAAAGACATTTTCTATCCCCTTTTCTCTCTCTACTTCTTCTGGAATGCCTATGATTCTTATATTATTCCTTTTAGATTGATCACTCAGCTCTCTTAAAATTCTTTCATTCCTGGAGATCCTTTTATCTCTCTCTGCATCAGCTTCTCTGCATTCCTGTTCTCTGTTTTCTAGTCCATTAATGGTCTCTTGCATCTCGTCCATTCTGTTTTGAAGTCCTTCCAGAGCTTGTTTTATTTCTGAATTCTCCTTCCTTAGTTCTTGCATATTTCTCTGCAAGTCCATCAGCATGGTTATGACTTTTGTTTTGAATTCTTTTTCAGGTAGACTGGCTAAATCTATCTCCCCAGATTCCTTCTCAGGGGAAGATGTAGCAGATGCTGAAGCTGTCTGGGTTAGTCTTGTCTGGATCATATTTTTTTGCCTTTTCATGTTGACAGGTGCTATTGACTGTCAGCTGGGAGGGCCAAAATTTTCACTTACTACTGGCCTTTCTTTACTGGGGCAACTGCGACCCCTAGTGGCTTGTGTTGGGTAATTGCGTGTAGAGTGGGTCTTTGTGTCTTGCCTGGCCGGAAGGGAGAAATTTCCCTTTCTGTGGGCGGAATTTGTCTCAGGCTGCTTCTCTGCTTTCGCAGCGCCCGGTGGGGTAATGGATGGGGGCGCTGCTTGACTGTTTGCTTCCGTGAGGGGTCTCAGAGCTGTTGCCCAGGGGGTTAGTGCACCCGGTTTTCCCTGTAATTTCCAGCTGCTGTACTGTGACCTGGGTTGTTTCCGTCAAGCTGTTAAGTCCCTGTCCCTTTAAGACTTTCAAAAAGCCCCCGCTTTTCTTTGTCACAGGGGCATCAGCTTCAGCACCCGCTCAGAGGTCTTACTCCCTGTTCCCCTAGTATCCAGGGCCCCCTGGGCATGTACTGTGTCTGCGCTCTGGCCCGGATGGCTGGGGCTGGGTGTTCGGCAGTCCTGGGCTCCGTCTCCCTCCCGCTCTGCCTATTGTTCTCCCGCCGGGAGCTGGGGGGAGGGGCGCTTGGGTCCCGCCGGGCCGGGGCTTGTATCTTACCCCTTTCACCAGTCGCTGGGTTCTCGCTGGTGTAGCTGCAGTCTGGCCACTGTCCTGCGTCTTCTGGTCTCTCTTTTAGGGCTAGTTGTGTTTGTTGTATTTTCAAAAGTATATATGTTTTTGGGAGGAGATTCCCACTGTCCTACTCATGCCGCCATGTTGGCTCCGCCTCCGATAGTGTCTTTTGATGCACAAAATTTTTAGTTTTCATGAAATCCAATTTGTCTACTTTTTCTTTGGTGTCATATCCAATAAATCATTTCCAAGACCAATGTCGTGAAGTTTTTGCCCTATGTTTTTTTCTAAGGGTTTTAGGTCTTAAACTTAAGTCTTTGATCCATTTTGAATTGTATATGGCACTAGATAAAGGTTCGATTTCATTCTTTTGCATATAGATACCCAATTTTCTTAGCACCATTTGCTGAAAAGACAGTCCTTCCCCCATTTGAAAGGTTTTTAGCAGCCTTATCAAAAATCATCTGACCATATATGTGAGGGTTTATTCCTTCCTGGGTTCTGCATTTTATTACACTGGTTTGTGTGTCTGACTTCATGGCAGTGCCATATTGTTTTTTAGTACTGTGGTTTGTAGTAAGTTTTGAAATCAGGAAGTGTGAGTCCTCCAGCTATGTTCTCTTTCAAGATTGCTTTGGCTATTCTGGGTCCTTTAAGATTCCATATGAATGTTAGAGTGGGCTTTTCTGTGTCTGGAAAAAAATCTCATTGGTATTTTGATAGGGATTGCATTGAATCTAGATTGCTTTGGGTAGCATTGACATCTTAAAAATATTAAATCTTCCAATCAATAAACATAGGATATATTTCCATTTACTTATGTCTTCTTTAATTTCTTTCAGCAATGTTTTGTAGTTTTTATTGTACAAGTCTTTCCTCTCCTTGGTTAAATTAATTCCTAAATATTTTATTCAGTTTCATGCTATTGTATATAGATTATTTTTATAATTTCTTTTTCATATTGTTCATTGTTAATATATAGAAGTGCAACTGATGTTTGTGTGATGACTTTGTATCCTACTTTGCTGAATTTATTTATTCTAAAAAATGTGTGTAATAATTAATACACATAAGATCATATTATCTGCAAACAGATAACTGTACTTCTTCCTTTCCAATTTGAGTGGCTTTTATTTCTCTTTCTTGCCTAATTGCTCTATCTAGAACTTCCAGCATTATGTATTGGTATTCCCAGCATTGGTATTTTAATAGGGTGAAAGTGGACATCCTTGCCTTGTTCTGGATCTTAGAGGAAAAACTGATTCTTTCATCACTATGATGCTTGTTATATGTAATACTGCTGTTTTCATATATGGCTTCTATTATTATGTTGAGGCAATTTCTTTATACTTCTAGTTTATTGACTGTTTTTATCATGAAAGTGTGTTGAATTTTGTCAAATACTTTTTCTACATCAATTGAAATGATGATGTGTTTTTTTTCCTTCATTGTTTTAGTGTGATGTATTATATTGATCAGTATTTGAATATTGGACCCATTGAACTACCCTTGCATTCCAAGGATAAATCCCATTTGTACATGGTATAGAATCCTTTTAATATGCTGCTGAATTTGGTTTGCTAGCATTTTGTTGAGGATTTTTGTACTGATGTTCATAGGGATGTTGGTCTGTAGTTTTCTTTTCCTTTAGTCCTTGTTTGGCAGTAATATAAAGGTAATGCTGGACTCATAGAATGAGTTAGAAAATGTTCCCTTCTCTTCAGTTTCTTGGAAAAGCCTGAGAAGGACTGGTATTAGTTCTTCTTAAATGTTTGGTATAATTCACTAGTGAAGCTGCCAGGCCCAGGGAGTTGGTTTGTTGGGAAATATTTTTTATTATTGATCCAATCTGCTTATTAATTATAAGTTTATTCAGATATTCTGTTTCTTTGTGATCTGATCTTGGTAGGTTTTGTGTTTGTAGGAATTTGTCTATTTCATTTAGGTTATTAAATTTGTTGGTGTATAGTTGTTCATACTACTCCCTTATAATCCTTTTTATTTCTATAGAACCAGTAGTAATGTCCCCACTTTCATTTCTGATTTTAGTAACTTTTCTCTTTGTCCATCTAGCTAAAGGTTTGCCAAGTTTGTTGATCTTTTCAAATAACCAGTTTTGGTTTCATTGATTTACTCTTTTGTTTTTCTATTCTTTAATTCTTTTTTTATCTGCTCTAATCATCTGCAAACTTTGGGTTTAGTTTGTTCTTCTTTTACTAGTTCCATAAGTTGTAAGAGTTCCTTAAGTTCCTTAAGAGTATTGTTGTTTAATTTCCATAAATTTGTAAACTTTTCTGTTTTGCCTACGTTGATTTCTAACTTCATCCAATTGTGCTTTGAGAAGATACTTTTGCATAATATCTAGCTTTTAAAATATATCCAGACTTAATTTGTGGCCTCATATATAGTCTATCCTGGAAAAATGTCCCTTGTGCACTTGACAAGAATGTGAATGCTACTGTTCTTTGATAGAATGTTCTGTATATGTCTGTTAGGTTTGTTGTGTTGCTCAGGTCCACTCTTTTCCTTATTTATCATCAGTCTGGTTGCTCCTTATTGAAAACAGATATTGAAGTCTTCAACTATTATAATAGAGCTATGTATATCATTACACATATATATGTCCGTTTCTCCCTTCTGTCAGTTTTGCTTCATTTGTTTGACTAGTTTCTTATTAGATGCATAATGTTTATGATTGTTATATCTTCTTGCTGTATTGTACCTTTTGTTAATATATAATGTCCTTCTTTGTCTCTTGTAATCTTTGTTAATTTAAAGTATTTTGACTGATATTAAGTAGCTTCCCCTGAACTCTTTTGGTGACTACTTTCATGGCATATCTTTTCATTACAATCTATTTGTGTCTTTGACTCTAGACTGATCTGTTCTAGACAGCATAGAGTTGGATCTAGTGTTTTCATCTATTCTGTCAATTTCTGTATTTTGGAGAGTTTAAACAATTTACATTTAAAGTAATTATTAATAAGGAAGAGCTTACCTCTGTCATTTTGCTATTTGTTTACTACATCTTTTTTATTGAGGTATTATTGATATATACTCTTATGAAGGTTTCACATGTAAAAACAATGTGGTTACTACATTTACCAATATTTTCAAGTCACCACACATACCACATTGCAGTCACTGTCCATCAGTATAGTAAGATGCCACAGATTCAGTATTTGCCTTCTCTGTGATACACTGTTTTCCCCATGACCCCTCACACCATGTGTACTAAACATAATAGTCCTCAATCCCCTTCTCCATCCCTGCCCATCTGCCCTCCCACACCCCTCCCCTTTGGTAACTGCTAGTCACTTCTTGAAGTCTGTGAGACTGCTGTTTTGTTCCTTCAGTTCTGCTTCGTTGTTATACCCCACAAATGAGGTAAATCATTTGGTACTTGTCTATCTCCACCTGGATTATTTCACTGAGCATAATATCCTCCACCTCCATCCATGTTGTTGCAAATGGTAGGATTTGTTCCATTCTTATGGCTAAATAGTATTCCATTGTGTATATGTACCACCTCTTCTTTATCCATTCATCTACTGATGGACACTTAGGTTGCTACCATATCTTTGCTATTTTGTAAATGATGCTGCAATAAACATAGGGGTGCATATGTCTTTTTGAATCTGAGAAGTTGAACTCTATGGGTAAATTTGAAGGAGTGGGATTCCTGGGTCAAATGGTATTTTTATTTTTAGTTTTTTGAGGAACCTCCATATTGGAGGCTTTCCACAATGGTTGAACTAGCTTACGTTCCCACCAGCAGTGTAGGAGGGTTCCCCTTTCTCCACATCCTTGCCAACATTTGTTGTTCTTAGTCTTCTCGATGCTGGCCATCCTTACTGGTGTGAGGTGATATCTCCTTGTGGTTATAATTGGCATTACCCTGATGATTAGTGATATGGAGCATCTTTTCATGTGCCTGTCGGCCATCTGAATTTCTTCTTTGGAGAATTGTCTCTTCATATTCTCCACATTTTTAATTGGGTTATTTACTTTCTGGGTGTTGAGGCATGTGAGTTCTTTATATATTTTGGATGTTAACCCCTTGTCAGATATGTCATTTACAAATATATTCTCCCATACTGTAGGATGCCTTTTTGTTTTCTTATGGTGTTCTTTGCCATACAGAAGCTTTTTAGTTTGATGTAGTCTTGTGTTCATTTTTACTTTTGTTCCCTTGCTAGAGGAGAAGCATGTAGGAAGAAGTTGCTCATGTTTATATTCAGGAGATTTTTGCCTATCTTCTAAGAGTTTTATGGTTTCATGACTTACATTCAGGTTTTTTATCCATTTTGAGTTTACTTTTATGTATGGGGTTAAACAATAATCCCATTTCATTATCTTGCATGTAGCTGTCCAGTTTTGCCAACACCAGTTGTTGAAGAGGCTGTCATTTCCCCATTGTATGTCCATAGCTCCTTTATCATATATTTATTGACCATACATTGTTGGGTTTATGTCTGGGCTCTCTAGTCTGTTCCATTGGTCTATTGGTCTGTTCTTGTGCCACTACCAAATTGTCTTGATTACTGTGGCTTTGTAGTAGAGCTTGAAGTTGAGGAGCATAATCCCCCCAGCTTTATTCTTCCTTCTCAGGATTGCTTTGGCGATTCAGGGCTTTTTGTGGCTCCATCTGAATTTTAGAATGTTTTGCTCTAGTTTATTGAAGAATGCCTTTGGTATTTTGGTAGGGATTGCATTAAATCTGTAGATTGCTTTAGGCAGGATGGCCATTTTAACAATATTAATTCTTCGTATCCATGAGAACAGAATGTGTTTCCATTTATTGGTATCTTTTAAATTTTCTCTCATGAGTGTCTAGTAGTTTTCAGAGTATAGGTCTTTTACTTCCTTGGTTAGGTTTATTCCTAGGTATTTTATTCTTTTTGATGCAATTGTGAATAGAATTGTTTTCCAGATTTCTCTTTCTGTGGGTTCATCATCAGTGTATAGGAATGCAACAGATTTTGGTGTATTAATTTTGTATCCTGCAACTTTGCTGAATTCCGATATTAGACGTAGTAGTTTTGGAGTGGATTCTTTGGGGTTTTTTATGTACAGTATCATGTCATCTGCAAAGAGTGACAGTTTAACTTCTTCCTTACCAATCTGGATGCCCTTTATTTCTTTGTGTTGTCTAACTGCTATGGTGAGGACATTGAGAACTATGTTGAATACAAGTGGAGAGAGTGGTCAACACTGTCTTGTTCCTAATCTTAAAGGAAAGGCTTTCAGCTTCTCACTGCTAAGTATGATGTTGGCTGTGGGTTTGTCACATACGGCCTTTATTACATTGAGTTACTTGCTCTCTATACTCATTTTGTTGAGAGTTTTTATCATGAATGTATGTTGAATTTTATTGAATGGTTTTTCGGCATCTATGGAGACAATCATGTGGTTTTTTGTTTCTGGGTTTTTCTGGTATCATTAATCTACAATTACATGAGGAACATTATGTTTACTAGACTCCCCTATCACCAAGTCGCCCCCACATATCCCATTACAGTCACTGTCCATCAGCGTAGTAAGATGCTATAGAACCACTACTTGCTTCTCTGTGCTATACTGCCTCCCCTGTTTCCCCCATACATTACGTCTCCTAATAGTAATGCCCCCTCCTTTTTTCCCCTCTTATATCATCCTTCCCACCAATCCTCCCCAGTCCCTTTCCCTTTGGTAACTGTTAGTCCATTCTCGGGTTCTGTGAGTCTGCTGCTGTTTTGTTCCTTCAGTTTTTTCTTTGTTCTTATACTCCACATATGAATGAAATCATTTAGTACTTGTGTTTCTCTGCTTGGCTTATTTCACTGAACATAATACCCTCTAGCTCCATCCATGTTGTTGCAAATGCTAGGATCTCTTTTCTTCTTATGGCTGAATTCCATTGTGTATGTGTACCATATCTTCTTTATCCATTCATCTACTGATGGACACATAGGTTGTTTCCATTTATTGGCTATTATAAATAGTGCTGCAATGAACATAGGGGTGCATATGTATTTTTCAAACTGGGATGCGGCATTCTTAGGGTAAATTCCTAGGAGTGGAATTCCTGGGTCAAATGGTATTTTTTATTTTAGTTTTTTGAGGAAACTCCATACTGCTTTCCACAATCATTGAACTAATTTATATTCCCACCAGCAGTGTAGGAGGGTTCCCCTTTCTCTGCAACCTTGCCAACATTTGTTGTTTGTCTTTTGGATGGTGGTGATCCTTACTGGTGTGAGGTGATAACTCATTGTGGTTTTAATTTGCATTTCTCTGATGACAAGTGATGTGGAGCATCTTTTCATGTGTCTGTTGGCCATCTGAATTTCTTCTTTGGAGAACTGTCTGTTCAGCTCTTCTGCCCATTTTTTAATTGGATTATTTACTTTTTGTTTGTTGAGGTGCATGAGCTCTTTATATATTTCGTATGTCAACCCTTTATTGTATCTATCACTTATGAATATATTCTCCCATACTGTAGGGTACCTTTTTGTTCTATTGAGTGTCCTTTGCTGTACAGAAGTGTTTCATCTTGATTAATCCCACTTGTTCATTTGTTTTTGTTTCCCGTGCCGAGGGAGATATGTTCATGAAGAAGTTGCTCATGTTTATGTTGAAGAGATTTTTGCTTATGTTTTTTTCTAAGAGTTTTATACACTTACATTCAGGTCTTTGATCCATTTGGAATTTACTTTTGTGTATGGAGTTAGACAATGATCCAGTTTCATACTCTTGCATGTAGATGTCCAGTCTTGCCAACACCAGCTGTTGAAGAAGCTGTCATTTCCTCATTGTATATCCATGGCTCCTTTATCGAATACTAATTGACCATATATGTTTGGGTTAATATCTGGACTCTCTATTCTGTCCCACTGGTCTGTGGGTCTGTTCTTGTGCCAGTACCAAATTGTCTTGATTACTGTGGCTTTGTAGTAGAGCTTGAAGTTGAGGAGAAAGATCCACCCTACCTCCTCCCACCCCCCCCCCACTTCATTCTTCTTTCTCAGAATTGCTTTGGCTATTCAGGGTCTTTTGTGGTTCCATATGAATTTTAAAACTATTTGTTCCAGTTCATTGAAGAATGCTGTTGGTATTTTGATAGGGATTCCATTGAACCTGTAGATTGCTTTAGGCAGGATGGCCATTTTGAGAATATTAATCCTTCCTAGCCAATAGCATGGATGAGTGTCCATTTGCTAGTGTCCTCTTTAATCTCTCTGAAGAGTGTCTTGTAGTTTTCAGGGTTTAGGTCTTTCACTTCCTTCGTTAGGTTTATTCCTAGGTATTTTATTCTTTTTTAATGCAATTGTGAATGGAATTGTTTTCCTGATTTCTCTTTCTGCTAGTTCATCATTAGTGTATAGGAAAGCAACAGATTTCGGTGTATTAATTTTGTATCCTGCAACTTTGCTGAATTCAGATATTAGACGTAGCAGTTTTGGAGTGGATTCTTTAGGGTTTTTTATTGACAATGTCATGTTGTCTGCAAACAAAGACAGTTTAACTTCTTCCTTTCCAATCTGCATGCCTTTTAATTTTTTGTTTTGTCTAATTGCTGTGGCTAGGACCTCCAGTACTATGTTGAAAAACAGTGGAGAGAGTGGGCATCCCTGTCTTGCTCCCAATCATACAGGAAAAGCTTTCATCTTCTCGCTGTTAAGTATAATGTTGCCTGTGGGTTTGTCATATATGGCCTTTTATATGTTGAGGTACTTGCCCTCTATACCCATTTTGTTGACAGTTTTTATCATGAATGGATGCTGAGTTTTGTCAAATGCTTCTTCAGAGTCTATGGAGATGATCATGTGGTTTTTGTCCGTCATTTTGTTAATGTGGTGGATGATGTTGATGGATTTTCGAATGTTGTACCATCCTTGCATCCCTGAGATGAATCCCACTTGGTCATGGTGTATGATCCCTTTGATGTATTGTTGAATTCACTTTGCTAATATTTTGTTGAGTATTTTTGCATCTATGGTCATCAGGGATATTGGTCTGTAATTTTCTTTTTTGGTGGTGTCTTTGGCTGGTTTTGGTATTAGGGTGATGCTGGCTTCATAGAATGAGTTTGGAAGTATTGCCTCCTCTTCTATTTTTTGGGAAACTTTAAGGAGAATGGGTATTATGTTTCCTCTATATGTCTGGTAAAATTCAGCAGTGAATCCATCTGGCACAGGTGTTTTGTTCTTGGGTAGTTTTTTGATTACTAATTCAATTTCATTGCTGGTAAATGGTCTGTTTATGTTTTCCATTTCTTCCTTGGTCAGTCTTGGAAGGTTGTATTTTTCTAGGAAGTTGTCCATTTCTTCTAGGTTTTCCAGCTTGTTAGCATATAGTATTCTCTAATAATTCTTTGTAGTTCTGTGGAGTTCTGTGATTTTTCATTTCTTATTTCTGATTCTGTTGATGTCTGTAGATTCTCTTTTTTCTCTTAATAAGTCTGGCTAGGGGCTTATTTATCTTGTTTACTTTCTCAAAGAACCAGCTTTTTGTTTCATTGATTTTTTCTATTGTTTCATTCGTCTCAATTTTCTTTCTTTCTTCTCTGATCTTTATTATGTCCCTCCTTCTTCTGACTTTAGGCCTCATTTGTTCTTCTTTTTCCAGTTTCAATAATTGTGACTTTAGACTATTCATTTGGGATTTTTCTTTCTTCTTTAAATAGGCCTGAATTGCTACGTGCTTTCTTCTTAGAAGTGCCTTTGGTGCGTCCCACAGAAGTTGGAGCTTTGTGCTGTTGTTGTCATTTGTCTCCATATATTGCTTGATCTCCATTTTAATTTGGTCTTTGATCCATTGATTATTTAGGAGCATGTTGTTCAGCCTCCATGTGTTTGTGAGCCTTTTTGTTTTCTTTGTACGATTTATTTCTAGTTTTATACCTTTGTGGTCTGAGAAGCTGTTTGGTAGAATTTCAATCTTTTTGAATTTACTGAGGCTCTTTTTGTGGCCTAGTATGTGGTCTGTTCTGGAGAATGTTCCATGTGCACTTGAGAAGAATGTGTATCCTGCTGCTTTTGGGTGTAGAGTTCTATAGATGTCTGTTAGGTCCATCTGTTCTAGTGTGTTGTTCAGTGCCTCTGTGCCCTTACTTATTTTCTGTCTGGTTGATCTTTCCTTTGGAGTGAGTGGTGTGTTGATGTCTCCCAAAATGAATGCATTGCATTTTCTATTTCCTCCTTTAATTCTGTTAGTATTTGTTTCACATATGTAGGTGCTTCTGTGTTGGGTGCATAGATATTTATAATAGTTATATCCTCTTGTTGGGCTGACCCCTCTATTATTATGTAATGTCTTTCTTTGTCTCTTCTTACTCTCTTTGTTTTGATGTCTATTTTTTCTGATTCAAGTCCTGCAACTCCTGCTTTTTTCTCCCTATTAGTTGCATAAAGTATCTATTTCCATGTCTTCACTTTTAGTCTGTGTATGTCTTTGGTTTTCAAGTGAGTCTCTTGAAGGTAGCATATAGATGGGTCTTGTTTTTTTATCCACTCAGTGACTCTGTGTCTTTTGATTGTTGCATTCAGACCATTTATATTTAGGGTGATATTGATAGGTATGTACTTACTGCCATTGCAGACTTTAGATTCATGGTTACCAAATGTTTAAGGTTAACTTCCTCACTATCTACAAATCTAACTTAAGTCATTTAGTATACTATTACAAACACAATCTAAAGTTTCTTTTTCTTCCCTCCTTTTTCTTCTTTCTCCATTCTTTATATATTAGGTATCATATTTTGTACTCTTTGTCTATCCCTTGAATGACTTTGGGGATAGTTGATTTGATTTTGCATTTGCTTCATAATGAACTGTTCTACTTTCTTTACTGTGGTTTTATTACCTCTGGTGGCAGTTATTAAACCTTAGGAACACTTCCATCCATAGCTGTTCCTCCAAAATACACTTTAGAGATGGTTTGTGGGAGGTAAATTCTCTCAGCTTTTGCTTATCTGGAAATTGTCTAATCTCTCCTTCAAATTTAAATGATAATCTTGCCAGGTAAAGTGCTCTTGGTTTGAGGCCCTTCTGCTTCATTTCATTAAATATATCATGCCAGTCCCTTCTGGCCTGTAAGATTTCTGCTGAGAAGTCTGATGATAGCCTGATGGGTTTTCCTTTGTATGTGATCTTATTTCTCTCTCTGGCTGCTTTGCATAGTCTGTCCTTATCTTTGATCTTTGCCATTTTAATTATTGTCTGTCTTGGTGTTGTCCTCCTTGAGTCCCTTGTGTTTGGAGATCTGTGTACCTCCACAGCCTGAGAGACTATCTCCTTCCCCAGATTGGGGAAGTTTTCAGCAATTACCTCCTCAAAGACACTTATCCCTTTTTCTCTTCTTCTTCTGGTAACCCTATAATACAAATATTTTTCAATTTGGATTGGTCACACAGTTCTCTCACTATTCTTTCATTCTTAGAGATCTTTTTTCCTCTCTGTGCCTCAGCTTCTTTGTATTCCTCTTCTTTAATTTCTGTTTCATGAATTGTCTCCTCCACCATATCTAATCTGCTTTTAAAACTTTCCATTGTATGTTTCATTTCTGATACTGTGTTCCATAATGATTGGATCTCTGACCAGAATTCATTCCTGAGTTCTTGAGTACTTTTCTATACCTCCATGAGCATATTTCTGATTTTTATTTTGAAATCTCTTTCAGGAAGATTCATGAGTTTGGTTTCATTTCAGTGTTTCTCTGGTGTATGTATAATTTTGCTTTGAACCAGGTTCCTTCGATGTTTCATATTTGTATTTTGCACCCTCTAGTGTCCAGAAGCTCTACTGTCTGGAGCTGCTCAGCCCCTGGAACAATGTTGGGAGTTGCAGTGGAGCTGTGTTGTTGCCTTTGGGGAGGAAAGAGCTGTTTCCTGCTTCCTGGCTGCTATGCCTATCTCCTATGACAGAACCAGTGGGCTGAGCACCCAGGTGTAAGCCTCTATGCTTTACATTTGTAGCTGCTGTAGGTGGGGCTTCCCTCTCTCTGACCTGACGCCAGGGCAGGGTTTTCCGGTTTTCGAGCCAGATGCGAGCTGGCCGGGAGGAAGGCACAGCAGGCTGCATATCATGAAGGGTGACTGTGGAGCTGTGTAGCCATCCAGGAGGCTTGAGCACCTAAAGATCCTGGATGTTCCCAACCTACTGGGCAGAGTGCACTGGGACAATTTTGTCTACCTGTCCTTTCTCCTGATTACACAGTAAGCTCTGTGCAGTCCTTGCCCCTTTAGCAGCCCTCTCACTGTTAGGAAGTCACTCAGACTTCTTACCTTTCTTTGTCCCAGAGCAGCCGGATATGGATCCTTGTTTTCCACAAGAAGCTGGAATCTGAATTTCTCCAGGTATTCTGCCAGTCTTTGCTTTCCAACCCCCCTAATCACCATAGTACCATGAAATGTAGGTTTATGCTCCCAGAGAACATCTCCAGAGCTAGGTGTTCAGCAGTCCCAGGCCTCCACTCCCACCCTGCTCTGTTTCTCTTCCTTCTGCCAGTGAGCTGGGGTGGGGGAAGGGCATGGGTGCCACCTGGCCATGGCTTTGGTATCTTACCCTGTTCCCTGAGGTCTATTCTTTTCTCCAGGTGTATGCAGTCTGGCACAGCCCTCTTCCTGTTGCTCTTTCAGGATGAACTGTATTAATTACATTTTTGTATTATATTCAGTTTTAGGAGGAGGTTTCTGTCTCGCCTCTCAGGCCGCCATCTTTATCCCCTGTTTTCTACATGTCTTATAACTTTTTTGTCCATCATTTCCTACATTACTGTCTCCTTTTGTGCTTAGTTGATTTTTTTATTGTTAAACATTTACATTTCTTTCTCATTTCCTCTTGTGTATATTTCATAGCTATTTCTTTTGTGGTTACCATGGGGGTTACATTTACCATCCTAAAGCTTGTAAATGTAAATCCTTACATTTACATCCTACCTTTAAATCAACAAAGATTATCAAAGACAAAGTAGGACATTATATATTAACAAAAGGTTCAATATGGCAAAAGATATAACAATTCACACTTCAGTGTAAATTTATACTAGCTTTACTTCAATAACATACAAAAACTCTCCTCCTTTACAGCTCCATCCCAACTCCTCTCAATTGTTGATGTCACAATATTACATCTTTTGTATTCCCAAAAACATAATATAATACTTCTTTTATATACATTTGTCTCATAAATTATGAAGAGAACAGCATGTGAAATTATAAACAAAAGATATAATAATGCTTGCTTTTAGACTAATTTTTAAACATATTATTCTCTTTAATCATGTAGAAAACAGAAAAGAGAGCTATAAGCCATTTCTATAACAATAATTGCCTAGGTTTTATAATTGCCCATGTATTTACCTTTATTGGGATCTTTATTTCTTCAACTAGCTTCAATTTACTGTCACGTAGCTTTTCATTTCACCCTTAAGTACTCCCATGAGCACTTCTTGCAGGGCAGATCTAATGGTGGTAATGAACTCCCTCAGCTTTTGTTTATTTGGCAACGACTTAATTTCTTCTTCACTCTTGAAGGACAGTATTGTTAGATATAGGATTCTTGGTTGACATGTTTTTTTTTATCAGTTTGAATATATTGACCCACTGCCTTCTGGTCTTCAAAATTTGTATTGAGTAATCTGTTAATAAACATATTAAGAATTCCTTATATGAGACAAATCACTTATTTCTTGCTGCATTTAAGAGTCTTTATTTTTGGCTTTTGAAAGTTAACTTATAAAGTGTTTTGGGGTATCTACCTTTGATTCATCTTACTTTGAGTTTTGAACTTCATAGATATTTATATTCATGTTTTTCATCAAACTTGGGAAGTTTTCTGCCATTGATATTCTGTCTACCCCTTTCACTTTCTCTTCTCTTTTGGTGACTCCCACAATATGTATGTTGGTCTACTTTCTGTGTACCATGGGTCTCTTAGGCTCTATTCAGTTTAATTGAATCTTTTTTCTTTCTGTTCCTCAGACTTGACACTTTCCACTGGTCTATCTTCAAGTTTGCTGAGTCTTTCTTCAGCCTTTGTGTCACTCTAATGGATTTTTCCTTTGAGTTATCTTACTTTTCAGCTTCAGAATTTCTATTTGCTCTGTTTTGAGGTTTTAGATATTTCCAGTTTGTGCATACATCATTTCATCCACATCGTCCTTATTTCTCTGATCATCTCTTAGACAGTTGTTTTAAATTCTTTGTCTAATAGATCTGCCATCAGGTTTTTCTCAGGGTTAATTTCTGTTGATTTTATTTTCCTTTGAATGGACTATACTTTTGTGTTTCTTTGTATACCTTGTGATTTTTTTTGTTGAAAACTGGACATTTTAATTTAATAATGCAGTACTCTGCAAATCAAATTCTTTCCCATCCCCATTTTTCTGTTGTTGTAGGCTCTTTCTACAGGTTATGAAGACTGGCCAAGGATCAGCCTGAATTGTAAACTAAGGATCATCTCAGATCGTTACTGAGATTGTGCCTTCCCTGGGCATGCCTCATCACTTTCTTACTTTGTCCATATGTGCAGCTGTTTTTAAATGTCCTAGTCTTGAATGTTTGGCTCCCAAAAGGGGAAAAGAAGACACTGTAGAGGGGAGGAAAAGGGCACTATCCATTTAAACCCCCTGGAAGTCACCAGCCAGAGTAGGAGGGACTTGTAATAATGGGGACAAGGGTGTAAAAATGCTGCCCTCCTGTTTGTCTGCACCTCTGTGATCAGAACCACAATCAACATAGTACAGATCTCCAATATTTAGCGCACACACAGAGTCCTTTTTCCCCACTCTGGTTCCCAGAAGCTGTGTACAATATCCTCTTGGAGTGCAGTGAGGAAATGGGTAGCTGGTGCTGGAATAAGAGCTAAAATTGACAAAAATTAACCAGAATTTACCCTCCATGTCTTCCCCTGGAAGTTGCAAGACTTCAAGAGACTCCAGAGATTCCAAAATAGTTAAACTGGATTCTTCCAGGGCAATTGTTGTCTAGATGGGGAGACAGATTCCTGGTGCTTCCTATCTTCCCAGAAGCCTGTCTACTGCAACACTTTAAGGACTCTTAAACTAAAATAGATTTTTAATTTTTGTATTATTCATTTCTTCACAGATAACAATTATGATTAGAACTAGTGATTTTGTTTTGGTCCTTAATAGTCAATCTTAATCTCTTTTTTGATAATTTATTATATGATTTATTAAGTATTCTCAGCAAATTGAAGCGTTATAAAGAAAAAGTCTATAATCATCTCCACTTCTAGGTTAGGTTCCTGGGTACATTTGCAAATGAACCTCTGTCTACGGGCATGTTGGGCAAGAAAAGCTTCTTTGAAGTCACTGAATGGGCTAGGGAAAGGTCATGGATTTTCAAGACAAATAGATGTGGGTTCAATACTGGCTTAGTCAGTCACTCTTTGACCTTGGGTGTTGAAGCTCAGTCTCCTTATCTCTAATGCAAGTATGTTAGTAAAATCTGCTATGCAGGATTGTTCAAACTAGAAAAAAGCAGTGAATGGGAACATATTAGGCAATCAATAATAGGTAACAATTTTTGTTTTTTATTACAATTATTTTGATACCCCAATTCATTTTCATTATTTCCTTTGTACAACTTTCTATTTAATTTTCATTGAATTGTAGTGAGTTTCATAATAGAGTATGTACAGTAACTTTAAATATATCCTTTTTGCATATTTTAGGACTTTCAAATGCCTTGGAAACAGGAGTCAGAATTTATAAGAAGGGATAAGGCTGCCAGAGTAATTCAGAAGGCCTGGAAAAGTTTCCTTGTGAGTTTATTTCATTTTTTTGCAGTTTTATTGAGATGTAATTTATATATCATAAGATTCACTTGTTAAAAATGTACAGTTCCCAATGGTAAAATAAATAAGTAACCGGGATGTAATGTATAGCATAAGGAATATAGTCAAGATATTGTAACAGCTTGGTAGGGTGATAGCTGGAACCTAGAATTATGTATATAAATGTTTTATCACTGTGTTGTACACTTGAAAATAATGTAATGTAATACTGTGCGTCAACTACCCTTCAATAAAAAATAATTATTTAATAAAAAAAATGTACAGTTCAATAGTTTTTAGTATATTTACAGATTTGTGTATCACTTTTACTTTAAAAGCAGGGTTTATTTATAGATCAAAAAGTTAACATTAATTAATTATCTCATTGGCCTCACAAATATTTGTCAAGTTCCTGATCAAAGCCAGACACTTTGATAATGGCTATGAACAATGAAAGTATCACTAAAAGGCTAATTTGGCTGTCACCTCTAAAACTTTATTTCTTGATTCAGGAATCACCTGAGCAGGTATTAGGAATACATTCACTCATTAAATATTTATTCAGTACCTACTCTTAAAGACTTGAAGTTTAATAGTAGACTAATATCTGGATTAATATAGTACTTACTTATCATGTTCTAATATGGGTGGAGCTGGTCTCATTGGCATAAGGAATATTTCAAGTTGATTTACTTAGTTGGATGAGAGCCAAGAGTTAAAATGATTTCATTCTTTTCTCTCGTATAGCAGCAACTCTCTGTGCCTGATCATTTTATGTGAAGTGGTGTGGCTCTGTTTCTACCACACAAAACACCTCTGTATCAGCTAATCGAATCTTGCAAAATAGTTTCCATTATTTGACTCTTTGGCCTCTTTATCAAAGCCGTAATACCTATGCCAAGGTACAACCATTGATTTCCCATAGTAAAATAATAGTTTTAAAAAAAATCTATTTCTTTGATGGTTTCTATCAGCATACTTGTCATCTAGGCTTAAGCTTTTCTGTCATTTGTAACTGCTTTTATCCCACATTCAAATCTGACCAGCTGCATACCTTTGAATACCTATTATATTCTTAGCACTTACTAGGCATTTTACAGTACATCCTTGCCCTTAAGAAGCTTCAGTAAAGAAGACACATATATAAAACAAACAAGTGTATGTATTTAACAAAATGCTAGACTGAGCACATATTTTCACTTTCTATCTTTCCAGAACTCCTTGAAATGAAAATATACAGAAAGTTAGACATTAACAGAGAGAATAGAGTTCATGAGCAGAAGAGAAATTTTACCTCATTTCTGGAAAACCAAAAATAGATATTAGCATCCTGTTGGACAAAACTATGTAGAAGACTTGCCTAGACACACTTCAAATGGCTTCATGGAGAGAACCAGTTGGTCACTAGAACCCTAGAAAGGACATCAATTAGGAATTAGTAATTTGAAAGGGCTAGAAGGAGAATGACTGTGGACAAGAAGCTTAATTGAAGGTCTGTAATGAAATAGTGGTGCCAGTTTTCTCCACCATCATTTCAAACCCCAAAGCTGCAGGGAGATGGATATTTACCATCAGACAAAAATCTGCTGGTAGATGGATATATACTGTTAAGCAAAAAACAAAAACAAAAACAAAAAAACCCTGAAGACCTGTTTTTTATTTTAATTAAATGAACGATTTGGGAAAACTAGTGCTCATGACACTCCACAGCAAAACCCCCTTAATTTTAGTATTTGAGAGACACCCTGCTTATTTGATGGCTACCAGACCATACCAGCTCTAAGAAAGCCTATGGATTAACTTATCCCACCCACATTACAAAGTTCCCAAGTAATCGTCACATTCATGAGTGAGAACAATGAGAAGATAGGAGATTTACACAAAAACACAGGATACTAGCTCCCTAAAAAAACTGAAGTAGACCTTCATTCTTAAGTATTAATGCACAGCCAAGGATCAACCAACATCTAAGAAAAAACAATGTTTATTTAAAAAAAAAGAAGAAAGGAAATAAAAATGTTAATCAATTTAGATAAGATCAGTATGTCGAATGGCTCCAGGAGGTTTGTATTTGGTGATAAAATGGTACCCCATGTAATAGAGAGTATGACTGAGAAACTGGATTTGAAAAGTGCTTAAAAACATTGAAAAAAAGCTAACCATGAAAGTCATAGTTCAAACTAAAGGAAAATCAAAATAATTCTAAGATTCAAACAGAATATATTTCTCTTTATTTTGGATACATTCTACTTGAAGTGGCCCAGAGGGTGACTTCTAAATAAGGATACACAGTTATAGCACATTACTTGGCTCTACAAGTGAATAATTTGCAGTCTACCCATATAAATGTGAGACTTTTTTCTATCATTTTAAATATTTTTATCAAAGTCATACGTGTTCTTCTTTAAAATAATCAATGCAGAAGAACTTATAATAAAAAGCAAGTCTTTTAACCCATTCCACACTTCTCCACCATCATACCTTAAGACAATCACTTTTTAAAAATTAAAGTATCATTGATAGACAATCTTATGATGGCTTCACATACACAACACAGTGGTTCAATGTTCACCCATATTATCAAGACCTCACCCCCTCCATTGCAGTCACTGTCAATGTAGTTAAGATGTTATAGTCATTAACTGTATTTTCCATGCTGTACTACTGTCCCAGTGACCAACCTATATTGTGATTACAGTGCCCCTTAATCCCTTTCTCTCTCCCCATGGACCCTCCCCTTTGGTAACCACTAGTCCATTCTCAGTGTCTATGAGTCTAATGCTTTTTTATTATTATTAATGTATCATTGATATACAATTCTAATAAAGGTTTCACATGAGCAACATTGTGGTTTCAGCATTCATCCATATTATCAAGTTCCTTGCACATTCCATTTCAGTCACTATTAGCACAGAAAGATGCTATAAAATCATTACTTGTCTTCTCCATGCTATACTACTTTCCCTGTGACCTAACTATATTGTGTGTGCTAATTATAATACCCCTTAATCCCCTTCCCTCTCTCTCCCCACCCACTCGTCCCAACCCCTACCCTTTGGTAACCACTAGCTCCTTCTTGGAAACTGTGAGTCTGATGCTGTTTTGTTCCACCAGTATTGCTTTGTTCTTATACTCCACGAATGAGCAAAATCATTTGGTACTTGTGTTTCTCCACCTGGCTTATTTCATTGCGCATAATGACCCTCTAGCTCCATCCAAGTTGTTGCAAATGCTAGGATTTGTTCTCTTTTTATGGCTAAATAATATTCCATTCTGTATATGTACCACCTCTTCTTTACCCATTTGTCTACTGAAGGACACTTAGGTTGCTTCCATAACTTGGCTATTGTAAATAGTGCTGCAATAAACATAGGGGTGCATATTTATTTTTGAATCAGGGATCTTCTTTTCTTGGGTAAATTCCTAGGAGGGAAAGTCCTGGGTCAAATGGTATTTCTATTTTTAGTTTTTTGAGGAAACTCCATATTGCTTTCCACAATGGTTGAATTAATTTAATTCCCATCGACAATGTAGGAGGGTTCCCCTTTCTCCATATCCTCCCAAGCATTTGTTCTTTCTTGTCATTTGGATGTTGGCCATCCTAACTGGTGTGAGGTGATATCTCATTGTGGTTTTAATTTGCATTTCCTTGATGATTAGTAATGTGGAGCATCTTTCCATGTGCCTGTTGGTCATCTGAATTTCTTCTTTGGAGAAGTGTCTATTCAGATCCTCTGCCCATTTTTAAAATCAGGTTGTTTTTGGGTGTCGAGGCGTATGAGCTCTTTATATATTTTCCATGTTAACACCTTCTCAGATAGGTCACTTATGAATATATTCTCCCATATTGTAGGATGCATTTTTGTTCTATTCATGGGGTCCTTTGCTGTACAGAAGATTTTTAGTTTGATGTAGTGCCATCTGTTCATTTTTATTTTGTTTCCCTTGCCAAGGAGATGTGTCCTGGAAAAATTTACTCATACTTATGTTCAACAGATTTTTGCCTACGTTTTCTTCTAAGAGTTTTATGGTTTCATGATTTACATTCAGGTCTTTGATCAATTTTGAGTTTACTTTTGTGTATGGGGTTAGACAATAATCCAGTTTCATTCTCTTACATGTAGCTGTCCAGTTTTGCCAACACCAGTTGTTGAAGAGACTGTCATTTCGCCACTGTATGTCCATGGCTCCTTTATCATATATTAATTGGCCACATATGTATGGGTTTATATCTGGGCTCCCAATTCTGTTCCATTGATCTTTGGGTCTGTTCTTGTGCCCGTACCTAAATTTTTTTTTTGTATCATTAATCTACAATTACAGAGGAACATTATGTTTACTAGACTCCCCCCTCACCAAGTCCCCCCCACAAACCCCTTTACAGTCACTGTCCATCAGGTAGTAAGATGCTATGGAATCACTACTTGTCTTCTTTGTGTTGCACAGCCATCCCCATGCCCTCCCCCATACCATACATACTCATCATAATGCCCCCTTTATCCCTCCCTGCCCACCCATCCTCCCCAGTCCCTTTCCCTTTGGTAACTGTTAGTCCATTCTTGGGTTCTCTGAGTCTGCTGCTGTTTTGTTCCTTCAGTTTTTTCTTTGTTCTTATACTCCACATATGAGTAAAATCATTTGGTACTTGTCTTTCTCTGCCTGGCTAATTTCACTGAGCATAATAGCCTCTAGTTCCATCCATGTTATTGCAAATGGTAGGATTTGTTTTCTTCTTATGACTGAATAATATTCCATTGTGTATATGTACCACATCTTCTTTGTCCATTCACCTACTGATGGACACTTAGGTTGCTTCCATTTCTTGGCTATTATAAATAGTGTTGTGATAAACATAGGGGTGCATCTGACTTTTTCAAACTGGGATGCTGCATTCTTAGGGTAAATTCCTAGAAGTGGAATTCCTGGGTCAAATAATGGTATTTCTATTTTGAGCTTGCTGAGGAACCTCCATACTGCTTTCCACAATGGTTGAATTAATTTACATTCCCACCAGCAGGGTAGGAGGGTTCCCCTTTCTCCACAACCTTGCCAACATTTGTTGTTGTTTGTCTTTTGGAAGGTGGCAATCCTTACTGGCGTGTGGTGATATCTCATTGTGGTTTAAATTTGCATTTCTCTGATGATTAGTGATGTGGAGCATCTTTTCATGTGTCTGTTTGCCATCTGAATTTCTTCTTTGGAGAACTGTCTGTTCAGCTCCTCTGCCCATTTTTAAATTGGATTATTTGCTTTTTGTTTGTTGAGGTGCATGAGCCCTTTATATATTTTGGATGTCAACCCTTTGTCGGATCTGTCACTTATGAATATATTCTCCCATATTGTAGGAAGCCTTTTTGTTCTATTGGTGGTGTCCTTTGCTGTACAGAAGCTTTTCAGCTTGATATAGTCCCACCTGTTCATTTTTGCTTTTGTTTCCCTTGCCGGGGGAGACATGTTCATGAAGAAGTTGCTCATGTTTATGTCGAAGAGATTTTTGCCTATGTTTTTTCTGAGAGTTTTATGATTTCATGACTTATGTTCTGGTCTTTAATCCATTTCGAATTTACTTTTGTGTATGAGGTTATACAATGATCCAGTTTCATTCTCTTACATGTAGCTGTCTAGTTTTGCCAACACCAGCTGTTGGAGACGCTGTCATTTCCCCAATGTATGTTCATGACTCCTTTATTGTATATTAATTGACCATATATGTTTGGGTTAATGTCTGGAGTCCCCATTCTGTTCCACTGGTCTGTGGGTCTGTTCTTGTGCCAGTACCAAATTGTCTTGATTACTGTGGCTTTGTAGTAGAGCTTGAAGTTGGGGAGCAAGATACCCCCGACTTTATTTTTCCTTCTCAGAATTGCTTTGGCTATTTGGGGTCTTTGGTGGTTCCATATGAATTTTAGAATTACTTGTTCCAGTTCTTTGAAGAATGTTGTTGGTATTTTGATAGGGATTGCATTGCATCTGTAGATTGCTTTAGACAGGATGGCCATTTTGAGAATATTAATTCTTCCTAGCCACAAGTATGGGATGAGTGTCCATTTGTTAGTGTCCTCTTTAATTTCTCTTAAGTGTTTTGTGGTTAGGTCTTAGTGGTTCAGGGTATAGGTCTTTTACTTCCTTGGTTAGGTTTATTCCTAGGTATTTTACACTTTTGATGCAATTAGGAATGGAACTGTTTTCCTGATTTCTCTTTCTGCTAGTTCATAGTATATAGGAAAGCCACAGATTTCTGTGTGTTAATTTTGTATCCTGCAACTTTGCTGAATTCAGATATTAGTTCTAGTAGTTTTGGAGTGGAGTCTTTAGGGTTTTTTATGTACAATATCATGTCATCTGCAAATAGTGACAGTTTGACTTCTTCTTTACCAATCTGGATTCCTTGTATTTCTTTGTTTTGTCTAATTGCTGTGGCTAGGACCTCCAGTACTGTGTTGATTAACAGTGGGGAGAGTGGGCATCCCTGTCTTGTTCCTGATCTTAGAGGAAAAGCTTTCAGCTTCTCGCTGTTAAGGAGTATATTGGCCTTGGGTTTATCATATATGGCCTTTATTATGTTGATGTACTTGCCCTCTATACCCATTTTGTTGAGAGTTTTTATCATGAATGGATGTTGAATCTGTCGAATGCTTTTTCAGCATCTATGGACATGATCATGTGATTTTTGTTCTTTTTTTTTTGTTTATGTGGTGGATGATGTTGATGGATTTTCGAATGTTGTACCATCCTTGCATCCCTGAGATGAATCCCACTTGGTCATGGTGTATGATCCCTTTGATGTATTGTTGAATTCACTTTGCTAATATTTTGTTGAGTATTTTTGCATCTATGGTCATCAGGGATATTGGTCTGTAATTTTCTTTTTTGGTGGTGTCTTTGGCTGGTTTTGGTATTAGGGTGATGCTGGCTTCATAGAATGAGTTTGGAAGTATTGCCTCCTCTTCTATTTTTTGGGAAACTTTAAGGAGAATGGGTATTATGTTTCCTCTATATGTCTGGTAAAATTCAGCAGTGAATCCATCTGGCACAGGTGTTTTGTTCTTGGGTAGTTTTTTGATTACTAATTCAATTTCATTGCTGGTAAATGGTCTGTTTATGTTTTCCATTTCTTCCTTGGTCAGTCTTGGAAGGTTGTATTTTTCTAGGAAGTTGTCCATTTCTTCTAGGTTTTCCAGCTTGTTAGCATATAGTATTCTCTAATAATTCTTTGTAGTTCTGTGGAGTTCTGTGATTTTTCATTTCTTATTTCTGATTCTGTTGATGTCTGTAGATTCTCTTTTTTCTCTTAATAAGTCTGGCTAGGGGCTTATTTATCTTGTTTACTTTCTCAAAGAACCAGCTTTTTGTTTCATTGATTTTTTCTATTGTTTCATTCGTCTCAATTTTCTTTCTTTCTTCTCTGATCTTTATTATGTCCCTCCTTCTTCTGACTTTAGGCCTCATTTGTTCTTCTTTTTCCAGTTTCAATAATTGTGACTTTAGACTATTCATTTGGGATTTTTCTTTCTTCTTTAAATAGGCCTGAATTGCTACGTGCTTTCTTCTTAGAAGTGCCTTTGGTGCGTCCCACAGAAGTTGGAGCTTTGTGCTGTTGTTGTCATTTGTCTCCATATATTGCTTGATCTCCATTTTAATTTGGTCTTTGATCCATTGATTATTTAGGAGCATGTTGTTCAGCCTCCATGTGTTTGTGAGCCTTTTTGTTTTCTTTGTACGATTTATTTCTAGTTTTATACCTTTGTGGTCTGAGAAGCTGTTTGGTAGAATTTCAATCTTTTTGAATTTACTGGGGCTCTTTTTGTGGCCTAGTATGTGGTCTGTTCTGGAGAATGTTCCATGTGCACTTCAGAAGAATGTGTATCCTGCTGCTTTTGGGTGTAGAGTTCTATAGATGTCTGTTAGGTCCATCTGTTCTAGTGTGTTGTTCAGTGCCTCTGTGTCCTTACTTATTTTCTGTCTGGTTGATCTTTCCTTTGGAGTGATGGTATGTTGATGTCTCCCAAAATGAATGCATTGCATTTTCTATTTCCTCCTTTAATTTTGTTAGTATTTGTTTCACATATGTAGGTGCTTCTGTGTTGGGTGCATATATATTTCTAATGGTTATACCCTCTTGTTGGACTGACCCCTTTATCATTATGTAATGTCCCTCTTTATCTCTTGTTACTTTCTTTGTTTTGAAGTCTATTTTGTCTGATATTAGTACTGCAACATATGCTTTTTTTCTCCCTATTGTTTGCATGAAATATCTTTTTTGATCCCTTGACTTTCAGTCTGTGTATGTCTTTGGGTTTGAGGTGAGTTTCTTGTAAGCAGCATATAGATGGGTCCTGCTTTTTTATCCATTCTATTACTCTGTGTCTTTTGATTGGTGCATCCAGACCATTTACATTTAGGGTGATTATTGTCAGATATGTACTTATTGGCATTGCATGCTTTGGATTCATGTTGACCAAAGGTTCAAGGTTAGCTTTTTTACTATCTAACTGTCTATATTAACTCTCTTTTTGAGCTTTTATAAACACAGTGTGATGATTCTTTACTTCTCTCCCTTTTTATTCCTCCTTCTCCATTCTTTATATGTTAGGTGTTTTATTCTGTGCTCTTTTGTATTTCCTTTGACTGCTTTTGAGAGTAGTTGATTTTATTTTTTGTCTTTAGTTAGTATTTGGTTGGTCTGATTTCTTTGCTGTGATTTTATTTTCTCTGGTGACATCTATTAGGCCTTAAGAGTGTTTCCATCTAGAGCAGCCCCTCTAAAATACCCTGTAGAGGTGGTTTGTGGGAGGCAAAGTCTCTCAACTTTTTCTGGTCTGGGAATTTTTAAATCCCTCCTTCATATTTAAATGAATATCGTGCTGGATACAGTATTCTTGGTTCGAGGTCCTTCTGTTCCATTTCATTAAATATATCATGCCATTCTCTTCTGGCCTGTAAGGTTTCTGTTGAGAAGTCTGATGATAACCTGATGGGTTTTCCTTTGTAGGTGACCTTTTTTCTCTCTCTGGCTGCCTTTAATACTCTGTCCTTGTCCTTGATCTTCGCCATTTTAATTATTATGTGTCTTGGTGTTGTCCTCCTTGGGTTCCTTGTGTTGGGAGTTCTGTGGGCCTCCATGGTTTGAGAGAGTATTTCTTCCCCCAGTTTGGGGAAGTTTTCATCAATTATTTCTTCAAAGACACTTTCTATCCCTTTTTCTCCCTTCTTCTTCTTCTGGTACCCCTATAATGTGGATATTGTTCCATTTGGATTGATCACACAGTTTTCTTAATTTTCTTTCATTCCTTAGATCCATTTATCTCTCTCTGCCTCAGCTTCTCTGTGTTCCTGTTCTCTGACTTCTATTCCATTAACGGCCTCTTGCACCTCATCCAGTCTGCTCTTAAGTCTTCCAGGGATTGTTTTGTTTCTGTATTCTCCCTCCCAACTTTATCTTTTAGCTCTTGCATATTTCTCTGCAGGTCTATCAGCATGGTTATGACCTTTATTTTGAATTCTTTAGCAGGATGATTGGTTAAATCTATCTCTCCATGATCCCTCTCAGTTGTTGTCTGGATTATTCTTGACTGGATCAAATTCTTCTGCCTTTTCATGGTGATAGGGGTAGCTGTAGGCAGTTGGTGCATGTGTTAGCTGGGAGAACAAAGTCCCTTCTTGTTGCTGGTCACCTTCCTCTCCTGCGAGAATGGCGACCCCTAGTGCCTTGTGCTGGGCAGCTGCGTGCTGATGGGTCTGAGTCTAGCCTGGCCTCTGAGTCTAGCCCAGGTGGCTGTGGAGGAGGCTCTGGGTGGCTGCTGTGGGTGCAGCCACTCTCAGGCTGCTCCCCTGCTATGGTGGGGATGTGCCAGAGGGGGAATGGATGGAAGGCTGTTTATCGCCATGCGGGGCTTCAGGGCTGTGCTGCCTCCCAGGAGGTTATGGTGCCCGGAGTTCCCTGGATTCCCAGCTGCTGGGCTGAGTGTGCCAGGATGGTTCCGTCCAGCTGTGAATCCCCTGTCCTTTTAAGACTTTCAAAAGGTGTCACTTTTCTTTTGTCCCAGGGGCACTGGCTGCAGGGACCCACTCGCAGATTTTACTTTTCCACTTCCCTAATATGCAGCACACCACGTGATATGTGTCTGTGCTCCTGGTGCAGATGGCTAGGGCTGGGTATTTAGCAGTCTTGGGCTCCCACTCCCTCCCCTCTCTGACTCCTTTCCTCCCGCAAGGGAGCTGGAGTTGGGGGGTGCTCAGGTCCCGTCAGGCTGCGGCTTGTATCTTACCCCCTTCGTGAGGTGCTGAGTTCTCGCAGGTGTAGATGTAGCCTGGCTGTTGTAGTATATCTTCTGGTCTCTCTTTTAGGAATAGTTGTATTTGTTGTATTTTCAAAAATATATACAGTTTTGGGAGGAGATTTCCATTGTCCTACTCACGCTGCCATCTTGGCTCCTCCCCCAAATTGTTTTGATTACTGTGGCTTTGTAGTAGAGCTTATAGTCGGGGAGCTTGAAGTTAAGTAATCCCCCAGCTTTGTTGTTCCTTCTCAGGATTGCTTTGGCTATTTGGGGTCTTTTGAGGTTCCATATGAGTTTAGAACTATTTGTTCTAGTTCGTTAAGTAATGCTGTGGTTTTTTAAAGAGATTGCATTGAATCTGTAGATTGCCTTAGGCAGGATGAACTATTTAATGAATATTTAAACCTTTGTTTCTTGTTTTGTCATGGTGATGTGATTATATGTTTCCTTATTTATATATATACTAAGGTTATAAATTTCCCTACCGTTTTTTTTGGCCTATCCTCCCAATCTTCCAAACCCCAATTCCGTCACCTCTACTATTACATTGTTAATGTTCACTTGGAGGAGTTTCTTATATATCCTGAATACAAGCCTTTTATTGAATACATGTATAGCAAGTATCTTCTCCAGACTGGCCTTACTGCATTCTTTAAGGTGTTTTTTGATAATAGGAAGTATTTAATTTTAATAACAAACGAAATTTAATAACAAGAAAAATGGGACTACATCAAAGTCAAAAAGTGGGACTACACAGCCAAAGAAACAAGTCCACAAAATGAAAAGGCATCCTACAGAATGTGAGAAAATATTTGCAAACCACTATCTGATAACAGGTTAATATAAAAATATATAATGAACTCATATAATTCAACAGAAAAGAAAACCAAAAAGTGGGCACAAAAACATTTTCCAAGGATAGACATTTTTCCAAAGAAGATGTATAAATTACTAACAGGTACATATATTCATAACCACAATGAGATATCAGCTCACACTTGCTAGAATTGCTATCATACAAAAAGAAAGAAATAACAAGTGTTAGTGAGGCTGTGTACAGAAGGGACCCTTTGTACACTGTTGATAGGAATGTAACTTGATGCAGCCACTTTAGAAAGCAGTATGGACATCCTTCAAAAAAATTTATTTAAAATCACCATATGATCCAGCAATTCTACCTCTGGGTATTTATGCAAAGAAAATGAAATCACTATATTGACAAGACCTTTCCATCCCCATGTTCATGGCATCATTATTCACAATAATTCATTGTCAAGACATGGAAAAACCTAAGCATTTGTAGATAAATGGATAAAGAGAAAGGGTACACTCAAAATGGAATGTTATTCAGCCATGGGAAAGAAGGAAATCCTTCTATTTACAACATCTGGAGGGCATGATGCTAAGTGAAATACCAGGCTGAGAAAGACAAATACTATATATACTGTATGATCTCACTTATTTGTGGAATCTGAAAAAAAAACTGAACTCATAGGAACAGGGTAGATTGGTGATTACCACGGGCCAGGTGTAGGGGATGGGTGAAGGTTAGAAGATGAACAAATTCTAGGGATGTAATATACAGAATGGTGACTGTGGTATCCTGATTTATTTGAAAACAAATTCACATGTCACAAGGAAATTGGGGAACTCCCACATGAAGTGATGCCGTAACAGGGGCTCACTGTTGGCCTCTGCTTTGGCAAAGTGGGCACTCAGCAGTGGCAGTAGACAGATCCAGTGAGTAGAAATCCATGTTGCTAAGCCCAAGAGAAACCTTTATTCCTGCTGCTGTGGCCACTTTGTTCATGAGCCCATTGGGCAAGGAGAGCTGCGGGAAAAGGCTGGCTGGCTCTAGGGAATGCGTCACCTTGCCCGCCTGATTACTAAGACTCTCTGCTGAGGTCACTCTTTGGTGAGCATCACATGGTACACAAATATCTTCATACTTGGTGCCCATTTGGAGGGGTCTGACCTCTTCCCCAGATCTTCTTGTCACCAATTTTCTAACCATGTCCTTACAAATCCCTGATCATTCAGTCAAACCATCAGTCACTGCCTGTCCATAGATCTGTACCCTGGCCGTCTTTCCTCCAAGCATAATGTACAACCAGGTACACTGCTTGAGGTTATGTCCTCTGGAAGGATTTTCTCTCTGTCCCTGTCCTTCAGGGCCATCCTTGAGTGAGGCCATAGTATATGTAGAACTTACTGTGGGTCACATTTTGGGATTCACCTCCTGAGGCCTACTTGGTCTTGATTTGACAATAGAGTGCAGAATAAATGATGTGTGACTTCCAAGATAAGGCTGTAGGAATCCTTGCCACTTCTATTTTTCACTCTCTTTCATATTTTGAAACCTCCATACTGTGAAAGGACTCAGAGCAACAGGCCCAGCTATCTCACGTGTTCCAGCAATCCAAGCTGAAGACCCAGCTGTGTGTGTGAGGCCATATTAAGTCACCCAGCTCCAGCCTATCTGGCAGGTGACTTTGGCGACATGCAAGTCCCGGCAAGACCAGATTTCCGTCAGCCCACAGAAAGGGGTTGTTGCTTTCAGCCACTATGTTTTGAAGTGGTTTGTTATGCATCATTAGATAATTGACACAGTAACATACATATTTAGAATATACTGTTCAGATTTCAAACCTTCATAATTTTTTCTTGATACTCAGTTTGGGGTTTTACTTAGGGGAAATTATACTTCCTTTCAGAAAGAGTATTGTTTGTTTTGAAATGCGCTATACCACTTTCCACAGACAGTTTGCAGTGGGGCTTCAAATTGTCATACTAGTGCTATGGATTACCTCAATTCACATTTATTTCATTGATTTAATGTAAGAAAACGAGGGGTGGGGGGAAGAGGGTAGTTTACTAAGAGTTATTAAAGGTTTTTTGGGTTGATATGGTATGAGGAGTGGGTTACCAAAGAGAGAATTTTCCAAAATAGAAGAATTGTTTGGAGTTGTTTGACTTAAATTTGTGTTAACATGAAAAATAGATAATGTTTGTAAATCAGTGGCATTACTACAAGAATGAGGAGGATCTGTAATGATAATAATAGATATTGATAGAGTGCTTCCTTGAGCCAGAAGTTGTTCTCAGTGCTTTACAAATATTGACGCATTTATTCCTTACCATAGCTGTATGAAAAGCTATCATTCCCATTTTTAAGATAAGAAACTGAACAGAAAGTTTAAGCAACTTGTCCAGGGTCACACAGCTGGTAAGTACTAATCGTTGAACCCAGAAAATATTATGCCATACTCCTTGTTCTTACCCACTAGGCTGTATTTGCTCTTTCTCCTAGATTACTCTGGTGTGTACAGAAGTGACTCAACCAACGTTCTAGGTATTTTATTTACAGTTGATAGTGATACAGTTACAAATGTAAGGGTAAATTCTTTGTGAGAATAATACTGATATTGCCTGGCTTGTCAAAGCAAACTATGAGTGAATAATATTTCTAAAATCTAGCTTATGTATTTTAACAAACTGATTTTATTTTTTTATTCATTTTGCCCAAATAAGGCAAAAAAACTAATTAGAGGTAGAAATTCCAGTTTTGACCATAAAATTTTATGTGTTTGAACCTTTAGAATGTTGCTGTATTCCAACACTTAAAAAGTCTGATTAACATAAGAAGACAAGGGGAGCCATGTCAGATAGTGAGATATTTTAATCCTAAAGAGGTAAGGATGTTATTCGTGATGCAGCTTTTTTTTTCTTCTAAAAAAATGCTACTTTATAAATCTAGTGTGCCCATCTTTGTTTCTCTTAAAAAAAATTTTCTTGAAGCATTACACACATGTAGGAAAGTGCATAAAGCATAACCCCTCTGTAACCATCACCCAGATCTGTGTTTTTGTACTTCAACCCATTGCCTTCAAGTGCTCTGCAATTCATGGCCAACTCCCTTCTTCCTAAAGGTAATCATTATTTTGAAGGCTAGCATTGTACTTTGGTTTTCTCTGTTTTTAAACTACATATAAGTAGAATACTATAGTATACTATTGTATCTAGCTTTAGTATTTCAACATTGTTTAGTTAAATTTCATTCATTTTATTAAAATTAATGTCAGTATTCCATTTTATGAATGCTGTTTATTCATTTTATACTTGATTGACATTTGTTTTTTTTTTCTAGTTTGAGGCTATTATAAAATACTGCTTCTGGGTGTAATCTTATATCTCCTAGTGCACATGTGCACAAATATCTTTTGGGTTCTACTCCATCTAGAAATGGAATTGCTGGATGACAGAATATGCCAAACTATTTTCCAAAGTTATTGTACTAGTTTGTATTCACCATCAGAAATCTTTTAGATATCGTGGTGCTCTACATCCTCACCGACACTTAATATTGTTAGTCTTTTAATGTGCATTTCCCTGATTACTATTGAAGTTTAGCATTTTCTTAAGGAGTTCAGCTCCTGGCTAAAATCCTACGTGCTTTTTTAGGCCTGATGGAGGCTTTATATGACAGGCCTCACAGGGAAAGCTGCCTCCTGTTCACAGCAGACCTGGAGCACAGCCAATGTACTGTAGCCTCTAAAGGGAGTTACAGTCAAGGTTTCAAGCCCCCTAGCTCGTTCTGCTTTTAGGCATATTTACATTCCGAGTCCGAACACCCTCATTACTAACTCTTTTATCTGAGGCCTTGGCCTTGGTCTTCAGGCACCTCTGCTGAGACCTCCTTATGGGGGAACCTTGAAGACACTTGCCCCGCTCTGACTCCACTCTGACCTTCTTCCTTCAATCCCTCAATCTCTCCTCTAACCACCCCCCGTGCCCCCCCACCCACCCACCTCAGGATTCATAAAACTTCTGAGTCTTCTCTTTGAGACTTCAACCAATGTTGAGAGGACACCCATGTCTGTGTTAATCCACCTGACCCTTGATAGACATGCAGTCCCATGGGGAAAATGGAGGTGTTGTTTCCTCTGGTTTTAGATGCTTTAACTCTTGCTTATACCATCACAGTAAGTGATTAAAAACTCCCTTTTTACTTGTTTCTTTAATTGACTACTCTGACATCTCACATTTCAGCTCTCTCTCCCCTAGATCAGCAGAGTTCCTGACCCTTTTTTCATGTATTTTACATCTGCATTGTCTCTCTTATTCAAATTGGTTTTAAGCAGTTTTTAATATATAATGTTTTTTTTGTTTGTTTGTTTGTTTTTTTTAAATAATTATTTTTTATTGAAGGGTACTTGATGCACAGTATTACATTACATTAGTTGCAAGTGTACAAAACAGTGGTAGAACATTTATATACATAATTCTAGGTTCCAGCTATCACCCTACCAAGCTGTTACAATATCTTGACTATATTCCTTATGCTATACATTACATTCTGGTTACTTATTTATTTTACCATTGGAAGTCCTTTTTTTTTTTTTTTTTTTTTTTTTGTGAGGGTATCTCTCATATTTATTGATCAAATGGTTGTTAACGACAACAAAATTCTGTATAGGGGAGTCAATGCTCAATGCACAATCATTAATCCACCCCAAGCCTAATTTTCGTCAGTCTCCAATCTTCTGAGGCATAACAAACAAGTTCTTACATGGAGAACAAATTCTTACATAATGAATAAGTTACATAGTGAACAGTACAAGGGCAGTCGTCACAGAAACTTTCGGTTTTGCTCATGCATTATGAACTCTAAACAGTCAGTTCAAATATGAATACTCATTTGGTTTTTATACTTGATTTATATGTGGATACCACATTTCTCTCTTTATTATTATTATTTTTAATAAAATGCTGAAGTGGTAGGTAGATACAAGATAAAGGTAGAAAACATAGTTTAGTGTTGTAAGAGAGCAAATGTAGATGATCAGGTGTGTGCCTGTAGACTATGTGTTAATCCAAGCTAGACAAGGGCAATAAAACATCCACGTATGCAGAAGATTTCTCTCAGAACAGGGGGGGTGAGGTTCTAAGCCTCACCTCTGTTGATCCCCAATTTCTCACCTGATGGCCCCCCTGCGACTGTGCCTGTCTTAGGTTGTTCCTCCCTTGAGGAATCTTACCCGTCTCTGGCTAACCAGTCATCTTCCGGGGCCATACAGGGAAATGTGAAGTTGGTAAGTGAGAGGGGAGCCTTATTTTTTGAAAAGGTTAGCTTTTTACTTCTTTGCATATTTATGCCCTGTGGCTTCTATGCCCAGCATTTGTCTTGAGGTATCTTTACCACTTGGAAGAATTATGATACTCGGTAAATTTGATATGAGGCACAAATTCTATTTAAGGGTTGTAATTAGGAAGGAAGAAGAAAAGCTATAGAAGTAGCAGGCGGGAGAAAACATGGGAAGATTGATTATTTCTTTGACATATCTTCTTGTAGAGTAACTTCAGCATATATAGGTTTTAAGCTACTACTTAAATTGCGCACACACATTAACATAATAGGAGTATAGTTACATAACCAAAGCATATCTGTAATTACCAGCCATCTCCAGTGAAACCAAGAAAACCAGTTAGGCACCTTAGGCATTTGTGAAAACTTATCTATGATATGGTGGATATTGTCCAACTGAACTTGAACAGTCTGAGAGAAATCAGACAAATTAAAACAACCCATTCCTGGGGACTGTTCACATGCCATGTGTTCTTTTAACAGTAAATAGTCTGTAGTTGTAAGACTTTGGAGCGCTACAATTTGCACTTCTCCAAATTCTTGGTTGAGTTCCAACAGTATAGATCCAGTCAAATTTGTTGTTTTACTGTATGCACAGGCCAGCTTAGATATCTCCTTCCTCATTCCCATGGCAAGTCCAGGAACCGGTGGGATGAGTGCATCTACAGCTGTAGCAGTGCGTGGATCTTTGTTGGGGTTTTTTGATGATAATCTTCTGGCATGAGTCTTCCAGAGAGTGCAGATGTTGGAAGTTCTTTTTCATATCGTATCTTAGTTCATTTTCAGGGTAGCCCAATTAGGCTTTGATCCTCTGTATAAACACAAACAGACCCTTTGCCTACACTTTTATATGCCCTTTATACCCTTGTGTAGAACTCGTTGGAGGTTACCACACAGGAACTGCCCTTTTTTTTTTTTTGCTTTGTTTTTGGTATCACTAATCTACACTTACATGACGAATATTATGTTTACTAGGCTCTCCCCTATACCAGGTCTCCCCTATAAACCCCTTTACAGTCATTGTCCATCAGCATAGCAAAATGTTGTAGAATCACTACTTGCCTTCTCTGTGTTGTAAGGCCTCCCTTTTCTCCTACACCCCCATGCATGTTAATCTTAATACCCCCCTACTTCTCCCCCTCTTATCCCTCCCTACCCACCCATCCTCCCCAGTCCCTTTCCCTTTGGTACCTGTTAGTCCATTCTTGAGTTCTGTGATTCTGCTGCTGTTTTGTTCCTTCAGTTTTGCCTTTGTTCTTATATTCCACAGATAAGTGAAATCATTTGGTATTTCTCTTTCTCCGCTTGGCTTGTTTCACTGAGCATAATACCCTCCAGCTCCATCCATGTTGCTGCAAATGATTGGATTTGCCCTTTTCTTATGGCTGAGTAGTATTCCATTGTGTATATGTACCACATCTTCTTTATCCATTCATCTATTGATGGACATTTAGGTTGCTTCCAATTCTTGGCTATTGTAAATAGTGCTGCAATAAACATAGGGGTGCATCTGTCTTTCTCAAACCTGATTGCTGCGTTCTTAGGGTAAATTCCTAGGAGTGGAATTCCTGGGTCAAATGGTAAGTCTGTTTTGAGCATTTTGATGTACCTCCATACTGCTTTCCACAATGGTTGAACTAACTTACATTCCCACCAGCAGTGTAGGAGGGTTCCCCTTTCTCCACAGTCTCGCCAACATTTGTTGTTGTTTGTCTTTTGGATGGCAGCCATCCTTACTGGTGTGAGGTGATACCTCATTGTAGTTTTAATTTGCATTTCTCTGATAATTAGCGATGTGGAGCATCTTTTCATGTGTCTGTTGGCCATCTGTATTTCTTTTTTGGAGAACTGTCTGTTCAGTTCCTCTGCCCATTTTTTAATTAGGTTATTTGTTTTTTGTTTGTTGAGGCGTGTGAGCTCCTTATATATTCTGGACGTCAAGCCTTTATCGGATGTGTCATTTTCAAATATATTCTCCCATACTGTAGGGATCCTTCTTGTTCTATTGATGGTGTCTTTTGCTGTACAGAAGCTTTTCAGCTTAATATAGTCCCACTTACTCATTTTTGCTGTTGTTTTCCTTGCCCGGGGAGATATGTTCAAGAAGAGGTCACTCATGTTTATGTCTAAGAGGTTTTTGCCTATGTTTTCTTCCAAGAGTTTAATGGTTTCATGACTTACATTCAGGTCTCTGATCCATTTTGAGTTTACTTTTGTATATGGGGTTAGACAATGGTCCAGTTTCATTCTCCTACATGTAGCTGTCCAGTTTTGCCAGCACCACCTGTTGAAGAGACTGTCATTTCGCCATTGTATGTCCATGGCTCCTTTATCAAATATTAATTGACCATATATGTCTGGGTTAATGTCTGGATTCTCTAGTCTGTTCCATTGGTCTGTGCCTCTGCTCTTGTGCCAGTACCAAATTGTCTTGATTACTATGGCTTTATAGTAGAGCTTGAAGTTGGGGAGTGAGATCCCCCCTACTTTATTCTTCTTTCTCAGGATTGCTTTGGCTATTTGGGGTCTTTGGTGTTTCCATATGAATTTTTGAATTATTTGTTTCAGTTCATTGAAGAATGTTGCTGGTAGTTTCACAGGGATTGCATCAAATCTGTATATTGCTTTGGGCAGGATGGCCATTTTAACGATATTAATTCTCCCTAGCCACGAGCATGGGATGAGTTTCCATCTGTTAGTGTCCCCTTTAATTTCTCTTAAGAGTGACTTGTAGTATTCAGAGTATAAGTCTTTCACTTCTTTGGTTAGGTTTATTCCTAGGTATTTTATTTTTTTTGATGCAATTGTGAATGGAGTTGTTTTCCTGATTTCTCTTTCTGTTGGTTCATTGTTAGTATATAGGAAAGCCACAGATTTCTGTGTGTTGATTTTGTATCCTGCAACTTTGCTGTATTCCGATTTCAGTTCTAGTAGTTTTGGGATGGAGTCTTTAGGGTTTTTTATGTACAGTATCATGTCATCTGCAAATAGTGACAGTTTAACTTCTTCTTTCCCAATCTGGATTCCTTGTATTTCTTTATTTTGTCTGATTGCCATGGCTAGGACCTCCAGTACTATGTTAAATAACAGCAGGGAGAGTGGGCATCCCTGTCTAGTTCCCGATCTCAGAGGAAATGCTTTCAGCTTCTCGCTGTTTAATATAATGTTGGCTGTGGGTTTATCATAGATGGCCTTTATTATGTTGAGGTACTTGCCCTCTATTCCCATTTTGCTGAGTTTTTAACATGAATGGATGTTGAATTTGTCAAATGCTTTTTCAGCATCTATGGAGATGATCATGTGGTTTTTGTCTTTCTTTTTGTTGATGTGGTGGATGATGTTGATGGACTTTCGAATGTTGTACCATCCTTGCATCCCTGGGATGAATCCCACTTGGTCATGGTGTATGATCCTTTTGATGTATTTTTGAATTCGGTTTGCTAATATTTTGTTGAGTATTTTTGCATCTACGTTCATCAGGGATATTGGTCTGTAGTTTTCTTTTTTGGTGGGGTCTTTGCCTGGTTTTGGTATTAGGGTGATGTTAGCTTCATAGAATGAGTTTGGGAGTATCCCCTCCTCCTCTATTTTTTGGAAAACTTTAAGGAGAATGGGTATTATGTCTTCCCTGTATGTCTGATAAAATTCTGAGGTAAATCCATCTGGCCTCGGGGGTTTTGTTCTTGGGTAGTTTTTTGATTACCGCTTCAATTTCATTGCTGGTAATTGGTCTGTTTAGATTTTCTGTTTCTTCCTGGGTCAATCTTGGAAGGTTATATTTTTCTAGGAAGTTGTCCATTTCTCCTAGGTTTCCCAGCTTGTTAGCATATAGGTTTTCATAGTATTCTCCAATAATTCTTTGCATTTCCGTGGGGTCCGTCGTGATTTTTCCTTTCTCGTTTCTGATACTGTTGATTTGTGTTGACTCTCTTTTCTTCTTAATAAGTCTGGCTAGAGGCTTATCTATTTTGTTTATTTTCTCGAAGAACCAGCTCTTGGTTTCATTGATTTTTGCTATTGTTTTATTCTTCTCAATTTTATTTATTTCTTCTCTGATCTTTATTATGTCCCTCCTTCTGCTGACCTTAGGCCTCATCTGTTCTTCTTTTTCCAATTCCGATAATTGTGACATTCGACCATTCATTTGGGATTGCTCTTCCTTTTTAAAATATGCTTGGATTACTATATACTTTCCTCTTAAGACTGCTTTTGCTGTGTCCCACAGAAGTTGGGGCTTAGTGTTGTTGTTGTCATTTGTTTCCATATATTGCTGGATCTCCATTTTGATTTGGTCATTAATCCATTGATTATTTAGGAGCGTGTTTTTAAGCCTCCATGTGTTTGTGAGCCTCTTTGCTTTCTTTGTACAGTTTATTTCTAGTTTTATGCCTTTGTGGTCTGAAAAGTGGTTGGTAGAATTTCAATCTTTTGGAATTTTCTGAGGCTCTTTTTGTGTCCTAGTATGTGGTCTATTCTGGAGAATGTTCCATGTGCACTTGAGAAGAATGTATATCCCGCTGCTTTTGGATGTAGAGTTCTGTAGATGTCTATTAGGTCCATCTGCTCTACTGTGTTGTTCAGTGCTTCCGTGTCCTTACTTACTTTCTGCCCAGTGGATCTATCCTTTGGGGTGAGTGGTGTGTTGAAGTCTCCTAGAATGAATGCATTGCAGTCTATATCCCCCTTTAGTTCTGTTAGTATTTGTTTCACATATGCTGGTGCTCCTGTGTTGGGTGCATATATATTTAGAATGGTTATATCCTCTTGTTTGACTGAGCCCTTTATCATTATGTAGTGTCCTTCTTTATCTCTTGTTTCTTTCTTTGTTTTGAAGTCTATTTTGTCTGATATTAGTACTGCAACCCCTGCTTTCTTCTCACTGTTGTTTGCTTGAAATATGTTTTTCCATCCCTTGACTTTTAGTCTGTACATGTGTTTGGGTTTGAGGTGAGTTTCTTGTAAGCAGCATATAGATGGGTCTTGCTTTTTTATCCATTCTGTTACTCTGTGTCTTTTGATTGGTGTATTCAACCCATTAACATTTAGGGTGACTATTGAAAGATATGTACTTATTGCCATTGCAGGCTTTAAATTCGTGGTTACCAAAGGTTCAAGGTTAGCCTCTTTAGTATCTTACTGCCTAACTTAGCTCGCTTATTGAGCTATTATATACACTGTCTGGAGATTCTTTTCTTCTCTCCCTTCTTGTTCCTCCTCCTCGATTCTTCATATGTTGGGTGTTTTGTGCTGTGCTCTTTCTAGGAGTGCTCCCATCTAGAGCAGTCCCTGTAAGATGTTCTGTAGAGGTGGTTTGTGGAAAGCAAATTCCCTCAGCTTTTGTTTGTCTGGGAATTGTTTAATCCCACCGTCATATTTGAATGATAGTCGTGCTGGATACAGTATCCTTGGTTCAAGGCCCTTCTGTTTCATTGTATTAAATATATCATGCCATTCTCTTCTGGCCTGTAGGGTTTCTGTTGAGAAATCTGACGTTAGCCTGATGGGTTTCCCTTTATAGGTGAGCTTTTTCTCTCTAGCTGCCTTTAACACTCTTTCCTTGTCCTTGATCTTTGCCATTTTAATTATTATGTGTCTTGGTGTTGCCCTTCTTGGATCCTTTCTGTTGGGGGTTCTGTGTATTTCCGTGGTCTGTTCGATTACTTCCTCCCCCAGTGTGGGGAAGTTTTCAGCAATTATTTCTTCTAAGATACTTTCCATCTCTTTTCCTCTCTCTTCTTGTTCTGGGACCCCTATAATATGGATATTGTTCCTTTTGGATTGGTCACACAGTTCTCTTAATATTGTTTCATTCCTGGAGATCCTTTTGTCTCTCTCTATGTCAGCTTCTATGCGTTCCTGTTCTCTGATTTCAATTCAATCAATGGCCTCTTGCATCCTATCCATTCTGCTTATAAACCCTTCCAGAGTTTGTTTCATTTCTGCAATCTCCTTTCTGGCATCTGTGATCTCCTTCCGGACTTCATCCCATTTCTCTTGCGTATTTCTCTGCATCTCTGTCAGCGTGTTTATGATTCTTATTTTGAATTCTTTTTCAGGGAGACTGGTTAGGTCTGTCTCCTTCTCTGGTGTTGTCTCTGTGATCTTTGCCTGTAGCTTTGCCTTTTCATGGTGATAGGAATAGTCTGCAGAACTGGGACGAGTGACGGCTGGAAGGACTTCCTTTCTTGTTGGTTTGTGGCCCTCCTCTCCTGGGAGAACAGCGACCTCTAGTGGCTTGTGCTGCGCAGCTGCGCGCAGACAGGGTTTCTGCTTCCTGCCCGGCTGCTATGGAGTTAATCTCCGCTGTTGCTGTGGGCGTGGCCTGGCTCGGGCAGCTACTCCAAAATGGTGGAGTCGCGTTGGAGCAGGAGCTGCTGGGAGGCTATTTATCTCTGTAAGTGGCCTCCCTGCTCCCTGCAGCCCAGGGGTTAGGGTGCCCAGAGATCCCGGATTCCCTACCTCTGGATTAAGTGACCCGCCCTGCCCCTTTAAGACTTCCAAAAAGCACTCGCCAAAACAAAACAACGCCCACCAAAAAAAAAAAAAGAAAAAAAAATTTTTTTAATTAAAAAAAAAAAAAAGTTTTTAATTTAAAAAAAAAAAATAGGTGGTCGTTCGTTTTTCTTTATTCTCCGGTGCCAGCCTCAGGCCTCTGCTCACCGGTCTTTCTGGCCTGTTTCCCTAGTATTGGGGTCCCTATCCCTTTAAGACTTCCAAAAAGCGCTCGCCAAAACTAAACAGCAAAAAAGCAAAAAAAAATGGTCGCGCACTTTTCTTATGTCCTCTGTCGCCCAGCCTCCAGTGCCTGCTCACTGTTCTTGCTGCCCTGTTTTCCTAGTATCGAGCACCCTGCACTCTGGCCCGGATGGCTGGGGCTGGGTGTTCGGCAGTCCTGGGCTCCGTCTCCCTCCCGCTCTGCCTGCTCTTCTCCCGCCGGGAGCTGGGGGGAGGGGCGCTCTGCTCCCGCGGGGCCGGGGCTTGTATCTTACCCCCTTCGCGAGGCGCTGGGTTCTCTCAGGTGCGGATGTGGTCTGGATATTGTCCTGTGTCCTCTGGTCTTTATTCTAGGAAGGGTTGTCTTTGTTATATTTTCATAATATATGTTGTTTTGGGAGGAGATTTCCGCTGCTCTACTCACGCCGCCATCTTCCGCCCCTCCTAATATATAATGTTTTATACTGAAGTGCATACAATAAAATACACAAATATTAGTGTACAGCTTGATGAATTTTGTCATGTGAATACACTCATGTAATCATCACCCAGATCAAGATGTCAAACATTTCACTAATTTTTTCCCCTTTGCCTACCGTCCTCCCCTATGGCAACTACCAGTCTGTTCTCTGTTTATGAGTCTATCTTAGTTTAGCTTTGTTTTGTTTTTCAGATTCCACATATAAGTGAAATCATGTTGTGTTTCTCTGACTTAAATTTACTTAGCATAATACCTTCAGGTACACCCATCATTCTTTTTTATGTTATGGAGTAATATTCCATTGCATATATACACCACATCTTTTTATCCATTCATCTATCAATGGACATTTAGGTTGCTTCCATATTTTGGCTATTGTAAATAATGCTACAATAAACATAGGAGTGCATATATCATCTTTCCAAATTAGTGATTTTGTTTTCTTCAGGTAAATTCCCAGAAATGTAATTGCTGGGTTATATAGTATTTCTATTTTTAGTTTTTTTAGAAACCTCTATATTGCTTTCAAGGTGGCTGCACACATTTGCAATCCCACCAGCAGTGTATCAGGGTTCCCTTCTCTCTGCATCCTCGCCAAAGCTTATTTCTTGTCGTGTTAATATTAGCCATTCTGACTGGTGTGATTGATATCTCATGTGGATTTGACTCGCATTTCCCTCATGATTATTGACATTGATGTGTTGGTTGGCCATCTGTATATCTTCTTTGGGAAAGTGTCTATTCAGGACCTCTCTCCATTTTTAAATTGCATTATTTGTTTTTTGGTGTTGAGTTGTATGAATTCTTTATATATTTTGGATACTAGACCCTATTCAGATATATCATTTGTAAACATCTTCTCCCATTCAGTAGGTTGCCTTTTCATTCTGTTGATGGTTTCATTTGCTGTGCAGAAACTTTTTAGTTTGATGCATTCCTACTTGTTTATTTTTGCTTTTGTTGCCCTTGATATTGTTGCTTAGGAGATATTTAGAAAAAATTACTAATGCTATGTTCAGTTGTTTACTGCCTAGGTCTTCTTGTAGGCATTTTATGTTCTCAGGTCTTATATTTAGGTCTTTAATCCATTTTGAGTTTATTTTTGTGTATGGTGTAACAGAGTGGTCCAGTTTCATTCTTTTACATGTATCTGTCCAGTTTTTCCAACACCATTTATTAAAGAGACTGTCTTTTCTCTATTGTATATTCTTGCTTCCTATTTCTGGGATGTCCGTTCTGTCCGTTGGTCTATGTATTTTGTGCCAATATCATACTATTTTGATTATTCTATCTTTGCAGTATTGTTTGAAAATCAAGGAACATGATTTGTTCTTCTTTCTCAAGATTGATTTGGCTTGATATATTCTTGATACAAGCCTTTTGTTAGTTGTCTATTTTACACATATTTTTTCCTCAATGATATGACTTGTTACTCTCTTATTAGAGTCTTTCCATTGACTTTTTTATCACAAAAAGTGTGAAACATACTTTTAAAAGTAGAATAAATAAACCACCATGTGCCAGTCACCTACCTTCAATGATTAGCAATTCATGGCCAATCCAGCTTCAGCTCCACTTCCGTGTACTTTCCCCAGCCCCAAGGTTAGCTCCAAGCAAGGCTGTCTTTTGATGAACAGAATTCTTAGATTTAATATAGCCCAATTTGTCAATCTTTTTCTGTATGGTTTGTGCTTTTTTGTAAACTTTCCCAACCCTGAGGTCATGAAAATATTCTCTTACATTATATAAACTTTATTGATTTGACTTTCATACTAACATCTACAACCCACCTGGGATTCATTTTTTGTGTATGGTGTGATATACAGGTCACTTTCATATTCCTCCATATAGATATCCAAATGATTAAAAACTATTTATTAAAAAGACAGTACTTTTCTTTGCCACTCTACAGTAATACTTTTACCATAAATCAAGTACCATTTATGTATGGGTCTGAATTCTCTATTTCTGAATTCTCTATTCTGTTCCATTGGTCTATTTTTCTACCCTTGTCTTAATTACTATAGCTTTATAACAAGTCTATTATATGGTAGAAAATATTCCAGTTTATAATTCATCAGGAACACACTTTCAGGCTATTCTTGGATGCTTGGTATTTCCATGTAAATTTTAGAATTGTTAATTTCCACACATACACAAACTCCTCCACCATCATGGAACATAGTGGAATAGAGAGCTCTAAGAATAACTATCAGAATCAACTTATGGAATTCTAGGATCTAATTTTAAAAAAACAGAGCAACTAGGAGGGTGCTTAATTAAGAAAGAGACTGCTAAATTTTGGTAAGGAAACATTGTGACATTTTTGCTTATCCACTTAGCATTGTTTCACCTGCTCCGTGCAGTCCCAGGACTGGGCCAGCTTGAAAAATTTAAAGTCATATAGTTAGTTCTTACCAGGATGGCAGATAGGGCAAGAACAGGCAGACACAAAAGCCTGGGAAGGACAAAGTGGAGGATGAAGATACTTGGAGATGTCCGACCAAATAGAGAATTATTTTTAATAGAAAAATTAGTGATTACCAGAGGCTGGGGCAGGGGGTAGGGAATGACGAATGACTCCTTAAGGGGCATGGGTCCCCTGTGGAGTGATAAAAGTGTTCTGGAAATAGACAGTGGCTGTACAATATTGTAAATGTACTAAATACCACTAATGGTAAATACATGTTGTGTGTGGTTTACCACAATTTTTTTAAATGTTTAAAAAAAGTATTGGAATCTTGATTGAAATCATATTGAATATTACATCAGGTCAGAGAAAAAGATGGGAGAGTAGGAAGGCAAGGCAGAAACCTCCTCCCCAAAACACATAGAATAAAATAAAGCAAATACAACTAAACCTAAAACCAACTTGAATATTTCAGAACAGATCACCTGTATCTGGGGAAGACAGAAGACCACACAGAAGAGAAAGGTAAAATGGAAGAGCTGCGATTAAGGGGGACCCAAGACCTCCCCCAATCCTAGCCCACAGGCAGGAGAAAGAGGAATAGAGAAGGGAGGGGACAGGAGCTCAAGAATGCTGCACACATGGCCCTGGAGATCTGCTCCAGGAGAAGCATGAGTCCACATTGCATTGGGTTCTGGTGGTTAGTGGTGCTGGAAGGCTGAGACTCCAGCAGCTTGTGGAGAATGGGCATGCTCTGCTGGTCCTGAGACCCAAAGTAGAGGCAGCAGTTTGAAAGACTTGCCAGCAGTGAGAGGGGTACGAGAGGGTGAGGTTGGATGGAGTTCTCTTCTCAGGAGAATGGGAAGGTGGATGATACCTCCACAGCCCTCCCTCAGCCCAACAAGTTAGACACTCTGGGAAGCCCCAGACACTCCATCCCCCTAGGTGGTAACTCAGCCCCAAGCCAGCTCCCTGTGCACACTGCTGGTGAGTCAACTGACTTGGCCCAGCAGCAATTTTCTGCCTGGCTTGCAAAGGTATACTCTCCAAGCCTTCCTGGCCCAATTTCAGCCCAACTTGTTAGTTGCCTGCAGGAGTCAGCCCCAAGAGCTACTTCTTCCCCACAGGTATCCACGCCTGGTGCTACATATCCCACCCTACCCCAGAACCACAAAAAGGCCCTGCCCACCCCATAAACCCTACAGCTCCACAATAGCTGAGGGTAGGCAGATGGCAGCCCTTTCCGCAGATATCCCAGCAGAGGCTTATGCTTGGATCACAAAGGCAGATGAGGCAAACTGGCAGAGCTGCAGACTCAGACCACTACCAGTAGACAGACAGAAAAGTGGCCCTTCCCACTACTCACCAGCAACAACTGGGGCTCCCACAAATAGAACCAAGCACTGGAGAGTAAAGAGTCTTGAGCTTCTGGGCACCATAGGATGCCTTCTTCATAAAGCCATCACTCTGTAGGCCAGGAGGCATAGCAGATCCATCTAATACAAAGGAAGAAAACAAAAACCTTGAAAAATGAAGAAGCAGAGGAGTATGTTTCAAACAAAATTACAGGAAATACACCAGAAGGATAGCTAAATGAATCAGAGATTACCTATCTTCTTGAAGATTTCAAAGTAAAAGTCTTAAACATTCTCATGGATCTACAGAAAAATATTCAAGATTTCAGGGAGGACTTCAACAAAGAGAGAAAATAGCTGAAAAAGAACCAATCAGAGCTGGCTGAAGAATACAGTAACTAAAATGAAATGTACAATGGAGAGATTGGAGAGTAGATTACTGCAAGTAGAGGAAAATATCAGTGATATGGAAATTAGAGAACAGAAACATAATGAAGCTGAAGAACAGAGAGAAAAAAGGATCTCTAGCAATGAAAGAATGATAAGAGAGTTGTATAACCAATCAAAAATATTTGCATAATAAGGGTACCAGAATGAGAAGAGTGAGACAAAGGGATAGAAAGTCTCTTTGAGGAAATAATTGTTGAAAAGTTACCCAGTCTGGGGAAGGAAATAGACATTCAGGTCATGGAAGCACTGAGAGCACCTAACAAAATGAACCCCAGGACACCAATCATTTTAATAATTAAAATGGCAAAGAGCAAGGATAAGGAGAGAGTTTTGAAAGCAGTCAGAAAGAGAAGAAAGATTATTTATAAAGGAAACCCCAATAGGTTCTCAGCAGACTTCTCAGCAGAAACTTTTCAGGCCAGACAGGAGCATCATGACATATTTAATGTATTGAAACAGAAAGACCTTCAACCAAGAATCCTCTACCCAGCAATATTATCATTCAAATTTGAAGCAGAGATTAAACAATTCCCAGATAAACAAAAATTGAAGGAATTCATCACCACTAAAACAGCCTGATGGGCACATTAAAGAGATTGATATATATGGAAATGTTCCTAAGGCTAAATAGTTTCTCACCAGTGAAGATAAACTGACAGTAAAGGTAGTAGGCCAATTAATTACCAAGCAACTACAAAATTAAAACAAAACAAAAGAAGCAAAATCAACTATTCACAAAATCAGTCAAGCGATACACAAAAAGTACAGAGTATGATATCTAATACATAAGTGTAGAGAAGAAAGAAGAAAAAGTAAGTTTAGATTGTGTTTGAAATAGAGTAAGCAGCAACTTCATACTGTTATATAGTAAGGAAGCTATCCTTGAACCTTTGGTAACCACAAAACTAGAGTATACAATAAAAAGTTTAAAGAGAAATCCAATCACAATACTAAAAAAAAATAAAAAAACTTAAAAAAACATACAAAGAATATAAGAGAAGAAGAAAGGAACAGAGAGGAGCTGTAAAAACATCCAGAAAACAATTAATGAAATGGCAAAAAGTACATATCTATCAATAATCACCTTAAATGCAAATGACTGAATACACCAATCAAAAGACATAGAGTGGCCAAGTGGATGAAGAAAGAAGACCCATCTGTATGCTGTTTACAAAGACTCAATTCATACCCAAAGACATATACAGACTAAAAGTGAAAGAATGGAAGAAGATATTTCATGCAATAATAGGGAGAAAAAAAGCAGGAGTAGTGGTACTTGTATCAGACAAAATTGATTTCAAAACAAAGAAAATAACAAGAGACAAAAAAGGACATTACATAATGATAAAGGGGTCAGTCCAACAAGAGGATATAACCATTATAAATATCTATATACTCAACGTACTAACACCTAAATATGTGAAACAAATAATAACAGAATTAAAGGGCGAAATATATCACAACACATTCATTTTAGGAGACTTTAATACCAATCAATACCACACAAAAAAACAGATCAACCAGACAGAAAATAAATAAGGAAACAGAGGCACTGAACAATAAATTAGATAAGATGGACTTAAAATATATCTACAGAACATTCCACCCCCAAACAGTAGGATACACATTTTTCTCAAGAGTACATGGAACATTCTCCAGAACAGATCACATAATAGACCACAAAAATAGTAGCCACAATAAATTCAAAAAGATTGAAATTGTATCAAGCAGCTTCTCAGACCACAATGGTATGACACTAGAAATAAATTACACAAGGAAAACAAAAAAGCCTACAAACACATGGAGGCTAAAGAACATGCTTCTAAATAATCAATTGATTAATGAATAAACTAACAAATCAAGCAATACATGGGGACAAATGGAAACAAAAATCCAATAGCCCAAAATCTGTGGGATGCTGTGAAGGCAGTTCTAAGAAGAAAGTACATAGCAATACAGGCCTACCTCAAGAAACTAGAACAATCCCAAATAAACAGTCTAAACTCACAGTTAAAGAAGCTAGGAAAAGAAGAACAAATGAATCACAAAGTTAGTGGAAGGAGGGACATAATAAAGATGAGCAGAAATATATAAAATTGAGAAGAATAAAACAGTAGAAAAAATCAATAAAACCAAGAGCTGGTTCTTTTAGAAAATAAACAAAATAAATAAACACTTAGACTTATCAAGAAGAAAGAGTACACACATAAACAAAATTAGAAATGAAGAAGGAATAATCACAATGGATACCACAGAAATACAAAGAATTATTAGAGAATACTATGATAAGTTATATGCCAATAAAATGGAAACCCAGAATAAAAGGACAACTTCCTAGAAAAATACAGCCTTCCAAGACTGACCCAGGAACAAACAGAAAGTCTGAACAGACCAATTACCAGAAATCAAATCAAATTGTTAATAAAAAAATTCCATGTACAGATGGCTTTACACCTGAATTACACAAACATTTAAAGAAGAGTTAATTCCCATCCTTCTTAAAATATTCCAAAAAGTAGAAGAGGAGGAGATACTTCCAAATTCATTCTATGAGGCCAGCATCACTCTAATAACAAAACCAAAGATACCACACACAAAAGAAGAATATTACAGACCAATATCCCTGATGAACATTGATGCAAAAATCCTCAACAGAATATTTGGAAACTGAATTAATAAATATATCAAAAAAGTTCACACATCATGACCAAGTGAGATTTACTCCAGGAATGCAAGGATGGAACAATATTCATAAAATCAAGCAATATCCTACATCACATTCATAAAAAAGATAAAAACCATATGATCATCTCAATAGATGCTTAAAAAGCATTTGACAAAATTCAACATCCACTCATGATAAAAACTCTCAACAAAATGTGTTAAGAGGTTAAGTACCTCAACATAATAAAGGCCATGTATGACAAACCTACAGCCAACATCATACTTAATAGCAAAAAACCGAAAGCATTTCCTCAAAGATCAAGAACAAGAGAAGGATGTCCACTCTCACCACTTTTATTCAACTCAGTACTGGAGGTCCTAGCCACAGCAATCAGAAAACACATAGAGATAAAAGGCATCCAAATTGGTAAGGAAGAAGTTAAACTGTCATTATTTGAAGATAATATGATATACATAGAAAATCCAAAAAACTCCACCAAAAAACTATTAGAACTAATAACTGAATTCAGCACAGTTGCAGCATACAAAATTAGTATGTAGAAATCTGTTGCATTCCTATATACTAACTGAACTAGCAGAAAGAGAAATAAGGAAGACAATTTCATTTACAATTGCATCAAAAGGAATAAAATACCTAGGAAAAGATCTAACCAAAGAGGTGAAAGACATATACTCTGAAAACTTAAGACACTCATGAGAGAAAGTAAAGAAGATACAAATAAATGGAAACACATCCCGTGCCCATGGATAGGAAGAATTAATATTGGCAAAATGGCCATCCTGCCCCAAGTAATTTACAGATTCAATGCAATCCCTAATCAAAATACCAATAGCATTTCTCAATGAACTAGAACAAATAGTTCTAAAATTCATATGGAACCAGAAAATATTCCAAATAGCTTAAAACAAATAGTTCTAAAATTCATATGGAACCAGAAAATATTCCAAATAGCTTAAGCATTCCTGAAAAAGAATAAAAAAGCTGGAGAGATTACGCTCACTTACCTCAAACTCTGCTACAAAGCTACAGTATCTTAACAGTTTGGTATTGGCACAGAACAGACCTATAGATCAATCGAACAGAATTGAGAGCCCAGATATGAACCCATGAATATATGGTCATTTAATATACAATAAAGGAGCCATGAATATACATACAATGTTGAAAAGACATCCTCTTTAACAACTGGTTTTGGGAAAACTGGGCAGCTACATGTAAGAGAATGAAACTGGGTTATTGTCTAATTCCATACACAAAAATAAACTCAAAACGGATCAAAGACCTGAATGTAAGTCATGAAACCATAGAACTCTTAGAAGAAAACATAGACAAAAATCTGTTGAACCTAAGTATGAGCAATTTTTTCCTGGACACATCTCCTTGGGCAAGGGAAACAAAATAAAAAATGAACAAGTGGGACTACATCAAACTAAAAATCTTCTGTACAGCAAAGGACACCATCAGCAGAACAAAAAAGGCAATCTACAGTATGGGATAATATATTCATAAATGACTCATCTGATAAGGGATTATAACATCCAAAATATATAAGGAACTCATATGCCTCAACACCCAAAAAAACAAATAACCCAATTAAAAAATAGGTGGAGGACCTGAACAGACATTTCTCCAAAGAAGAAATACAATTGGCCAACCAGCACATGAAAAGATGCTCCACATCGCTAATCATCAGGGAAATGCAAATCAAAACCACAATGAGATATCACCTTACACCAGTTAGAATGACCACTATCCAAAAAGACAAGAAATAAACGTTGGCAAGAATGTGGAGAAATGGGAGCCCTCTTACATTTGGTGGAAATGTAAATTGGTGCAACTGCTGTGGAAAGCAGTATGGAGGTTCCTCAAAAAATTAAAAATAGAAATACCATTCAATCCAGTAATTTCACTTGCAAGGATTTACCCAAAGAAAACAAAATCCCTGATTCAAAAAGATATGTGCACCCCTATGTTTATTGCCACACTATTTGCAATAGCCAAGATATGGAATCAACGTAAGTGTCCATCAATAGATGAATGGATAAAGAAGAGGTAGTACATACACACAATGAAATATTATTCAGCCTTAAAAAGAAAATATATTGCCATTTGCCACAACATGGGTGGATCTGAAGGGTATTATATTCAGTGAAATAAGCCAGGTGGAGAAAGACAGATATATGATTTCACTTATTTGTGGAGTATAAACCAAAGCAAAACAAAAGGAACAATAGACATTGAGAAGTGATTAGTGGATATCAAGGGGGAGAGGTTAATGTGGGGGAGTGTGAGGGGTATAAAGGGGCATGTTAATCTCAGTCACAGGATAAATTGTTCATGGGGACAGTAGTACAGCATAAAGAGGGTAGTCAATGACTGTAACATCTTTCTACATTGATAGGTAGTAACCACACTAGAGGGGGTATTTAATAATATGGGTTACTGTTGAACCATTGTGTTGTACATTTGAAACCAATATAAGATTGTATATCAATGATACTCGATAAAAAAATATTACCTCAATTTGAGGAAAACAAATATATTAACTGTATTGAGAGCTCCAACCCACGAACATTTGTGGGAGACATGAAGGTGTACTGCCCAGTCCTCTCCACCAGAGGACTTACTACCCAACCACAGCACGTTCCATCAGCGGACAGCCTCCATCTCTGAGCATCTTCAGTTTCTGCCTCAGGAGAAAACTGCCTCACCATAGGTCCACTATTTCCAGGAAGGTCCATATCCAGTAACGAAATAGGAAGGGGTTGTGGGTAGGAAAGGGACCTTGAGGTGGAACAACTCTGTTGGGAAATATTCACTCTAGAGCTCCTTGCAAGATTGGTCCACGCTTTGTGGGGCCTGTGCTGTAGCTTAAACTCTTCCTTCCCCTTCCTTTCATAGGTGTTGCTCCCTAATAAACATGTGGCACCACCCCTACTTCATATCAGCATTTTCTTTCAGAAACTCCAATATGCATCATTATAATTTCTCACAACAAAGCTTTATAGTGTTCTATAGAGAGGACTTGAACATCTTTTGTCAGATGTATACCTTGCTTTTTTAAACTCCTATGAAATATGAAATATTATTTTTTAAACTCCTATGAAATATTTCTAATTACCAATTTTTTTTAGAAATTTTTTTTTCCAGTTTTTGTTGCTAGTATATAGAAAGAGTCAATCTTTGTTTATTAGCATTGGCGTCAGCAATTTTTCTATCCTCATTTATTAACTAATAATTTATAAATAGATTCTTTTGGATTTTCTATATAAACAGCATGCCATCTTCAAATAATGTTTTATTTTTTCTTTTCCAAACATTATCCATTCTATTTATTTTTCCTGCTCTTTGCAATAACTAGAAACTTCAGTAAATTGGTATGAATATAAGTGGCTACCACTCTCTTATTCTTGATTTCAAAGGAAATGGCTCAATATTTCATCATTATGTGGTGTACTTTAGGGTTTTTTTAATAGAAAAATTTTATTTGATTAAAAAAAATCCCTTCTGTTCTTTTTTTTTTTTTGTAGATAATTATTTTTTATTGAAGGGTAGTTGACACACAGTATTACATTAGTTTCAGGTGTACAACACAGTGATTCAACATTTATATACATGATAATTCTAGGTACCAGCTATCACCATACCAAGTTGTTACAATATTTTGACTATATTCCTTATGCTATACATTACATCCCGGTTACTTATTTATTTTACAATTGGAAGTGTATACTTTTTTTTTTTTTTTGTGAGGGCATCTCTCATATTTATTGATCAAATGGTTGTTAACAACAATAAAATTCTGTATAGGGGAGTCAGTGCTCAATGCACAATCATTAATCCACCCCAAGCCTAATTTTCATCAGTCTCCCATCTTCTGAAGCATAACGAACAAGTTCTTACATGAAGAACAAATTCTTACATAGTGAATAAGTTACATGGTGAACAGTACAAGGGCAGTCATCACAGAAACTTTCGGTTTTGCTCATGCATTATGAACTATAAACAGTCAGCTCAAATATGAATATTCATTTGATTTTTATACTTGATTTATATGTGGATACCACATTTCTCTCTTTATTATTATTATTTTTAATAAAATGCTGAAGTGGTAGGTAGATACAAGATAAAGGTAGAAAACATAGTTTAGTGTTGTAAGAGAGCAAACGTAGATGATCAGGTGTGTGCCTGTAGACTATGTGTTAATCCAAGCTAGACAAGGGCAATAAAACATCCACGTATGCAGAAGATTTCTCTCAGAACAGGGGGGTGAGGTTCTAAGCCTCACCTCTGTTGATCCCCAATTTCTCACCTGATGGCCCCCCTGCAACTGTGCCTGTCTTAGGTTGTTCCTCCCTTGAGGAATCTTACCCGTCTCTGGCTAACCAGTCATCTTCCGGGGCCATACAGGGAAATGTAAAGTTGGTAAGTGAGAGAGAAGCCTTATTGTTTGAAAAGGTTAGCTTTTTACTTCGTTGCATATTTATGCCCTGTGGCTTCTATGCCCAGCATTTGTCTTGAGGTATCTTTACCACTTGGAAGAATTATGATACTCGGTAAATTCGATGTGAGACACGAATTCTATTTAAGGGTTGTAATTAGGAAGGAAGAAGAAAAGCTATAGTAGTAGCAGGCGGAAGAAAACATGGGAAGATTGATTATTTCTTTGACATATCTTCTTGTAGAGTAACTTTAGCATGTATAGGTTTTAAACTACTAATTAAATTGCGCGCACACACATTAACATAATAGGAGTCCTTCTGTTCTTATTGAACAAAAAGTTTTTTGACCAATACAAGAATGGATGTTAAATTTTATGAAACATTTCTCTGCTTTAATTGAGATATTATGTTTCTTGTATTTGAATGTCAAACCTACATAGCATTCCTGGAATCTACACATTATGGTTATAATGTCAGGCCTTTTTAAACATCGCTGATTTCATTGATTAATATCTGCTTAAATTTTGCACCTACATTCATGCAGAACATGTAATTTGCTTTCCCATATTATTTATGTCAGATTTTAGTATCAAATTTAGGTGCTATCCTAAAACAAGTTAGGAAATGTTTTTCTCCATTTATTTTCTTGATTATTTTTTTAAACACTGAGTATTATTTCTTCCTTAAATATACGGTAGGACTTATCAGTGCCAGTTTTCTTCATGAGAAGGTTTTTAATTACAAATTCAGTTTACAGTTATAAGGCCATTCATATTTTGTGTTAATTCTTATGCTAGTTTTGGTAAGTTGTGCTTTTCTAGGAAGTCATCCATTTCATGTAAATTTTTAAATTTATTTGCATAAAGTTGTTTGTAAAATCCTCTTATGATCTTTCTAATGTCTTAGAATCCGAAATAGTTTCTCTTTATTTTGGTTACTTGTATATTCTTTCTTTTGGTTAATACTGGTTACTTGTATATTCTCTTTCTTTTTTTTCCTCGTATTTTTCATTGAAATATATCTGACATAACACTGTGTAAATTTTTCTTTTTTAAATAAAGGCATCACTGATATACACTCTTATGAAGGCTTCACAAGAAAAACAATGTGGTTACTACATTCACCCATATTATCGAGTCCCCCACCATACCCAATTGCAGTCACTGTCCATCAGTGTAGTAAGATGTCAGAGTCCCTATTTGTCTTCTCTGAGCTACACTGTCTTCCTCGTGACCCCATACACACCATGTGCACCAATCATGATACCCCACAATCCTCTTCTCCTGCCCTACCCACCCACCCTCCCCCACCCTTCCCCTTTGGTAACCACTAGTCCCTTCTTGGAGTTTGTGAGTCTGCTGCTATTTTGTTCCTTCACTTTTGCTTCATTGTTATATTCCACAAATAGGGAAATCATTTGGTATTTGTCTTTCTTTGCCTGACTTATTTCAGTGAGCATAATACCCTCTAGCTCCATCCGTGTTGTTGCAAATGGTAGGATTTGTTTCTTTCTTATGGCTGAATAGTATTCCATTGTGTATATGTACCACTTATTTTTTATCCATTCATCTACTGATGGACACATAGGTTGCTTCCATATCTTGGCTATTGTAAATAGTGCTGCGATAAACATAGGGGTGCATATGTCTTTGAATCTGAGAGGTTGTTTTCTTTGGGTAAATTCCTAGGAGTAGAATTTCCGGTTCAAATGGTATTTCTGTTTTTAGTTTTTTGTGTAACCTCCATATTGCTTTCCACAATAGTTACACTACTTTACATTCCCACAAGCAGTAAGGAGGGTTCCCCTTTCTCTGCATCCTCGCCAGCATTTGTTGTTCCTAGTCTTTTTAATGTTGGCTATCCTAACTGGTGTGAGGTGATATCTCATTGTGGTTTTAATTTGCATTTACCTAATAATTAGCAATGTGGAGCATCTTTTCATGTGCCTATTGGCCATCTCAATTTCTTCCTTGGAGAATTGTCTGTTCAGATCCTCTGCCCATTTTTTGATCAGGTTATTTGTTTTTTGGGTGTTGAGACATGTGAGTTCTTTATATATTTTGGATGTTAACCCCTTGACAGATATGCCATTTACAAATACATTCTTCCATACTGTAGGATACCTTTTTGTTTCTGCTGATGGTGTCCTTTGCTGTACAGAAGCTTTTTAGTTTGATGTAGTCCCATTTGTTCATTTTTTTATTTCATTTTCCTTGCCCGAGGAGGTGCTTTCAGGAAAAGTTGCTCATGTTTATATTCAAGATGTTTTTGTCTATGTTTTCTTCTACGAGTTCTATGTTTCCTTAAAGAACTGGCCACTTTATCATCATCTAATATTCCTCTTTATCCCTGATAATTTTCCTTGCTCTGAATTCAGCTTAGTCTGAAATTAATGTAGTTGCTCAGCTTACATTTGATTAGTGTGATTAGTGTTAAAATCCATTTGCTTTTAACCTATTTGTTCTTTATATTATAAAATGGGATTTTTTTGTAGATAAGACATATTTGGGTCTTTTTTTTTATGAACTCTGATTGTCTCTGTTTTTTAATTGGTGTATTTAAACCACTCACATTATTATTGATGTAGTTTGCTTGATGTTTACCATATTTATTACCATTTCCTATATATTGCCCTTGTTCTTTGTTTCTTTTTTTGTCTTGCACTCTTTTTCTGCCTTCTCTGGCTTAATTGGGCATTTTATATGATTACATTTCCTCTCCTCTCTTAGTATATCAATTACACATTTTTTTTTACATTTTTGGTTGCCCTAGAATTTGTAGTGAATGTTTATAACTAATCTAAGTCTACTTTAAGTAACACTATCCCATTAAATGAAATTTCTTATGATCTCACCTCGTAAGTTTAGCAGACAAAGGAATGCTAGAGGGAAGAGAACTGTCTTAAACACAAAGACTTCCCTCCACCCCCATCTGAGTCTGTAGGTGGTAGAAGGATAAAGAATTAAGCTCAAATATTTTAAAGAGTGTAACTGCATTTCTCCAATCTTTTCCAATGGTTGAGGAGATAGAGACCTGCCAGGACCCTATCTGAGAAATGGGGGAAAACTAGAATTGGACAAATCAGATATAGATTACTAAAAGTGAAATCCAGACTTGACCCAGCTCAATCTCTGATTGGATCGACATGTTCACCCCCTTACCCTAACTAAAAGAGGAAGGGTAGAAATTCACAGAGTTGTACACTTAAAATTTCTTCTTTAGTGGGAAAAAAGTATGTATGTTTATACGAACTTGTTCATAAAATATGTAGTTTTATACAAAATTCATATTTTATGAACAAGTTTGAAATCCTGTTATAAAACATATTTTTTCATATTTGAACTATGACCCTATATAGTATGTGTGTATATATATATATATATATATATATATATACAATTATTTTTAGGAGAAAATTAATGTTGTCTTTCAGGCTTTATAGACTGAACAATTTAGAATAACATCTATTTCCTCATTTAACTTTTCATTTCATGCAGGGCACTGAAATTTAGAAGACTTAACAATCTTTACAAAATGTGAATGTGAATTTTTGATTTAATAAAAGGTAGTTAGGAAAGGTCATCTGGTGTTATACTCAGATTGGTCAATAACAATCTTTTTCTCTGACTTTACCTGTAAAATAATATTTAGTATATCAGTCATATATTTGAGGGCTTATTTAGAACTTGTTTTATGAATAACAAGTCAGTTGGCTTTTATGCTTATATATAGTGCATAGAAAGAAAACATATTTTGGCATCATTTTTCCAGTTATGTAAGCTGTTTCATTTATTGGATGTGCATGAGAAATTAAATCTTAAAATATTATCTAATTTAAAAATAATTATTTGAGGTTTATTCACTTGACCTATTTCATGAATAATCAATATATTCAACAACTATTTTAACATGATAATATAAGAAGTAGTGAATTGATATATACAGAATGTTGAAGAGTAACTTTTTTTTTTGTAGGCAGAACTTCTAGATGCTGCTGCTGGCATTCAAGTACGATTCAGATTAGGTGGTGTAAGTATGGATGAATTCTTATTTGGTAGTTTTAAAGCACATTTTATGAAATTTAACAGATGTAATTTTTAAAAATATAAACCAATTATGTAGATTACAGTGGTTCTTTGAACTTTTCCATCTACAGGTTAGATTTCCACCTGAAATATACTATAAAATTTTCACTCACAGACATATTGAAGATCTGTGTGCTAACAGCCCTAGAAATTATACGAAACTTCCAGCAAAACATACATCTCATGTTAAAAGTGATAAACTTCAGGAAGAAGATCATAGTGGCTGGTATCGTCGTATAGAGAACAATGGCTGGAGACCTGTTTCTGATAGAGTAAGAAAAAAGAAATGTTAATAATTTTGAATCTCATATATTTATAAATTTGTCTCTTTGGAAATTAACTTATATATTATTTTTTAAAACAATAAATCCTAGTAATTTAGTTAATATAAATTGCTTAAGTTAACTACTCTGGGATTACTACTAATAATTCAAGATATAACAATATTATTTTCTTACATTTATTTCTACTTTTAGTAATCAGCTCCAATTTGGCCATCTTTAGATACTCGCAGTATGCCATCCTTATAACAAAGCAAATTTGATGATATTTTTGTGCTAGAGGTGGGAGGTCTTGAGAGTAATATGACATTTTCTCTTACAGAGCTTGTAACAAAAGAGTGGTAGGAAATCTTTTGGATTTTTGTGGTGTTTGGGAGTTTAACATGTACTCATATTAACTGAATAGAATTATTTTAAATATACATAGTTTCTAATGCATATATGTGATTCAGGGACTTTTCTATAGACACCCATATTTAATCTCCCTTTTGTGGAGATAATTTTTACCTAAGGATATTTGTAAGCTTGCGTTTTATAGGTTAACAACAATCTTTTTCTCTGGTTCTATAGCTCTGGATATCTGTTTATATGACCTCAAAAACTGTCATTCGAATCTACAATCTCTAGTATATAAATTGTAGAATGTGGTGTATTAAATATACTAAGTATGAAAAGTAAAAATGATCAAGGTGTGAATTCATTCATTCATTCAGCAGACTTACTGCATACCAACCATGTGTCAGGCATTGTACTAGATGATAAGGATGCAATGGAAAATAAAGATTCCCTCCCCTCAAATAGTTTACCTTATAATTAGGGAGATAGTCAAGTAAACAGGATATTTCAGTACAGTGCAATAAATATGTGCTTTAATAGGGGCAAATACAGTATTGTGGGGGATAGCAAATTCTTCTTGCTATTTAATGTGTGTGTGATGGAGAGGGGGAATTAATTGAAATTAGAAAATAGGCACCCAGTTAGGATAAAATGTCATCTAGGGGAAAACACAAACCCTTGGGACATAAGACTTCTTGTCTTTTTGGAGGGTGCCTACACTCTAAGGATTAGAATCTTCAAAAGTTAACAGCAGTAAGAGTAGGTCAGATCTGTTTTGTGAGAAACAAAACACTCTTAGAATACGTCTATTCACTTATTCATTCGACAAATATTATGTACACTCAATATGCTATTTAGTCTTTCTTTGGCATGTGCTTCTGAAGGCTCAATGTGCTGTTTGCCCACCACTTAATTAGAAATACTTAAGAGGGTCTATCCGCTCCTTTATTTTTTTCTTGGTATATTCCTACTGAACACATAGAAGTTCTTGTCTATAGTCAGATTAACCTCACAATCAGTATTCCAACATTTGTATATTCATTTTCATTTCTCAATAGTTTTGGATGTCTACTGAAAATATAGTGATGGGAGACCAAAAGGAAAGCAAATTCCATTTTTCTAAACTGAAAAGAAGGCAAGATATGGAAAAGAAGAGAAAAGTTAGAAAAATAGAATGGATGAGGCAAATGTAAGTTGATGGAATACTTAGACTTACTAAACAAACCAAGTTTGTGGTTTAAATATGCTTTTACTGAACACCAATTACACCTCAGGAAAGTTGCCAAAAAGAATTTTGACACACTTCACCCATTTCAACCCACCCCCAAGTCTGCACTAGCAACCACCAATATGCTCTCTGTATCTAGGAGCTTGCTTTTTTGTTATATTTCATTTTGTTTAATTTTTATACTCCACATACAAGTGGGATTATATAGTATTTTTCTTCCTCTGTCTGATTTATTTCACTTAGCATACTGCCCTGGGTCTATCCATGTTATCTCAAACAGCAAGATTTCATTCCTTTTTTATGGATGAATAGTATTCCTGTGTGTGTGTGCCACATTTTCTTTATACATTATCTATCAATTTTTAAAAGAACATGTGCAATCAGTAGATCTCCTTGAAGTAGTCCATCTGCACTTGTAGATGTGGTCCAACATCTATGATTTGGGGGCAACCTAGGAACCAGTTGTAAATATCACAGGGTTACAGTGCCTGCACTGTAACCAAATGCTTAACCTTGTCAAGACTTGTGCACTAAGGTAAGGGCACTGGTGGGGAAGAATTTGGGGGCAGACGTAGACAAGGCTGAGAACCGTGAACCTTCAAATGTCCCTGTTGGTGGAGAAAATGCTTTCCCCTTGTTTCGAGGAAACTAGCCCTTCTCTGCATAAGCCTTTCAATGACTATACCTGGTATAGTTGCCTCACATGCTTATGCTAATTCTCCTTAGGATTCCCCCACAAACATTGCTCATTGCCTTCAACCACAGTGAGAGTTCTATCTCTGAACAGCCCAGAGAAGTACAAGGTTTACTTGTCATGTCCAGGAGGAGACAGTTTATAAATCAAAATACTTAAACAAGAACTTACCAATTTATATTGACAGGAGACTCAGAAGCATGTGTGAGATGGATTTTAAGGTTGTTATATCAAGAGTTGATTGGGTCAAATTTATTGATAATGGCCACACCCACCTGGGATTATGTATTTAATGTGTTAGCTTGAGTACCCAGAAATGATTTGAATAATCCATTAGGTTAGATAATCTAAGCCTGACCTTAACCAAAGCTCTAGTTACAAAATGCCTGAATTTCTATGGTATGATATAGAAAAAGGATTTCTAAATGCTCAGGGGAATGCATATGTTTATTCCTATTACGTGAAATCTACTCAGCCACCACTAGCTGTAACTCCAGGAGGCCCCAGAAGATAGACTTCTCATCAGGTTATTAAGAAATAATGGGAGACTCCACCCAAAGATAGGGGAGTGAGTAGGGTGGCAGAAATCTCTTCCCAAATCCATATATATTTTGAAAATACAGCAAATACAACTATTCCTAAAAGAGCGACCAGAAGATACAGTACACCAGCCAGACTACATCTGCAAGAACCCAACATCTCTGGATATTAGAGGAGTAGAAAAGTAAAATCCAAACTAAGACTGCAACCAGGTTCCCACAGCCGGCTGCCCTGAGACAAAAGAAAAGTAGGTGCTTTAAAAGTCTTAAAGGGACAAGGGTTTAACAGGTGGACAAAATCATCCTGGCACACTCAGCCCAGTAGGTGGCAGCTTTAAGGAACTTCAGGTGCCTGTCTCCATAGGTGGTAACGCAGCTCCAAGGTCCCTCACAGAAATAGGCAGCCTGCTGTTTCTTCTTCCCTGCCAGCACCTGTGAGCAAACTGGTGCAGAGACAGGGAGACATGAAGAGGCCATGTCCTTGTGGCAGACATGTGCAGCTGGCCTGTGACCCCCACAAGTTCCCTGGACATCCCAAGGGCCACCCCCACCACAGCAGCCTAGGGGATTAACCCATAGGCTGCTCCCTGTGCATGGTTAACTGGCACAAAGAGCAGAGACAGGCAAGGAGACCAGCAAGCAGGAAGAGATTTTGTTCTTCCAGCTGACACATGCGCCATTTGCTGGCAACCCCTTCCATTGCCCTAGGGCTATGAAAAGTCAGAAGAACCTTGTTCAATCCAAAATCCCTCAAACACCAGAAAGATGGCTTAGTGAGACTGAAATAATCACCAATCTGCCTGAAAAAGAATTCAAAATAAAAGTCATAAGCATAAGCTACAGAGAAATATTCAAGAGCTAAGGGACGAATTCAAGAGGGAGATAACAAAAATGAAACAATCAATGGAAGGACTTAAGAGCAGACTGGAGGAGGTGGAAGAGACTGTTAATAGAATAGAATTAGAGAACAGGAATACAGTGAGGCAGAGAGAGAAGAAAGTATCTCTAGGAATGAAAGAACATTAAGAGAACTGTGTGAGCAATACAAATGGAACAACACTTGCATTATAGGGGTACCAGAAGAAGAAGAAGAGAGAGAAAAAGGGATAGAAAGTGTTTCTGAAGAAATAATTGCTGAAAACTTCCCCAATTTGGGGAAGAAATAGTCTCTCAGGCCATGAAAGTACACAGATATCTGAACACAAGGGATCCAAAGAGGACAACACCAAGACATATAATAATTAAAATGGTAAGATCAAAGACAAGGAAAAAGTATTAAAAGGAGCCAGAGAGAGAAAAAATATCACCTACAAAGGAAAACCCATCAGGCTACCAGAGTTTTCAGCAGAAACCTTACAGGCCAGAAGGTAATGGCATGATATACTCAACGCAATGAAACAGAAGGGCCTTGAACCAAGAAAACTCTATCCAGCAAGATCATCATTTAAATTTGAAGGAGGTTAAACAAATTCCACATAAGCAAAAGTTGAGGGAATTTACCTCCCACAAACCATCTCTCCACTGCATTTTGGAGGGACTGCTCTAGATGGAAGTATGCCTTAGGCTAAATAGCTGTTACCAGAGAAAATAAAACAACAGCAAAGGAAGTAGACCAACTAAATACTAACTAATTGCAAAATAAAATTAGCTATCCACAAAGTCACATGAAACACAAAGAGCACAAGAGAACGGAGAGAAATAAAGAATCATCAGACTGTGTTTTTAATAGTGGAATAAGTGAGTTAAGTTGGATGGTTAGAGAGTAAAGAAGCTGCCCTTGAACCTTTGGTAACCATGAATCCAAAGCCTGTGATAGTAATAAGTACATATCTATTGACAATCACCCTAAATATAAATGGACTGAGTGCACAAATCAAAAGACACAGAGTTACAGAATGGATAAAAAAGCATGACCCATCTATATGCTGCCTACAAGAGACTCACTTCAAACCCAAAGACATACACAGACTGAAAGTAAAGGGATGGAAAAAGAAATTTCATGCAACTAATAGGGAGAAAAAAGCAGGTGTTGCAATACTTGTATCAGACAAAATAGACCTCAAAACAAAGAAAATACCAACAGACAAGGAAGCACATTACATAATGATAAAGGGTCAGTCCAACAAGAGGATATAACCATTATAAATATATATGCACCCAAAACAGGAGCAAAGACATATGTGAATCAAATACTAACAGAATTAAAGGAGGAAATAGAATGTAATGCATTCATTTTAGGAGACTTCAACACACCACTCACTGCAAAGGACAGATCAACCAGGCAGAAAATAAGTAAGGAGACAGAGGCACTGAAAAACACACTAGAACAGATGGACCTAACAGAAATCTATAGCATATTCCACCCAAAAAGCAGCATGATACACATTCTTCTCAAGTGCACACGGAACATTTCCAGAGTAGACCACAGACTAGGCCACAAAAGAGCCTCAGTAACTTAAAAAAGATTGAAATTGTACCAACCAAGGTATAAAACTAGAAATAAACTGTACAAAGGTAACAAAAATGCCCACAAACACATGGAGGCTTAACAACATGCTCTTAAATAACAATGGATCAATGACCAAATTAAAACAGAGATCAAGTAATATATGGAGACAAATTAAAACAACAGCACAAAGCCCCAACTTCCGTGGGATGCAGCAAAGCAAGTTCAAAAGAAAAGTATATGGCAATTCAGGCCTATTTAAAGAAGGAAGAACAATCCCAAATGAATAGTCTAAATTCACAATTATTAGAACTGGAAGAAGAAGAACAAATGAGGCCCAATGTCAGTAGAAGGAGAGATATAATAAAGACCAGAGAAGAAATAAATAAAACTGAGAAGAATAAAACAATAGAAAAAAGTACTGAAACCAACAGCTGGTTCTTTGAGAAAATAAACAAAACAGATAAATCCTTAGCCAGACTTACTAAGAAAAAAAGAGAATCTACACACATAAACAGAAACAGAAATGAGAAAGGAAAAATCACTATGGACACCACAGAAATACAAATAGTTATTAGAGAATACTGTGAAAAATTATATGGTAACAAACTGGATAACCTAGAAGAAATGGACAACTTTCTAGAAAAATACAACCTTCCAAGACTGACCCAGGAAGAAACAGAAAATCTAAACAGACCAATTACAAGCAACGAAATTGAAATGTTATTCAAAAAACTACCCCAAAACAAAACCCCTGGAACAGATGGATACACTGTGGAATTTTATCAGACATTTAGAGAAGACATAATACCCATTCTCCTTAAAGTTTTCCAAAAAATAGAATAGGAGGGAATACTTACAAACTCATTCTATGAAGCCAGCAACACTCTAATACCAAAACCAGGCAAAGACATCACAAAACAAGAAAACTACACACCAATATTCCTGATGAACAGAGATGCAAAAATACTCAACAAATTATTAGCAAACCGGATTCAAAATACATCAAGAGGATCACGCATATTGATCAAGTGGGGTTCATCTCAGGGATGCAAGGATGGTACAACAGTAAAAAATCCATCATCATCCACCACATCAACAAAAAGAAGAACAAAGAACACATGATCATCTCAATAGATGCTGAAAAAGCATTCCACAAAATTCAACATCCATCCATGATGAAAACTCTCAACAAAATGTGTATAGAGGGCAAGTACCTCAATGTAATAAAGGCCATATATGACAATACCACAGCCAATATCATACTTAACAGCGAGAAGCTGAAAGCTACTCCTCTAAGATCAAGAACAAAACAAGGATGCCCAGTCTTCCCACTTTTATTCAACACAGTACTGGAGGTCCTAGCCATGGCAATCAGACAACACAAAGAAATAAAAGGCATCCAGATTCATAAGGAAGAAGCCAAACTGTCACTATTTGCAGATGACATGATATTGTACATAAAAAACCCTCAAGAATCCACTGCAAAGCTACTAGAACTAATATCTGAATTCAGCAAAGTTGCATGATACAAAATTAATACACAGAAATCTGTTGTAATCCTATACACTAATGATGAACTACCAGCAAGAGAAATCAGGAAAACAACTGCATTCATAATTGCATTAAAAAGAATAAAATACCTAGGAATAAACGAAACAAAGGAGGTGAAAGACCTATACCCTGAAAACTACAAGATACTCTTAAGAAAAATTAAAAAGGACACTAATAAATGGAAATTCATCCCATGCTCTTGGGTAGGAAGAATTAATATTGTGAAAATGGCCATCCTGCCTAAAGCAATCTACAGATTCAATGCAATCCCTACCAAAATACTGACAGCATTCTTCAATGAATTGGAACAAATAGTTTTATAATTCATATAGAAACACAAAAGACCCTGAATTGCCAAAGCCATCCTGAGAAGGAATAATAAAGCAGGAGAGATCTCGCTTCCCAAATTCAAGCTCTACTACAAAGCCACAGTAATCAAAACAATTTGGTACTGGCACAAGAACAGACCCATAGACCAGTGGAACAGATTAGAGAGTCTAGATATTAACCCAACCATATATGGTCAATTAATATACAATAAAGTAGCCATGGATATGCAATGAGGAAATGACAGTCTTTTCAACAGCTGGTGTTGGCAAAACTAGACAGCTACATGTAAGGGAATGAAACTGGATTACTGTCTAACTCCATACACAAAAATAAAGTAGAAATGGATCAAAGACCTGAATGTATGTCAGGAAACCATAAAACTCTTAGAAGAAAACATAGGCAAAACTCTCTTGAACATAAACATGAGCAACTTCTTCATGAATATATCTCCCTGGGTAAGGGAAACAAAAGCAAAGAGGAACAAGTAGGACTAGGGTATATAAAACTAAAAAGTTTCTGTACAGCAAAGGACACCATCAGTAGAACAAAAAAGGATCCTACAGTATGGGAGAATATATTCATAAGCGACATATCCAATAAGGGGTTAACATCCAAAATATATAAAGAACTCACATGCCTCTACACCCAAAAAGCAAGTAAACCAATTAAAAAATGGGAAGAGGATCTGAACAGACAGTTCTCCAAAGAAGAAAGTCAGATTGAAAACAGGCACATGAAAAGATACTCCACATTGCTAATTATCAGGGAACTGCAAATTAAAACCACAATGAGATATCACCTCATACCAGTTAGGATGGTCAACATCGAAAAGACTAGGAACAACAAATGCTGTAGAGGATTCAAAGAAAGGGGATCCCTCCTACACTACTGGTGGGAATGTAAATTAGTTCAACCATTGTGGAAAGCAATATGGAGGTTACTCAAAAAACTAAGAATAGAAATACTGTATGACTTAAGAATCCCACTCCTTAGAATTACCCAAAGAATACAAGTTCTCAGATTCAAAAAGACATACAAAATCAACCTAAGTGTCCATCAGTAGATGAATGGATAAATATTTGGTACATATACACAATGGAATACTATACAACCATAAGAAGAAAACAAATCCTACCATTTGCAACAACATGGATGGAGATAGAGAGTATTATGCTCAATGAATTAAGCCAGACAGAGAAAGACAAGTCTAAAATGATTTCACTCATCTGTGGGGTATAAGAACAATACAAAAACTGAAGGAACAAAACAGCAGCAGACTCACAGAACCGAAGAATGGACTAACAGTTACCAAAGGGAAAGGGACTGTGCGGGGTTGGTGGGGAAGAGAGGGAGAAGGGGAATAAGGGGCATTACAATTAGCACACATAATGTATGGGGGCACGGGGAATGCAGTATAGCATATAGAAGACAAGTCATGACTCTATAGCATCTTACTATGCTGATGGACAGTGACTATAATGGTGTATGTGGTAGGGACCTGATAATGGGTGGAATCTAGTAACCACAGTGTTGCTCATGTAATTCTATGTTAACGATACCTAAATAAATAAATAAGGGGAGCAGCAGAGTTCTTAGTGAACTCTGTGTTGGCTGTCCTTTATAGACCAGAGATAACAGTGAAGAAAACTGCTGTTATTGGTTCTTTTAGTTCACTTGGAATAATGGAACTTTGAAGTGGTAGAGATCAGGTGGTGACACAAATTGCATCTAAGCTTCCAGATATGGTTTCTTTAATGCAGTAAATCAGCACAGCCCTTGGTGTCTGGTATGCTGTTGGCCTGACAAATGTATTATTTCCTTGCCAATCAGTATGCACAAAGACGCAGTTTGCATTTACATGGAAAGAACAGAATGTATCTTTGTATCTTACTCACATTTGGGCATGCTACTCCAACCAGGCCCCAGTAGGACATGGTTGCAGGTCCACAGTGTGGTCACTTAGGCTTTATGGCCCATCAGTCCCAACAGTATTAGAAATGTCTAGCAGACAGTGAAATACTATATGGAGTCCTAATAGGATCCCAGTGCAGACCTGTAGGGTTTAGGAGTAAGGTAATGTCCTCTTCTGCCAACAACTATTGTCCATTTGAAACCTTGGTCTGGGCCTGCTCCTGGTCCTGGTAGAGCCTGGGTGCTTGGCAATATGATTCCAGGTGCTATGTGAGTATAAACTGACCTGGGTTTTATCCAACTGAACTGTAAAACTGAAAGTATACAGCAACATTTCAGTATAAAATAGATGTGGCATATATGAGAATGGGTCTGAAGAGGTCCAGAGGCCAAGGCTCAGCCTCCTTCAACACCTACTTAATGCCACGCTGGCTCCACTTCACCTCCATGCCTTTGGCTTCACAGGGGATCCCCTGTGACAAGAATATATAGGTTCTAATTCACCATGGATTATCTGCACAGGATGCAGCCAACATTAAAAAATAGACTAGATTACAGTCCCTCAATTGGTCTGGAAATTGGTCAAAGGATATCCTCCCAGTCAGTACAACTGGAGGTGGTACATCTGGTTTTCCACTTCATGTAGAAGGGGAAATAGATAAGGCAGGGATATTATTGGCTGTGGGCAGTAGTTAATAGTTTCTCAGCTGATCAGGGACTTGGAAGGAATTAAATTGGAAAACTGGTGATTAGGTCTGGGTAGAGGTGTACTCAGAATGCTCTCAGTTATCGGGTGGACAAGATGATCCACCTCATGGATGTCAGCTTTTCTCCCTGTCCACCTCGGAGGTTCCTCAATGGAGCCATGGGCAAAGCAGATATGGTTACAGGGATGAAGGCTGCTTGTAGACACACAAACATGGTCTTTCCCTCACCAAGCCTGTTCTGGCTCTACAGTCACAGCTGATTGTATAGCAAAGACATTTGCTTTGGTTCCAGTAATGGGATGTCCTGGCTGTCTGGTGGGAGGCTGACTATACTGGACTCTTATAATAGAGGCATCCTCCCCTTGTCTTCATAGTGACAGACAAATATCTGGATGTCCATTTTATTTCTCTGTTTCCATTACTTTTGCCAGCAACACCATTCATTACAGAATACCTTATCCACCATAATTTTATTCCATGCAACATTGCCTCTAATCAGAGGACCATTTACAGCAAAGTAAGTGTGGTAATGAACAACAAAACACACCATATGTGCCATCACCTCAAAACAGCTGGCTTTGACAGAACAGTGGAATGGCTTTCCTAAGCGTAGGCACAACACCAGCTGGGAGGTAACCAGTGATAAGCCAAAGCACATGAATAGTAACCTATTTTATGTCTTTCTTTCCTAGTCTTTTCTCACTCTCAAAACATTCCTCCTCCATAGCCAAGCTCTGTTTCTAATTATATGGACATTTTCATCTCAAACTTAACAGGTCCAAAACTGAATTTCTTATCTTCCCCATCATAAAAGTTGTTTCTTTTCAGTATTCCTCAGTTTTATGAGACCATCATTTACCCAGAAATCCAAGCCAGAAATGTAGGGATTATCCTACACCTCTTACCTTTAATAAACTCCCATGTGTGATCTGTTATCAGGTCCTATTAATTCTGCTTCCAAAGTACCTCCCAAATCTGACATTTCCCTCATTACCCACTGCAGCCTCTCATTCTCATCTCCCCTTTATCCACTGAGTCCTTCTAATTGGTCTCTTTGTCTCTAATCTCTTCCCCATCTCTGTATAAACGCTGAAGTGATGTTTCTAAAACAAATTATGTCCCTTCCTTACCTGAAATATGTTAGGGGCTTCCTGTTACCTACATTCCACATGAAATTCTCTCTCCCTAGGTTGCTCTTTTCTGGCTCAGTTACATGGCAACAAGATCTTCTTTTGATACTTGGTTTGAGTATCTCCTTCTGAAGCCTTCCCTGACTTACCTAGACAGAGTTAGGCACTTCCTTTTGATGTACTACCATAGATTTTTTTATATATTCAGTTGTCACATTTTTGCAATTATCTATATATTTGTCCGCCACATCCACTAGACTTTTGAGACCCTAAAGAACAGGGACTCTGTTCTATTTATTAGCATAGGGCTTCAGACATTGTAGGTATTTAATGAGTATGTGTTGTTTGTTGAATGAATGAATGAATGAATGAATGTATGGAATCTTATGACTAAGTGTGGTACTATTTCTTTTTTGTATGGTTGCAGGGGATGAAAAGAGAAATTACACTTTGTGTGCTTTACTCATTGTTGGCATTTAAACACTTCCATATGACTGTTGCTGAGAATCAACAGTTAACAAAATCAACAAAATCTTGGGTTTTTTTAAACCTCTGTTTCACTGAAAGAATTCTGATTTTTACATTCCTTTCTTTTCTGTGTCTTACAGATGTTAGCTCTCTGTGAACTCCTTTCCAATGTTAACTTTGATTCTTACTAGGTATTTGCATTTTAACTTCTCACCCTATTGTGACATTAAGAAAAATATTTCTCTAATGTTCTAAGTTTTCTAGCTTAGAAAGAATACGAGATCACTTTAAAGTAAATATATTACAACATAACTATAAAGCCAAATTTTGTATCATATTTGTTTTCTTTTTAAAACACCACTTACTTATAAAATAAGTTATGATTACTGGACAGTGATCTTTATTTCTGATCACTATCGTATTTGAAGTTCTGTTCCTATTTGCTAACCTGTTATTGTTTTATCACTATTATAGTCCACTTAACTATAAATAGTGACTAATTTTTAAAGAGTTCAAAAAAATTATTGGAATAAGTGTTAAAACTCTCTTTAAAACAAAGTGTCTTTTTCTGTGTCCTTGATGACAGCAAAAATAGGTACCTGAATTGTTGTATATTACTGTTGTAAAAGGAATAAAGAATACCATCCACATTTCAAAATCTATTCTTAAGTGTTTGTATATTTGGGATGGCAAAACATGGAGGAATTCATAAAATACGTGTTCATCCCCAGCATTCCAGAAGTTTCTCATTTCTAAATGCATTTTTGTGGTGGCATGAGCATTAGCTAAAAAATCTGAGCCAGTGGGTACCATTATTCATTTAATACATGGTTACTGAGCTGCCTATTATGGTCAGAGAATATAGAGTGGAAGATTGCAGGCTCCATGAAGTAATTTCATCTGGTGGACACTCAATAAGTATTAAATGAATGAGTAAGTGAATGAAGAGCTACAGAAATATTGTGAAATCATCCTTTCTTTAGAATGTGTGCTCTTACTAGCCAGTCTAATTCAAGAGACATGCTCCTGCTTCTACAAAAGCATTAGCTCTCTTGGATCGCTGTTCATTTACAGTTTGACACAGCAGAAACTTCTGGAGGGCAGGGCCACATGTTGTCACTGTCAGAGCTATGCCACCCAAGATTATGAAAGCCTTTTTTTAAATTGAATGCTTATTATGTACCAGTCATTGTTCTAAATGCTTTAAAGGGATTTAAATTTCTAAAGAGTACTAGGAGTGGTAGGAGAAGGTAGTATTATGATTACCATTTTAAGGAAGAGGACACTAAGGCCCAGAAAGGCTAGGTTATCTGGCAAAGGTTATACTAGTAAATCACAGAAGCAAGATTCAAAGCCAGGCAGTTTGATACAGAGTTCTAGCTCTGCCCCACCACTGTGCCACTCCTATTAAGTGTCAAATTAATAAATGGATGCAATGTCAGAATAGGTTAGCCTTTACAATGGAACACCAATGTAGATCTTAAAATGAAAAACAAACAAAAAATGCTATATTCTAATATTCTTGGTAAAGACTACTAACTTCTCTCTACTCATTCATCTCATGTTTTGGTGGGTGCATTGATTTGTATGCTCAGACTAATATAAGACAAAACGATGCTACTGAAGCAGTCTGAACTTGGAGTCAGATTTGAATACCGGCCCTGATATATATTTACTACATACATGATCTTGAATGATTTACCTTCTCTAAGTCTCAATTTCCTTATCTACAAAATGGGAATAAATATAGCTGTCATAAATGGCTGTGCCTTTTTAAAGAGAATTAAAGATAATGTATGAAAAGTACCTGACACAGAAAAAATGTATCTCTCTCCCCTTTACCACTTCCTCTCTCTCCTTCCCTCTTCCCATCTGCCCTTAGCCATGTGACTTATTAAAAATTGCTCAACTCTTCCAGGATTTATTTCCTCACCTATAAAATGGGTATACTAGTTATCTGGTTTCACAGATACTTTGCCTCTGTCATTCTGAGTCAGTGATATGATAACTGAGTTTTTCTTTGTACCTATAAACAGTGCAACTTACTGAGAGGTGATTTTAAGAGGAGGCTTCTCTGTTAGTGTGATTGATTAAGTTGCTTTGCGTTTTTCAAAAGATCCCAACACACAGAACTTGGTTTAGATGTTAAATAGGATGAAAACTTGTTTTAATATGTAAATAGTTTCACAGCACAAATATATGGTAACTGCATCTACTAGTAACCCCTTATTTCAGATTTATGTTTTCCTTCCTTTCCTCTATTTAGGTACCATATGGGAGAGCTGAAGGCTAAAGCAACAAATCGTGAAACTCTATGTTTAATTCACACAGCAACGAAAGGGCTAATACAAGCTATTGAAGATGGTGAAATAGATTCTGTGATGGAATGGGAAGTGGATGAAGTGCTGAACTGGACAAATACACTGAACTTTGATGAGTAATTTCATGTTGCTATTCTCGGGGAACAGAGTAGTCATCATATGCTTTTCTTTTTAATATTTCCCATTCCCTTGTTGAATCACAAACATAATCTTAAAAAAACAATTATTTATCATTTGTCTAGAAAGTAAAGTGAGGGGGAAAGACTTAAATAGTATGATCTATAAGTAGAAAAAGAAAATTAGACTTCGGTGTTCTTAAGTCTCAGACTGTTCTTATGCTTTAGTCTAAATCTGCTTTACTTCTTTCTTTGGGATTTAGAAACAAAGCAAACATGAAATTAATAATACAAAGTATTCCTCAATCTTCCCTTATCTTCCTGTGTGAACATTAAAAAGTTGTCATTTTTAAGTGACATCTATGGCCCTTGAAAAACATTTTAAGGATTTTTTGTGTGATGGAAATTATGAATATTTAATATAGCCATCAGGGAAATACAAATCAAAACCACAGTGAGGTCCTACTTCATACCCACAAAGATGGCTATAATTAAAATGACAGATATAGTATCAACAGTTGGCAAGGATGTGAAAAAAATTAGGACTGATATACTGATACTGGGAATGTACAGTAGGGCAGCCACTTCAGAAAACAATCTGGCAGTTCTTCAAGTGGTTAAATATAGGTGATCCAGCATTTCCACTCCCTGGTGTATACACAAGAGAAGTGAAAACACATGTCCACCCAAAAACTTGCACATGAATGTACATGGCAGCATTATTCATAATAACCAAAATGCAGAAATGAGCCAAATATTCATTAACAGATGAATGGATAAATAAAATGTGGCACACTGGAATCACTGGAATATCACTCAGCAATAAAAATACATGCTGATACATGCTACAATACTGATGAACCTGCTAAGTGAAAAGCCAGTCACAAAGTACCACAGACTGTGTGGTTCCATTTATATAAAATTTCCAGAATAGGTAAATCCCTAGAGACAGAAAGTAGATTAGTGTTTACCTAGGTCTGGGAGATGTGTGGGAATTGCAAGGTGATAGCTAGGGGGTATGGAATTTTATTTTGTAGTAATGAAAAAGTTATAAAATTGATGATGATGATGGAAGCACAAATCTGTGAATACACTGAAAACCATTGAATTGTACACTTCAAATGGGTGAATTTTATGGTACGTGAATTATATCTCAATAAAGCTTTTAAAATATTCAATATTTATTCAGCTGCAATAATCAATATGAATATTACACAGATGAAGAGTCAGAAAATTAAAATGAAGATGGTGTAATAAAGAAACAAAAGAAAAAGGAAGAAATTAGTAAGAGGGAGATAAGAAAATGGAACACGAAAAGTGAAGTTGATTGTCATTGACAATAGGCCAGGAAAAAGGCCAGAGGAAGCAGAGAAGAGAATAATAAGAAATGGAAAGATAAAAGAAGAAAAGGTAAAGAATGACTAAGCAAAAAGGAAAATAGGAAAATAAGAATGAAAGAAACAAAAAGATACTGACGGGAAAGCCCTTTAGAGTTCCCAGACCGCATGTTAACATGAGGGTATTCCCCCAAGCACACAACACCAAGCAATTCTTGAACACCAGCATAGTGTCCAAGAATTCAACTCAATTCTGACTGTTTACCCAAAGGGAGCCTCAGGTTGCACAGGATAAGGACTCTGTCCTACAAGACTGCTCCAGGCCCCCACTTCAGATGCCAGTGGCAAGACCTAGGCTGTTAACTACCACAGATTGGAAGTTTCAACAGCCAACAATATTTTGGTTATCTCAATGACCAAATACATATTTCTTATAAATCACAATACCACAGAAGGATATATTTGAAAATAAAGATTAAAGATGGCAGAAGGGGATTGTGGGGTATCATGACTGATGCACATGGAATGTGTGGGGTCACAGGGAAGACAGTGTGGCTCAGAGAAGACAAATAGGGACTCTGTGGCATCTTGCTACACTGATGGACATGGACTGCAATGGGGTATGGGGGGACTCAATAATAAGGGTGAATGTAATAACCACATTGTTTTTCTTGTGACACCATAAGAGTGTAAATCAATGATACCTTAATAATAATAATAATAATAATAAAAAGATGGTGGTGTGAGACATGTGAGACAGAGGCCTCCTACCAAAACCACATATACTATGAAAATATAGTTAATACACTAAATCTTAAATGAGCAACAGGAGAGAAGAGTGTACCAGACTGCATATACCTTGAGAAAAGAGCAGACATCACAAAACAGGGTAACATACCAAAGCAGTGATCTGGCAGGACTCAAGCCCTTTCCCCAATCCAGTTCACCAGTGAGAGAAAGAGAAACAGAGCAGGGAGGGGATGGAAGTCTAGGACTGCTGAACACCCAGCCCTGGAGATCTGCTCTGGGAGAAAGAGCCTACATTCCATGGTGCTCTGGAGATTAGTGGGGTTGGAAAGCTAAGACAGGCAGAATTCCTGGAGAGACTGAGATCCCAGCCGCTTGTGGAAAACAGGGATCCACATCCAGCTGCTCTGGGACAAAAGAAAGGTGGGCAGTCTGAGAGACTTCTTAACAGCAAGAGGGCTTCTGAAGGGGCAAGGATTGCACAGAGCTTCCTGCTCAGGGGAAAGGATAGGTGGACAAAATTGTCTGGATGCACTCTGCCCAGCAGGTTGGAAGCTTTCAGGAGCTACAGGCACACCATCCCCATGGCTGGCTATGCAGCTCTGAGGCCACCCACCATGATACATAGTCCGCTGTGCCTTCCTCTTGGTCAGCACTGGCTTGTAAACCAGCAGTCCCTGATGTTGTGTGAGGCCAGCCAGAGAGAGGCCCCGCCTATGGCAGCTACAAATGCAAACCATAGAGGCTTACATCTGTTCATCTGGCCCACTGGTGCTGGCAGTGGAGATAGGCACAGAAGCCAGGAAGGATGGACACGCTCTTTCCTCCCCCCAGGGACCAGTGCTGCTCTGCCACAACCCCTGACATTGCTCCAGGGGCAAGCAGATGCAGAGAGTAGAGCTTCTGGGCACTACAGGGTGCCACATACAAATATGAAACTTGAAAGGAGCTTGGTTCAAACCAAAATCCCACAAACACCAGAAAAAGTGCCAAGTGAACCTGAACTCATGAATCTTCCGAAAGAGATTTCAAAATAAAAATAAACATGCTAATGGAGCTACAGAAAAATATTCAAGAACTCAGGAAGGAATTCTGGACAGAGATTCAATCATTAAGAAATTCAATATCTGAAATGAGCCATACAATGGAGGGATTTAAAATGAGATTAGGTGTAGTAGAGGAGATGGTAAATGGAATAGAAGTAAGAGAACACAAATACAAAGAAGCTGAGGATCAGAGAGAAAAAAGGATCTCTAGGAATGAAAGAATATTGTGAGAACTGTGTGACCAATCCAAACGGAACAATATTCACATTATAGGGGTAAGAGAAGAAGGGAGAGAAAAAGGAATAGAAAGTATCTTTGAGTAGGTAATTGCTGAAAACTTCCCCAATCTGGGGAAGGAAATAGTCTCTCAGGCCATGAAGGTGCACAGATCTCACTCTAATATTTGAATTCAGCAAAGTTGCGGGATACATAATTAATACACAGAAATCGGTTGTATTCCTATACACTAAAAATGAACTAGCAGAAAGGGAAATCAGGAAAACAATTCCATTCACAAATGCATCAAAAAGTATAAAATACCTAGGAATAAACCTAATGAAGGAAGTGAAAGACCTATACTCTGAAAATTACAAGACACTCTTAAGAAAAATTAAAGAGGACACTAACAAGTGGAAACTCATCCCATGCTCTTGGCTAGGAAGAATTAATATTGTCAAAATGGCCATCCTGTCTAAAGCAGTTTACAGATTCAATGCAATCCGAATCAAAATACCAAGCACATTCTTCAAAAAACTGGAACAAATAGTTCTAAAATTCATGTGGAATGACCAAAGAACCCGAATAGCCAAAGTAATCCTCAGAAGGAAGAATAAAGCTGGGGGAATTACACTCCCTGACTTCAAGCTCTACTACAAAGCAACAGTAATCAAGACAATTTGGTACTGGCACAAGAACAGACCCAAAGACCAGTGGAACAGAATAGAGCCCAGATATAGACTCAGGCATATATGGTCAATTAATATACAATAAAGGATCCATGGATAACAATGAGGAAATGACAGCCTCTTCAACAACTGGTGTTGGCAAAAGTGGACAGCTTCATGTAAGAGAACAAAACTGGATTATTGTCTAACCCCATATGCAAAAGTAAACTTGAAATGGATCAAAGACCTGAATGTAAGTCATGAAATCATAAAACTCTTAGAAAAAAATATAGGCAAAAATCTCTTGGACATAAACATGAGCGACTTATTCATGAACATATCTCCCTGGGCAAGGGAAAGAAAAGCAAAAATGAGCAAGTGGGACTATGTCAAACTAAAAAGCTTCTGTACAGCAAAGGACACCATCAGTAGAACAAAAAGACATCGTACAGTATGGGAGAATATATTCATAAGTGACATACACAATAAGGGGTTGACATACATATTATATAAAGAGTTCATGAACCTCAACAAACAAAAAGCAAATAAGCCAATTAAAAAATGGGCAGAGGAACTGAACAGACACTTCTCCAAAGAAGAAATTCAGATGGCCAACAGACACATGAAAAGATGCTCCACTTCACTAGTCATCAGAGAAATGCAAATTAAAACCACAATGAGATATCACCTCACACCAGTTAGGATGGCCAACATCAAAAAGACACACAAGAACAAAGGCTGGCAAGGATGTGGAGAAAGGGGAACCCTCCTAAACTGCTGGTGGGAATGTAAACTAGTTCAACCATTGTGAAAAGCAGTATGGAGGTTCCTCAAAAAACTCAAAATAGAAATACCATTTGACCCAGGAATGTCACTTCTAGGAAATTACCCTAAGAATGCAGCAGCCCAGTTTGAAACAGACATATACATCCCTATGTTTATGGCAGCAATATTTACAATAGCCAAGAAATGGAAGCAAACTAAGTGTCCATCAGTAGACGAATGGATAAAGAAGATGTGGTACATATACACAATGGAATATTTCAGCCATAAGAAGAAAAAAAATCCTAGCATTTGCAGCAACATGGATAGAGATAGAGGGTATTATGCTCAGTGAAATAAGCAAGGTGGAGAAAGACAAGTATCAAATGATTTCACTCATCTGTGGAGTATAAGAACAAAGTAAAAACTGAAGGAACAAAACAGCAGCAGACTCACAGAACTCAAGAATGGACTAACAGTTACCAAAGGGAAAGGGACTGGGGTGGATGGTTGGAAAGGGATAGATAAGGTGGGGGAAAGGAGCATTATGATTAGCACACATAATGTAGCAGGGGAGGCCATGGGAAAGGCAGTATATACAGAGAAGACAAGTAATGATTCTATAGCATCTTACTATGCTGATGGACAGTGACTGTAATTGGTTATGTGGGGGGGACTTGATAATAGGGGGAGTGTAGTAACCATACTGTTCAAGTAATTGTACAATAATGATATAAAAAAATATCTAACTTAAAAAAAAAGACCCATCTATAAGCTACCTACAGGAGACTCACTTCAAACCCAAAGACAAATACAGACTAAAAGTGAAGGGATGGAAAAAGAAATTTCATGCAACTAATAGGTAGAAAAAAGCAGTATTTGTATCAGATAAAATAGAGTTCAAAATAAAGTAACAAGACAAAGAAGGACATTACCTAATGATAAAGGGGTCAGTCCAACAGGAGGATATATCTATTATAAATATATATGCACCCAACATAGGAGCACCTAAATATGTGAAACAAATACTAACAGAATTAATGGGGGGAAATAGAATGCAATACATTCATTTTAGGAGACTTCAACACACCATTCACTCCAAAGGACATATCAACCAGATAGAAAATAAGTAAGGAGAGAGAAGCACTGAACAACATATTAGAACAGATGGACCTAACAGACATCTACAGAACTCTACACCCAAAAGCAAGCAGGATACACTTTCTTCTCAAGTACATGTGCAACATTTTCAACAAAAAATCATATATTAGGCCACAAAAAAGTCTCAGTAAATTCAAAAACATTTAAATTGTACCAACTAGCTTCTCAAACCACAAGGTATGAAACTAGAAATAAAGCAGAGAAAATGAAAAAGCCCACAAACACATGGAGGTGTAACAGCATGCTCCTAAATAATCAATGGATCAATGACCAAATAAAAACAGAGGTCAAGCAAAATATGGAGACAAATGAAACAATAATTCAACACCACAAAATCTGTGGGACGCAGTGAAGGCTCTGCTGAGAGGAAGTATATTGCAATACAGGCCTACCTGAAGAAAGAAGAACAATCCCATATGAACAGTCTAAACACACAATTAATGAAACTAGAAAAAGAAGAACAAATGAGGCCCAAAGTCAGTTAAAGGTGGGACATAATAAAGATTAGAGCAGAAATAAATAAAACTGAGAAGAATAAAACAATGGAAATAATCAAAGAAAGCAGGAGCTGGTTCTTTCAGAAAATAAATAAAATAGTCAGAAAATAAATTTCCCTAGCCAGACCTATCAAGAAAAAAAGAGAGTCTACACACATAAACAGCATCAGAAGTGAGAAAGGAAAAATCACTACAGAGACCACAGAAATACAAAGAATTATGAGCAAATCCTATGAAAAATTATTTGACAACAACTGGATAATCTATAAGAAATGGACAACTTTCAGAAAAATACAACCTTCCAAGGATGACCCAGGAAGAAACAGAATATGTGAACAGACCAATTACCAGCAACAAAATTGAATTGGTAATAAGAAAAACTACCGAAGAAAAAATTCCCAGTACCAGATGGCTTCACTGCTTAATTTTATCAAACATTTAATGATGACATAATACCCACCCTCCTTAAAGTTTCCCAAAAAGGAGAAGATGAGGGAATACTTCTAAACTCATTCTATGAAGGCAGCATAACTCTTAATACCAAAATCAGGCAGACACCACAAGAAAAGAAAATTACAGACCGATATCCCTGATGAAAATAGATGCAAAAATACTCAACAAAATAGTAGCAAACAGAATTCAAAAATACATCAAAAAGATCATCCATCATGATCAAGTAGGATTTATTCCTGGAATGCAAGAATGGTACAATATTCAAAAATCCATCAACGTCATCCACCACATAAACAAAAAGGAGAAAAACCACATGATCATCTCCATTGATGCTGAAAAAGCATTTGACAAAATTCAACATCCATTCATGATAAAAACTCTCAACAAAATGTGTATAGAGGCCAAGTACCTCAGCATAATAAAGGCCATATTTGACAAACCCAAGGCCAACATCAAACTTAACAGCGAGAATCTGAAAGCTTTTTCTTTAAGATCTGGAACAGGACAGGGAAACCCACTCTTCCCACTTTGATTCAACATAGTACTGGAGGTCCTAGCCATGGAAATCAGAAAACACAAAGAATTAACAGGCATCCAGATTGGTAAGGAAGAAGTTAAACTGTCATTGTTTGCATTGTTTGCAGATGACATGATATTGTACATAAAAAAACCCCTAAAGAATCCACTTCAAACTACTAGATCTAATATCTGAATTCAGCAAAGTTTGGAGGATACAAAATGAATACACATAAATCTGTTGCATTCCTGTAGAGTAACAATGAATTAGCAGAAAGAGAAATCAAGAAAACAGTTTCATTCACAATTGCATCAAAAAGAATAAAATACCTAGGAATAAATCTAACAAAGGAAGTGAAAGCTGTATACCCTGAAAACTACAAGACACTCCTGGGAGAAGTTAAAGAAGACACCAATAAATCGAAACACATCTGTGCTAATGGATAGGAAGCATTAATATTGTCAAAATGGCCATCCTGCCTAAAGCAATCTACGGATTGAATGCAATCCCTATCAAAATGCCAACAGCATTCTTCAACGAACTAGAGCAAATAGTTCTAAAAGTCATATGGAACCACAAAAGACCCTAAATAGCCAAAGCAATCCTGAGAAGGAGGAATAAAATGGGGGATTACACTCCCTGACTTCAAGTTCTACTACAAAGCTACAGTCAGAACAATTTAGTACTGGTACATGAACAGAATCACAGACCAATGGAACAGAAGTGAGAGCCCAGATATAGACCCAAGTATATATGGTCAATTAATGTATGATAAAGGAGCCATGGATATACAATGGGGAAATGGAAGCCTTTTCAACAACTGGTGCTGGCAAAACTGGACAGCTACATGTAAGAGGATGAAGCTGGATTACTGTCTAACCCCATACACAAAAGTAAACTCGGAATCTATTAAAGACCTAAATGGAAGTTATGAAACCATAAAACTCTTAGAAGAAAACACAGGCAAAGATCTCTTGAAAATAAACATGAGCAACTTTTTCCTCAACGCATCTCCTTGGGAAAGGGAAACAAAAGCAAAAATGAACAAATGGGACTACATCAAGCTAAAAAGATTCTGTACAGCAAAGGACACCATCATCAGAACAAAAAGGCACCCTACAGTATGGGAGAATGAATATGTTTGTAAACGACTTACCCGACAAGTGGTTAACATCCAAAATATATAAAGAACCCACACACCTCAACACCCAAAAAGCAAATAACTGGATTAAACTGGATATGAACAGACAATTCTCCAAAGAAGAAATTCAGAGGGCCAACAGGCACATGAAAAGATGCTGCACATCGCTAATTACCAGAGAAATGCAAATTAAAACCACGATGTGATATCACCTCACACCAGTTAGGATGGCCAACGTGTTAAAGACTAGGAACAACAAATGTTGGTGAGGATGCGGAGAAAGGGGAACCCTCCTACACTGCTGGAGGGAATGTAAGCTAGTTCAACCATTGTGGAGAGCAATATGGAGGTTCCTCAATAAACTAAAAATAGAAATACCATTTGACCCAGGAATTCCACTCCTTCGAATTTACCCAAAGAATACAAGTTCTGGATACAGCTGGAAGAAAGGAGGCTTGGGAAAGGGGATTCAGAGCTTAATATGAAATGGAGTAAGTCACAGGAAACGTGTCCCTTGGGGTTTTCCCTCAGAGTAGCTCACCATACCTTGTCCTTCCTTTGTCTGCCTCTTCTTGGCTGCCCTCATCTCCCTATTTTAGTCTCTGTTTAGGGAACTGAGGTGGCTGCACGTACTCCACTTAGATGTAACCTCCTACGTTTACTAGACACAGCAAAGACACACCATTGCCCTGAGATCACAAATCACACTAAACCTCCAGGGGTGTGTGGGAGATGGTGCATCTGGCAGTTCAGGACCAAGGGAAGTTTGTTCATGTTGTTTCCCCTGACTTCTTTTCTCTCAGTTTATTTTACTTCCATACTTTTAATTTGTAAGTTAACTAACATCTTAGTAAGCATTCAACTGAAGATCTGATCTTACAGGAATTGTACAGGATAAAATGAGGAGAGGTGAGCTGGAGGAACACCAATGGGCCCTTGTGTGGTAGATGGTGGGCACCATTTCTACAACTACTCCAACCCCTTGTCCTTGGGGGCTGCCTTAGTGTGTGAGTGCTACTTAGGGGTGGGAAAGTCGTGAAAAGTGAACACTTGGATTAGTGAATCTGTCAAAATTAATCTAAAATTTCATAGAGAAAGTGGAATTTTATTTCATTTTTATGTAATATTTTTTCTGTACTTATCCTTTATTTTTTAAAATTGTAGTTGATATAAAATATTGTATTACATTCAGGGTACAACACAGTGAATTTTAGAAAGAGGACTTGTAGAAGTAGCCTAAGCATGTACAAATTAATGAATTTATTACTTCTAATAAATCCATTTAACTTAATGAATGATCTTATAATTTGCTTAGGTATATTTCCCACTGGAAAGAAATTGCTACAAGCAACTCTTCAGCTAACTTCAAAAGTAGGTGATTTTTAGCAATCCTTTATGGGAAATCCTTGTGAACAAAAATCATACATTTCACACATGTATAGATTTCTAAGCAACTAACATTTCAGCACCCTGAAATGTATATAAATATAGATGAATTTTCCATGTTACTTAGGTAAGACTGTTATTTGGGAGTAGAATGAAATGTTCTATTTTTTTTAGGGTTAGATAAAAAGGTTTTTAAAAAAATGAACCCTCTTTAAAAAGCAGTTGCAAATCTCATTGTTTCAGTGATGATTTTCAGTGAGCAAACTTCACCTGGCAAAATAAATGCCTCAAAATCTTAGAAATATCTTTTAGGTTCTATGCCACTGTTGTTCTACAGGTGTTCCACAATACTGAGACGCTGAAAGTGGTAGTATATTGAAGAAGCATATTGTCATACCCAGAAAGATTAGTAACTCTAACATAGCCAATCCTAATTATGGTTATTGTACAATCTGAGGGTATTCGCTCTGTACTGTGACCATCTGAGAGACGCAGTATATAGAGACATTACCTTTGTGGAATACTGATTCAGACTGTCTGGTTTTTGTTTTTGGCTCTATTGTTTACTGGAGCTGTATCATCTTGAGCAAATTACTAGCTTGGTTTCCTCACCTGTAAAAGGAGAATACCGATAGCACCTAGCTCATAGGTTGTGAGGTAGTAAGAGATAATACATGTAAAGAGCTTAGATTTGTGCCTGGCATATAATCTGTACTCTATAAATGTTAGTTATCCTTAGCCTTAACCTACTCACTTATTTCCAACTCATGGCCACCACCACAAAGTTGCCATCACCCAGTGCAAGCTTCTGTATCAGCCTCCAAACTGATACTCCTCCAATCTAGTCCTCACATAATATAGTGATCTTTTACAAATTTAAGGCAGTGCAATTAAAACATAACACTTATTTAACCAAATATTCTTTAGCAGTTATCATTTGGAAATGTTGTCTTAAAGTGCTTTGTAAAATTAACTAATTTGATCTTCTGAACAACCCAATAAGACAGGTCTATTATCTGCATTTCAACAGAGGAGAAAAAAAAAAAAAGAACGTCAAGCTACTTGCTCAAAGTTACATAGTCAATTCCTGTGAGGGTCAGGATTTCAATTAAGGTACATTAGCTCTAGAACCCATGCTCTTAATGATGACTACCACGGCTGCCTCTCATCATCTTCAGTTGCATTTGGAATAAAATCTCAACTTTATCATGGCCTTCTTACTCTGGCTCTGGCCTAGCTTTACACCCTTATCATGTCCCACTCACTCACACGCCTGCAAGACTGACCTCTTGCCTGTACTTTGAACACTGTGGTTTCCACTTTGGGAGTTTCATAGAGCTGATGGCCTTCTAGAGAACACATTTAGGTGGCCATCTTTGTATGAGGACAGAGAATTGTATGTTTTGTTTGACTATGAATATCCAATGTGTAGCACACAGTAGGTTTTCAATGGCAGATAAAAACATATTAAGAAATGACAAGTATAAAAATGGAAGGAGATTGAGGATTAAAGATGTCAGTGTGAGAGGAGAGACAGAGGCTTCCTCCTAACTGGATACAATTAGAAAATATAGTTGGCGCAACTAATCCTGAGAGAGCAACAGGAAAGAGGATGGCGTCAGACTGCACACACCTGGAGAAAAGAGCAGACCTCACCGAACGGGGTAACGTACCAGAGCTGTGGCTCCATGGGACCCGAACACTTCCCCCACCCCAGCTCACCAGGAGGAAGAGAAACGGACCAGGGAGTGAGTGGAAGGCTTGGGACTGCTGAATACCTAGCTCCGGAGATCTGCTCTGGAAGCATAAACCTACATTCATTGGTGCTTTCATGAAACTTGCATGACTATCAGGCTGGAAAGCTAATACAGGCAGAGTTCCTGGGGTGACTGGGATTCTGGCTGCTTGTGGAAAGCAGGGATCCATATCCAGCTGCTCTGGGACAAAAACTTATACCTGTGTGCCCGGCCCACTGGCTCAGGCAGTGGAGACAGGCACAGCATCTGGGAGGCAGGGAACAGCTCTTTCCTCTCCACAGGCACCAGTACTGCTCCCCTGCGACCCCCGACATTGCTTCAGGGACTGAGCAGCTCCAGAACAGTGATTCTGGACACTACAGGGCGCCATATACAAACATGAAATGCCAAAGGAACCTCATCCTTAGTAAAATTATTAATACAACTCCCGAGAAAGATTTAAATGATATGGACCTTGTGACTCTTCATGAAAGGGAGTTCAAACTAAAAATCATCAACATTCTAATGGAGGTATGGAAAGACATCCAAGAACTCAGGAATGAATTCAGGTTGGAGATCCAATCATTGAAGAGCATGATGGAGGGTATTAAAAGCAGGTTGGATACAGTGGAGGACACAATAAACAAAATAGAAACTAGAGAAAAGGAATACAAAGAAGCTGAGGCACAGAGAGAAAAAAGGATCTCTAAGAATGAAAGAATATTGAGAGAACTGTGTGACCAATCCAAATGGAACAATATTCGCATTATAGGGATACCAGAAGAAGAAGAGACAGAGAGAGGGATAGAAAGTGTCTTTGAGGAGGTAGTTGCTGAAAACATCCCCAGTCTGGGGAAGGAGACAGTCTCTCAGGCCATGGAGATCCACAGATCTCCCAACACAAGGGACCCAAGGAAGACAACACCAAGACACATAGTAATTAAAATGGGAAAGATCAAGGATAAGGACAGACTGTTAAAGCAGCCAGAGGCAGAAATAAGATCACATACAAAGGAAAGCCCATCAGGCTAATATCAGACTTCTCAGCAGAAACCTTACAGGCCAGAAGGGAGTGACATGATGTATTTAATGCCATGAAGCAGAAGGGCCTGGAACCAAGATTACTTTATCTGGCAAGATTATCATTTAAATTTAAAGGAGGGATTAAACAATTTCCAGATAAGCAAAAGCTGAGAGAATTTACCTCCCACAAACCATCTCTACAGTCTATTTTGGACGGACTGCTATAGATGGAAGTGTTCCTAGGGTTTGATAGCTGTCACCAGAGGTAATAAAGCCAAAGTAAAGAAAGTAGAACAGCTAATTATGAAGCAAATGCAAAATTAAATTAACTATCCCCAAAGTCAATCAAGGGATAGACAAAAAGTACAGAATTTTATACCTAATATATAAAGAAAGAAGGAGGAAGAAAAAGGAGGAGAAATAGAAAAGAACCTTTAGATTGTGTTTGTAACAGCATACTAGGAGAGTTAAGTTAGACTCTTAGATAGTAAGGAAAGTAACCTGGAACCTTTGGTAACCACGAATCTAAAGCCTGAAATGGCAATAAGTACATTCCTATTGATAATCATCCTAAATGTAAATGGACTGAATGCACCAATCAAAAGACATAGAGTCACAGAATGGATAAAAAAACAAGACCCATCTATACGCTGCTTACAAGAGACTCACCTCAAACCCAAAGACATGCACAGACTAAAAGTCAAGGGATGGAAAAACATATTTCATGCAAACAATAGGGAGAAAAAATCAGGTGTTGCAGTACTAGTATCAGACAAAATAGACTTCAAAACAAAGAAAGTAACAAGAGATAAAGAAGGACACTACATAATGATAAAGGGCCCAGTCCAACAAGAGGATATAACCATTATAAATATATATGCACCCAACACAGGAGCACCAGTGTATGTGAAACAAATACTAACAGAACTAAAGAAGGAGATAGAATGCAATGCATTCATTTTAGGAGAATTCAACACACCATTCACTCCAAAGGACAGATCCACCAGACAGAAAATCAGTAAGGACACAGAGGCACTGAACAACACACTAGAACACATGTACCTAATAGACATCTATAGAACTCTACATCCAAAAGCAACAGGATACACATTCTTCTCAAGTGTACATGGAACATTCTCCAGAATAGACCACATACTAGCTCACAAAAAAAGCCTCAATAAATTCCAAAACATTAAAATTCTACCAACTAACTTTTTAGAGCACAAAGGTATAAAACTAGAAATAAATTGTACAAAGAAAGCAAAAAGGCCCACAAACACATGGAGGCTTAACAACACGCTCCTAAAAAGTCAATGGATCAAAGATCAAATTAAAATGGAAATCCAGCAATATATGGAAATAAATGACAACAACAACACAAAGCCCCAACTTCTGTGGGATGCAGTGAAAGCAGTCTTAAGAGGAAACTATATAGCAATGCAGACATATTTAAAGAAGGAAGAACAAATCCAAATGAATAGTCTAACGTCACAATTATCAAAATTGGAAAAAGAAGAACAAATGAGGCCTAAAGTCAGCAGAAGGAGCGACATAATAAAGAGCAGAGAAGAAATAAATAAAATGGAGAAGAATAAAACAATAGAAAAAAATCAATGAAACCAAGAGCTGGTTCTTTAAGAGAATAAACAAAATAGATAAGCCTTCAGCCAGACTTATTAAGAGAAAAAGAGAATCAACATACATCAACAGAATCAGAAACGAGAAAGGAAACATCACAACAGACCAAACAGAAATACAAAGAATTATTAGAGACTACTACGAAAACCTGTATGCTAAGAAGCTGGAAAACCTAGAAGAAATGGACAACTTCCTAGAAAAATACAACCTTCCAAGACTGACCAAGGAAGAAATGGAAAACATAAACAGACCAATTACCAGCAATGCAATTGAATCGGTAATCAAAAAACTACCCAAGCACAAAACTCCCGGGCCAGATGGATTTACCTCGGAATTTTATCAGACATACAGAGAAGATACAATACCCATTCTCCTTAAAGTTTTCCAAAAAAAAGAAGAGGAGGGAATACTCCCAAACTCATTCTATGAAGCCAACATCACCCTAATACCAAAACCAGGCAAAGATGCCAACAAAAAAGAAAATTACAGACCAATATCCCTGATGAACATAGATGCAGAAATACTCAAAAAAAAATTAGCAAACCGAATTCAAAAATACATCAAAAGGATCATACACCATGACCAAGTGGGATTCTTCCCAGGGATGCAAAGACGGTACAACATCCGAAAACCCATTAACATCATCCACCACATAAACAAAAAGGACAAAAACCACATGATCATCTCCATAGATGCTGAAAAAGCATTTGACAAAATTCAACATCCATTCATGATATAAACTCTCAACAAAATGGGTATAGGGGGCAAGTACCTCAACAATAATAAAGGCCATATATGATAAACCCACAGCCAACATCATACTGAAAAGCGAGAAGCTGAAAGCTTTTCCTCTGAGATCGGGAACAAGGCAGGGATGCCCACTCTCCCCACTGTTATTCAACATAGTACTGGAGGTCCTAGCCACAGCAATTAGACAACACAAAGAAATACAAGGAATCCAGATTGGTAAAGAAGAAGTTAAACTGTCACTATTTGCAGACGACATGATATTGTACATAAAAAAGCCATAAAGACTCCACTCCAAAACTACTAGAACTAATATGGGAACACAGCAAAGTTGCAGGATACAAAATTAACACACAGAAATCTGTGGCTTTCCTATACACTAACAATAAACTAATAGAAAGAGAAATCAGGAAAACAATTCCATTCACAATTGCATCAAAAAGAATAAAATACCTTACCAAGGAAGTGAAAGACCTATACCCTCAAAACTATAAGACACTCTTAAGAGAAATTAAAGAGGACACTAACAAATGGAAACTCATCCCATGCTCCTGGCTAGGAAGAATTAATGTAGTCAAAATGGCCATCCTGCCCAAAGCAACATACAGATTTGATGCGATCCCTATCAAATTACCAACAGCATTCTTCAACGAACTAGAACAAATAGTTCAAAAATTCATATGGAAACACCAAAGATTCCGAATAGCCAAAGTAATCCTCAGAAGGAAGAATAAAGTGCGGGGGGGTCTTGCTCCCTAACTTCAAGCTCTACTACAAAGCCACAGTAATCAAGACAGTCTGGTACTGGCACAAGAACAGAGCCACAGACCAGTGGAACAGAACAGAGACCCCAGATATTAACCCAAACATATATAGTCAATTAATATATGATAAAGGAGACATGGACATACAATGGGGAAATGACAGTCTCTTCAACAGATTGTGCTGGCAAAACTGGACAGCTACACATAAGAAAATGAAACTGGATCACTGTCTAACCCCATACAGAAAAGTAAATTTGAAATGGATAAAATACCTGAATGGAAGTTATGAAACCATAAAAGTCTTAGAAAAAAATATAGACAAAAATCTCTTGGACATAAACAGTGATTTCTTCATGAACGTATCTCCCCGGGCAAGGAAAACAAAAGCAAAAATGAACAAGTGGCACTATATGAAGCTGAAAAGCTTCTGTACAGCAAAGGACACCATCAATAGAACATAAAGGTACCCTACAGTATGGGAGAATATATTCATAAGTGACAGATCCGATAAAGGGTTAATATCCAAAATATATAAAGAGCTCACGCACCTCAACAAACAGAAAGCAAATAATCCAATTAAAAAATGGGCACAGGATCTGAACAGACACTTCTCCAAAGAAGAAATTCAGATGGCCAAAAGACACATGAAAAGATGCTCCACATCGCTTGCCATCAGAGAAATGCAAATTATAACCACAATGAGATATCACCTCACACTAGTAAGGATGGCCACCATCCAAAAGACAAACAACAAATGTTGGCGAGGTTGCGGAGAAAGGGGAACCTTCCTACACTGCTGGTGGGAATGCAAATTAGTTCATCCATTGTGGAAAGCAGTATGGAGGTTCCTAAAAAAGCTCAAAATAGAAATACCATTTGACCCAGGAATTCCACTTCTAGGAATTTACCCTAAGAATGCAGCAGCCCAGTTTGAAAAAGACAGATGCACCCCTATGTTTATTGCAGCACTATTTACAATAGCCAAGAAGTGGAAGCAATCTAAGTGTCCATCAGTAGATGAATGGATAAAGAATATATGGTACATACGCACAATGGAGTATTATTCAGCCATAAGAAGAAAACAAATCCTACCATTTGCAACAACATGGATGCAGCTAGAGGGTATTATGCTCAGTGAAATAAGCCAGGCAGAGAAAGACAAGTATTGAATGATTTCACTCATCTGTGGAGTATAAGAACAAAGAAAAACTGAAGGAACAAAACAGCAGCAGAATCACAGAACCCAAGAATGGACTTACAGTTACCAAAGGCAAGGGGACTGGGCAGAAGGGGTGATAAGGGAGGGATAAGGGCAGGGAAAAAGAAAGGGGGCCTTACGATTAGCATGTATAATGTGGGGGGGCATAGGGAGGGATGCACAACACAGAGAAGACATGTAGTGAGTCTACAGCATCTTACTACGCTGATGGACAGTGACTGTAATGGGGTTTGTGGGGGGGACTTCGTGAATGGGGGAGTCTAGTAACCATAATGTTCTTCATGTAATTGTAGATTAATGATAATAAAATGAATTTAAAAACATATCTATTAAAAACTTATGACTTATAAAAAAAATGGAAGGAGAGATCAGGAAAGAAGATGCTGGCAGGAGAACAGGCAGAAACCTCCTTCCAAAACCACATATACACAAAAATACAGCAAAACAACTAATTCTGAGAGTAACCCGAAGACTGCTACAGACTGCTTATACCTTGGGGAAAACCTCACAGAAAAGGGTAAAATAGCAAAGTCATGATCAAGTGAGACACAAGCCCTTCCCTGACCCCAGCTCACATGTGGGAAGAAGACCAATGGAGCAGGGGGAGAGTAGAAGCCCTGGACTGCTCAACACCCAGCCCTGGAGATGTGTTCCGGGAGCACAAACCGACATTATGTGGTGCTATGGAGATTAGAGGAGTTGGAAAGCAAAGACACATAGAATATTCAGAGAGACTGAGATTCCAGCCACTTGTGGAGAACAGGCACCCACAACTGGCTGCTCTGGTTCAGAAGAAAGGCTGACAGTTTGAAAGATGTCCTAATAGTAAGAGGGCTGCTGAAGGGGCAAAGATTACACAGAGCTTGCTACTCAGGAGAAAGGACAGGTGGACAAAATCGTCTGGGTGCACTCAGCGCAGTAGGCTGGAACTATGAGGAGCTTCAGACACTTCATCCCCTGGCCGGCAAAGCAACCGAGGCCGCCCACTGTAATACATAGCCTGCCGGTCCTTCCAGTGGGCACCCAACATTATGCCAGACCAGAGGGTGGCCCTGCCTACAGCACCTACAAGGACATAGCACAGAGGCTCCTCTCTGTGTGCTCAGCCAACTGGCACTGGCAGTGGAGGCAGGCACTGAAGTCAGGAAGCAGGAAAGAACTCTTTCTTCCTGGCAGGTGTCTGCACTAGCCTGCAACACCCCACCATTGCTCCAGGTGATGGACAGATCCAGAGAGTACAGCTGCTGGGCAACAGAGTAAGCTACCTAGACAAAGTTACTATTCCATAGTAATCAGTAAAAATATAAAATGGAAAAAGAATCTTGTACATACCACAATCTCTCAAACACCAGAAAGAGGGCTAAGTGAAGCCATCAGCTCTTATCTTCTTGATAAAGATTTCAAATTAAAAATTATAAATATGCTCATGCAGCTACAGAAAAATATTCAAGGACTTCAAGAAAGGACTTCAAGAAATACAGAAACTTTGAAAAGTACAGGATATGAAGAGAAACGTACAATGGAGGGATTTAAAAGCTGATTAGATGAGGTAGAAGAGATGGTAAATGAAAGGGAAACTAGAGAACAGGGATACAAAGAAGCTGAGGCACAGAGAGAAAAAAGGATCTCTAGGAATGAAAGAATAATAAGAGAACTGTGCAACCAATCCAAATTGAACAATATTCACATTATAGGGGTACCAGAAGAAGAAGAGAAAAATGGATAGAAAGTGTCTTTGAGGAAATAATTGCAGAAAAATTCTGCAATCTGGAGAAGGAAATAGTTTCTCAGGCCATGTAAGTGCAGGGATCTCCCAACACAAGGGACCCACGGAGGACAACACCAAGACATATAATAATTAAAATGGCAAAGATCAAGGACAAGGATAGAGTATTAAGAGCAGCCAGAGAGTGAAAAAATATCACAGACACAGGAAAACCCATCAGGCTATCATTAGACTTCTCAGCAGAAACCTTACAAGCCAAAACGGAGTGCCATGATATATTTAGTACAATGAAACAGAAGGGCCACCAAACAGGAATACTCTACCTAGTAAGATTATCATATAAAATTGAAACAGGAATTATAAACAATTTCCATATAAGCAAAAGTTGAGGGAATTTACCTCCCACAAACTGTCTCCACAGTGTATTTAAAAGGGACTGCTATAGATGGAAGTGCTCCTAAGGCTAAATAGCTGTCACCAGAGAAAATAAAACCACAGTAAAGGAAGTAGACCAATTAATTACTAAGTAAATCCAAAATTAAATCAACTACCCATGAAGTCAGTCAAGGGATACATAAAGAGTACAGAATATGACACCTAATATATAAAGAGTGCAGGAGGAAGAAATGGGGGAAAAAAAAGAACTTTTATATTGTGTTTGAGTTAGCATAGTAAGTGAGTTAAGTTAGACTGTTAGTAAAGAAGCTGCCCTTGAACCTTTCATAACCACGAACCTAAAGCCTGCCATGGCAATAAGTACATATATATAGATTATCACCATAAATGTAAATGGACAAAATGCACCAATCAAAAGACACAAAGTTACTATTTGGATTAAAAAAACAAGAACCATCTCTATGCTGCATACAAAAGACTCACTTCAAATCCACAGACATACATAGACTAAAAATGAAGGGATGGGAAAAGATATTTCATGCATATAATAGGGAGAAAAAAGCAGGAGTTGCAGTACTTACATAAGTCAAAATAGATATCAAAACAAAGAAACAAGAGACAAAGAATGACATTACATAAAAATAAAGGGGACTTTCCAACAAGAGGATACAAACATTATAAATATCTATGCACCCAACATAGGACCACCTAAATATGTGAAATAAATACTAACAGAAGTAAAGGGGAAAATAGAATGTAATGCACTCATTTTAGGATACTTCAACACACCACACACTCCAAAGGACAGATCAACCAGACAGAAAGTAATGAGACAGAGGCAAGGAACAACACATTAGAACAGATGGACCTAACACTCATCCCAAAAACAGCAGGATATACATTCTTCTCAAGTGCACATGGAACATTTTACAGAATAGATCACATATTAGGCCACAAAAAGAGCCTCAGATTCAGAAGGACTAAAATTGTACCAACCAGCTTCTTAGACCAAAAAGGTACGGAATTAGAAATAAACTATGCAAAGAAAACAAAAAGCCCACAAACAAATGGGGGCTTAATTGCATGCTCCTAAATAATTAATGGATCAATGACCAAATAAAAACAGAGATCAAGCAATATATGGAGACAAATGAAAACAACAAATCAAAACCCTAAAATCTGTGGACGCAGCGAAGGCAGTTCTAAGAGGAAATTATATTGCAATACAGGCTTACCTCAAGAAAGAACAATCCCAAATGAACTGTCTAGACTCAAAAGTAATTAAACTAGAAAAAGAAAAAATGAGACCCAAGGTCAGTAGAAGGAGGGACATAATAAAGATGAGAGCATAAATAAATAAAATTGAGAAGAATAAAACCAGAGAAAGAAACTATGAAACCAGGAGCTGGTACTTTGAGAGAATAAAATAGATAAACACCTAGCCAGATTTATCAAGAAAAAAAGAAAGTGTACACACATAAATAGAATCATAAATGAGAAAGGAGAAGGGAAAAATAACTACAGACACCACAGAAATACAAATATTAGAGAATACTATAAAAAATTATATGCTAACACATTGTATAACCTAGAAGAAATGGACAACTTTCTAGAAAAATACAATCTTCCAAGACTGACCAAGGAAGAAACAGAAAATCTGAACAAACCAATTACCAGCAATGAAATCGAACTGGTAATCAAAAAACTACCCAAGAACAAAAACTCCTGGACCAGATAATTTCATCCCTGATTTTTATCGAACATTTAGAGAAGACCTAATACCCATCCTCCTTAAAGCATTTCAAAATGCAGAAGGGGGAATACTTCCAAACACATTCTTTGAGGCCAGCATCACTCTAATAGCCAAACCAGGCAAAGATACCTTGAAAAAAGAAAATTACAGATGAATATTCCTGATGAATATAGATGTAAAAGTACTCAACAAAATATTAGCAAACCGAATTCAAAAGTACATCAAAAAGATCCTCCACCATGATCAAGTAGGATTTATTCTAGGAATGTAAGGATGGCATAATATTCAAAAATCCATTTACATCATTCACCATATCAACAAAAAGGACAAAAACCGTATGATCATCTCAAGAGATGCTGAAAAAGCATTTGACAAAATTCAACATCCATTCACGATAAAAACCTTCAACAAAAAGGGTATAAAGGTCAAGGACCTCAACATAATAAAGGCCATATATGAGAAACCCACAACCAACTTCATACTTAACAGCAGAAAGATGAAAGCTTTTCTTCTAGGATCGGGAACAAGACAAGAATGCTCAGTCTCCCCACTTTTATTCAACATAGTGCCAGAGGTCCTAGCCACAGCAATCAGACAACAGAAAGATGTAAGAGGTATCCAGATTGGTAAGGAAGTACTTCAACTGTCACTCTTTGCAGATGACATGATATTGTACATAAAAAACCCTAAAGAATCCACTCCAAAGCTACTACAATAAATGAATTCAGCCAAGTTGCAGGATACAAAATTAATATGCAGAAATCTGTTGCATTCCTGTATACTAACAATGAACTAGCAGAAAGAGAAATTAGGGAAAAAATTCCATTTACAATTGCATCAAAAAGAATAAAATACCTAGGAATAAAACCTGACCAAGAAGGTGAAAGACCTATACCTTGAAAACTATAAGACACTCATGAGGGAAATTACAGAAGACACCAAGAAATGGAAACACATCCCGTACTCATGGATATGAAGAATTAATATTGTCAACATGGACATCCTGACTAAAGCAATCTACAGATTCAGTGCAATCCCTATAAAAATATCAACAGCATTCTGCAACGAAAAGTACAAATAGTTCTAAAATTCATTTGGAACCACAAAAGACCCCAAATAGCCAAGGAAATCTGAGAAAAAAGAATAAAGCTGGGAGGATTACGCTCCCTGACTTCAAGCTCTACTACAAACCCACAGTAATCAAGACAATTTGGTACTGGCACAAGAACAGACCTATAGATCAATGTAACAGAATGGAGCACAAATATAAACCCACACATATATGGCCAATTAATATATGATAAAGGAGCCATGGACATACAATGGGGAAATGACAGCCACTTCAACACCTGGTGTTGGCAAAACTGCACAGCTACATGTAAGATAATGGAACTGATTATTGTCTAACTCCACACACAAAAATAAACTCAAAATGGATCAAAGACCTGAATGTAAGTCACAAAACCATGGAACTCTTAGAAGAAAACATAGGGAAAAATCTCTTGAATATAAACATGAGCAACTTTTTCCTGAACACATCTCCCTGGGCAAGGGAAACAAAAGTGAAAATGAACAAATGGGACTATATCAAGCTAAAAAGCTTCTGTACAGCCAAGTAGACCATCAGTAGAACAAAAAGGCATCCTACAGTATGGGAGAATATATTCATAAATAACATATCTAGTAAGGGGTTAACATCCAAAGTATATAAAGAATTCATGTGCCTCAACACCCAAAAAGCAAATAACCGGATTAAAAAATGGGCAGAGGAGCTGAACAGACACTTCTCCAAAGAAGAAATTCAGGTGGCCAATGGACAGATGAAAAGATGCCCACATCACTAATTATCAGGGAAATGCAAATTAAAACCACAATTAGATATCACCTCACACCAGTAAGGATGGCCAACATCCAAAAGACAAGCAACAACAGATGCTGGTAGGATGGAGAAAGGGGAACCCTCCTACACTGCTGGTGGGAACGTAAATTAGTTCAACCATTGTGGAAAGCAGTATGGAGGTTCCTCAAAAAACTAAAAATAGAAATATCACTTGACACAGTAATTCCCCTTCTAGTATTTCATCTGAAAAAAACAAGAAACCAGATTCAAAAAGACATGCACCTCTATGTTTATTGCAGCACTATTTACAGTAGCCAAGACATAGAAGCAACCTAAGTGTCCATCAGTAGATGAAAGGATAAAGAAGAGGTGGTACAGATACACAATAGAATATTATTCAGCCATAAGAAGAAAACAAATCCTACCATTTGCAACAACATGGATGGAGATAGAGGGTATTATGCTCAGTGAAATAAGCCAGGCAGAGAAAGACAAGCACCAAATTATTTCCCTCATTTGTGGAGTATAACAACATTGCAAAACTGAAGGAACAAAATAGCAGCAGACTCACAGAATCCAAGAAGGAACTAATGATTACCAAAGGGAAAGGAGTGGGGCTTGCAGGTGGGGAGAGGATGAAGGGTATTAAGGGGCATTATGATTAGCACACCTAATGTACAGCGATCACGGGAATGCAGTATAGCACAGAGAAGACAAGTAGTGACTCCACAGTATCTTACTATGCTGATGGACAGTGACTCCAATGGAGTATAATGGGGGGGACTTGATAATACGGGTGAATATAGTAACCACAATGTTGCTTATGTGAAACGTTCATAAGATTTTATATCAATGATACCTTAATAAGAAAATTGGAAGCAGAGAATATAAATTACTGAGTTAAAAGAGATTACTGTAAAAAGAAGGAAGATATAGCATGGATATTGGAAGGAGCATTAAGGCAAGTAGAAATCAAATAGAGTAACTGCAGTCACTGGAAGGTGATGCACTGAAGATGTTGGCAATTGGTTAAGAAGAGAATGTGGGCCACTTCTTCAAATGCACGAGGCAATCAAAACAAGAGATTTTGAAACCGTAGCACTAAAGAGATAAAACTCTTCTCTTCTTTTGTGAATAAAGACCTGTTAGCTAGTAGTTAATTATGGAGCTAAGTATTTAGTTATACTAAGTAATTGCTAAATTCTTTACATGCACGATCACCCTTAATTCTCACCGTGATTTCATGAGGTATGTACTATTATCATTCCCTTTACAGTTGAGGACACTGAGACTTAGGTTAAGTAACTTGCACCAAACTACACAGCCAGTTAATTGTAAACCAAACCTTAAACCCAGGTCTTTGCAGAACCTTTATATAGTGATGGAAAACAAAATATGGTAGTGAAAAAGTAAGATCTGTTCTGAAATTGGGACACTTATGGTTTCAGTTAAATATGACAAAGATATATACTCTAAAAGTGGTAAAACGTTATGTGGAATAGACTTTACCTGGCATATAGAAGCATGTTGAATGAGTCTCTGCCTTATTACATCTTGTATATTTCTAAATTTTTGTCATTCCTCTAGGTTCCAGGTTTGAGCAAGCACAGAAAGAAATACATAACCATGAAGATCTATCAGAGGAAATGGAAACATCTGAATATACTTCATATGGAGAAACTTACGAAGTACCAAACTTTTCTAGACTAACACCAGATTCCACTTATGGGGTGTAAATACATAGTACTTTCTTTTCTGACCTGTAGTCATATCCTGGTTCCATCAGTTATAGTCAAGTTTATTCTGTCTGGAATGACTTGTATTTTCTTGGCACAGAACCTAGTTAATTTAGGAAGACTAAACAGAAATAGAACATCAGACTGAATACAGCAGTTATGGTAAATATAGAAATTTCTGGTATTCTAAGAAACTGTGGTATTCTAACAATAACAAATAAAGATACACTCAGATGCAAAAATCCTCGGGTTGATTGATTTTCTTTTCTATTTGGGCATTCATGTCAAGCAGAACTCTTTTTCCATTAAGAGAAAAAGAAAAAGGGCAGTTAATAAGTTCTCCTTTTATCAGGAGAGCAAAAGCCTTACTAGAAGCCTGAGCCCTAGTCAACTTAGGCATCCTTGAACAAAACTGGATACCAGTAGTACTTAACAGTACTAAACTGGACACTTAAGAAATGGTTACGTTTATAAATTTTGTTTTCTGTATCACAATAAAAAAAAAAAAGATTCACTAGTAGTAGAAGACCAGCTATGAACACACACTTACAGCATGGCTGTAAAACCAAACCCTAACCTACAAGCTTCTTTCCTGGTCGGGAAGCACTTACCTTGACCTTCAGCACTGTGTGTCGGTGTTTTGTGCTTTCACCATGTAATGACGAGAAATGTCCTCAGACATTGCCATACATCCTCTATGACGATGAGGACTGAGGAAGTAAAATCACCCCCGGTTGAGAACCACTGCTTTATAATCAATCATACACTGTACTAGTGTGGAATGTATACAAGTTTACACATTAGTGTATACTTAAAAATTATGTGTGCTGTACTTTATAGACAATTATTTTGGAATAATTTTCATTATATGAGATTTTTACCTTACCCAGTTCTGAACTTAATTTTTGTAAAAATTTGACTATTTATACAAAATTCATTTGTTTTAGAACCTAGAGAAAAGACCCTGTAACTCTAGAGGACCGAATTTATTTACTTATTTACAAGTATTAGAATGTAAACCTCCACATTTAGGATATCATAGGATCTTTGTATTTGTCAAATGCCAGCATGTCTGTTAGATTTTTGAAATGTCAACTAGATCACTCTCTAGGCTCAAAGATCACTTATTTGCCTATTTATATGGGGTAATTAAGAAAAAGGACCAGACTACTCAGCCTAACGCAGCATACCAGGCCGGCTCTGCATGGCAGTTTTCACAGTTCACCTGCACTGTAAACTGCCTGTCTGCCCTAGACTATGAGCTTTGTGGCTCTAGGAAGAAGGGGGTTCCCCTCCTGGGACAAGTTTGCTATGAATCCAGTGAAACCAAAGGAAAACAAGGGTGAGAAGCTGGAAAAAGGTTATTTTTCACAGCTCTCTGCTCTCCGTCCCTGGGCACTCCCAGGTGCGCCCTCTCTGGCCATGGTACCTGCCCCCTCTCACTCGGCTGCGCTCCCGGCTCTCGCTCCCTGGCACAGCGGACCCTGAGTTGAGCTCCCAGAGCTCTAGCAGGTTCTCACAGTGAATGCTGGAGGAAGAAAAACCCTTGTGCTTCCAGCAGGGGGAAGGGAAAACAACCATTTTGAAACAAGATTCTGTTCCTCCTAAACAGGTGTGACTTCAGAAGAAACCATTTTACTACAGCCTGACCTAATGGGGTTGCATCAGTCTAACTAGCCTTTGGGGAAGGGAAATACCAACTCCAGCTCCAAAGCTATCCTGTCCGACCTAAGGTGGGGAAACAGAGTTAACTATGAATGTCATATGATGGGTCAACTGGCTCATGACAGACCTAATTGTAGAACACTGACTCCACTCCCCCAGTTTATACCACACCACTAAAGTTCTGTTTACTGGAATTCCTCTTACCAATACATCCCAAACATTTACACGGTATAATAAAGGGCAAAACCAGTTTAAAGAAGCAGAGCAAGCATCAGAACCTGAAACAGATACTGCAGGTATGTTGGAAGCATCAAACCAGGAACTTAAAATAACTATGATTAATATGATATGTTAAAGGAACTAATGGAAAGGGTAGACAATATATATGTGGGGAAGCTGGGGTTCCTATGGCCAGGATCCTCACTGAACTTCAACCACCTGATGATGTGACTGGCCTGTTGCTAGGCTACTGCTTCCACACCTGTAGGCAATAAGCTATTACTGCTCTATATAGAGAGCTCGGCCCAGTGCCCCGGGTGGAGGCAGAGATGCTAGTGCTCCACCTACTGCTGGGAGAACAACCCAGGTAATAAACCCTTTCACCCTAAGAACATTCTACTGTCATTTCTTTGGTCACATTGAATCCATAGGGAACTTGCCCAGGGCTGAAGCCCACTGGAAAGACAATTGGCGACAGTTGGCAGGGCTCATTGTTGACCAAGGAAAAGGAGAGGCAGCCCTTACGGGAGGGGTGCTTCAGCGGGCTGCCCCTGTGAATGGGGAGACAGTGGATCATCCCCCAGTGGGTATGTGGTCTGAGGTGGCTTGCCTCCTAGAGGACTGGGCCCGACCCCAGGACTGGAGGCAAGTGGAGGTGACACCTGAGGCAGTAAGGGTGGCCCTTGGTATAGTAAGAGGGTCTTTTGACAGACAGAGTGCCTATGAGGCAGCGGGAACTGTGGGTTGGCTGCTTCTCACAGTATCAAAAGTCTACAGAAGAGAAGGACATGTACCTGAAAAAGACCCAAGAAATGGCAGCACAAGAACACAACCTGCAAATTTCTGTGGATTCACTGAAGAAGGAAATGGCATTGATGCGAGAGGAGGCAGCACAAGAATGTCAGCAGCGAGGTACCATTGAAGAGGTAAAAGATACCTTACAGAATGTGACAGCAGTGCTGCCAGGTGCTCTGATGAAGGAAAAGGCCACAGAGGAAAAAGACGAACCCCTGAGGGAAGCACAGGCAGAGGTGGCACAAGAAAGCCAGCTGAGAAGCCTTGAGGTGAAGGTAAGAGAGCTGCTGAAGACAGAGCTAGCACTGCTGTGAGGCACAGTAGAAAAGGTAAAGGTTTTAGCAGAGGAGGCACTCGGGGGAGGGGAGAGAAAGGTGCCATCAGCCCTGGAAATGGAGGAGCTGGGGAAGATGAAGGGGTGGTGCTGGGGGCACCGACCCTCATCTATTGAAAGCACGCCCAGTGGTTGTAAGGAAAATAAAGACCCAGCAGCCGAGGGTTCCCCCAGGAGAGGCACAGCCCCCCCAACCAGGTCGAGGAGCACTCTATGCTCCGCCCCTATACTCAGGCTGAGCTGGTGGATTTGGGCTCCTGGTTTAGGCAGAAGCCCTCGGACTCCGTATCAGCTTGGCTCCTGCGTCTGTGGGACTTAGGGGTGGATGGAATTGTCCTGTCTGGATCAGAGATTGGAAAGCTGGCTTCCCTGGTGGTTCAGCCTGCCTTGAGGCAGTGGTTGAAAAGTGCACATCAGACCCCAGGGAGTCACTCCCTCCTCGATTGGCTTATGGCTGCACTTCAATGCTGTGTGGCCCAATCAGGGTGATCTATTATCCTCTTGATGGCAGACTATGCTGAATTCCAACAGGTGCTACGAGAGCTAGGCATGAGAAATGCTATCTACAGTTCAGAGAATTATGGCCCAGATGAAGAGATTTTCACTACTGGGATGAGAAATATTGTACTTCAAACGGCTCCCAAAACTCTCTTTGGGCCTCTAAAGGCCATACTTGCCCCTCATTCATGGCAGCCTGTAAGCGAGGTGACAGGTACAGTAGCAGACTTAGGGTAGCTTAAGCAATTAGAACACTGAAAGAAATAAGGTCTGCTACTCACAAGAATTTAAAGGCCCCATGAACGTTACAAGGACCCAGATGTGGGTTGATTTAATACGGGCAGGAGCAGATGGAAGGAAATTAGACGTAAGTCAAATAGTATCTTAGTGGAGCTCTGGCAACAGCTGAAACCACAGCATCAGTTCCAGCCATTAATACCAAAGAGGCAGAGGTCAGAGACAGAGCCACGAGTCCGGCCTGTTTTCAAGACTTCCTACTGGACAGTGAGCCAACCTCATTGGATCCCGCACAGGAAGACGATTGCGGAGGACGGTTCGACTTGGGAGAGGGTTGGGGTACCTGCCCTGAGGGACTAGGGTAGGGTCTGGAGGCCACATGTTGAAATAGCTATCCATTGGTCCCCAGTGAACATACAACATATCCTGGCTCTGGTGAACACTGGGGCTGAATGTTCACTAATTCATGGTAATCCTGAGCATTTCCCCATGACCCCCACTATCATAGATGGATACGAGGGGAAGGCTATCAGAGTGAAACAAGCCCAAATCTTTTTTTGGGAATAGGGCATCTACCCTCAAAAGAGTATACTGTGTATATAACTCCCATCCCTGAGTATATTTTGGGGATTGATATCCTGCAGGGTCTATGGTTGCAGACCACTGCAGGTGAGTTCAGACTCAGAGTACGTGTGGTGAAGGCAGTTCTGAGGGGACATGCTAGGCACCCGCCAATAGCTTTGCCTTGCCTCAGTGGGTAACTAATACCAAACAATACAAACTACCTGGAGGGCATAAAGAAATTGGAGAAACCATCCAGGAACGGAAAAAGTGGATATTATAAAGTCCACCCATAGTCCTTTCAATTCCCCAGTGTGGCCTGTAAAAAAGCCAGATGGCTCCTGGCATATGAATGTGGATTACAGAGAACTGAATAAAGTCATACCCCCTATGCCTGCTGCTGTCCCCTCTATTGCAGGCTTGATGGACACCCTCAGCCATGAACTATGAACATACCATTATGTGGTAGATCTCGCTAATGCCTTCTTTTCCATTGACATTGAGCAGGAAAGTCAGGAACAGTTTGCCTTCACATGGGAAGGATGGCAATGGACTTCCACCATCCTCCCACAGGGATACCTCCACAGCCCCACCATCTGTCATGGACTTATAGCCCAGGACCTGGCTACATGGGAGAAACTGCCAACGGTGCATCTGTACCATCATATTGATGATGTTATGCTCACGTCTGATTCTCTTTCAGATCTAGAAGGTGCAGCACCTAGACTGCTGCAACATTTACAGGAGAAAGGATGGGCTGTGAACAGTACCAAGATTCAGGGACCTGGTTTGTTTGTCAAATTTTTGGGGGTCAACTGGTCGGGTAAGACCAAAGTTATACCAGAAGCAGTTATAGATAAAGTCCAGGTCTTTCATACCCCTACAACTGCAGCACTGTTACAGGAGTTTTTGGGTCTTCTAGGCTACTGGAGAGTGTTTATCCTGCACTTGGCACAAATTCTGAAGCCGTTATACCAGTTGGTACCAAAGACGTCAGGTGGGACTGGGATGAGACACATGCTTCTGCCTTTACTACAGCGAAATGTGCAGTCAAGGCTGTGCAGGCCTTGGCCGTGATAGACCCATCAAGGCCCTGTGAGCTAGATGTTCATGTGACTGAAGATGGTTATGGCTGGGTCTCTGGCAGCTGCTTGAATGAACTCGCCAACCTATTGCATTCTGGTCACAACTCTGCAAAGGGACAGAGGTACAATACACTTTGACAGAAAAACAACTGGCTACTGCGTATCATGCCTTGCTGACTACAGAACCCATCACTGGAATGGCCCAGATAAAGGTAAAAACCACCTATCCCATCTTTGGGTGGGTACAAGACTAAACCCAAAGCCAAGGAGTGGTGTGGCACAAATGCCAACAGTGGCCAAGTGGGGTGCTTACCTACAACAGCATAGTGCCCTCTCTAGTAGCCCTTTGAATGAAGAACTCCAACGCTTATTGGGGCCGGTGAAATATACTAGTGAAAAGCAGGAAGAACTTGCTTTTGAACCATTAGTAACAGAGTCCCTATCAGGAGGGAGAGCCCCTATACCCAAAGATACATGGTACACAGACGGCTCCAGCCATGGGAAGCCCCCAAAATGGAGGGCCATAGCTTTCCATCCTGAGACAATATGGATGGAAGATGGTGAGGGGAAGAGCAGTCAATGGGCAGAGTTGCAGGCTGTGTGGCTCATGATCAGCCAGGAGCCCCCCCCCCACCAATAGTTGTCTGCACTGACAGCTGGGCTATCTATCGGGGCTTGACCCTGTGGCTACCAACCTGGTACAAGGCCAACTGTCTGGGTGTCACCAACCCCTTTGGGGGCAAGAACTGTGGCAAGACTTATGGGCCTGTGATCAGACAAAAACAACAGTGTACCATGTGACAGGTCATTTGTCCTTGGCATACCCAGGAAATGATGAAGCAGATAAATTGGCCCAGATACGTTGGTTAGAAGGAATGCCTGCCTCTGATGTAGCCCAATGGTTACATCAGCATTTGTTGCATGCAGGCAAAAGACAATGTGGGCTGTAGCCCATAGGTGGGGCTTGCCTTTGTCCTTTGAAGAAGTTAGTAGAGCACAGCAGGAGTGTGTCATGTGCTCCAAAAGGGACTTACACCAAATTTCGCAGCAACATGGGACAATAGCTAAGGGGCCTATACCCCTTGTCAGGTGGCAGATAGACTATATTGGGCCTCTACCTGTGTCAGAAGGATATCGTTATGCCATGACTTGTGTGGACACAGCTATTGGACTTCTGGTTGCTTTTCCTACCCGTTGTGCAGACCAGCAGATGACCAAAAGAAGGCTGGAGCATCTCTTTGCTGCCTATGGCCGACCACAGGTAATTGAGAGTGATCAGGGCACCCATTTTACTGAACATGCACTGCAAGGATGGGTGCGACAGCTGGGAATCAAATGGAAGTTTCATGTGCCATACAATCCTACCGCAGCAGGCATGATAGAGAGGCACAATGGCTTGTTAAAATCTGGACTAAAGTCAGATACCCATAGTCTGTGGGGATGGTCAGTCCGCTTATGGACCGTGCTACAGCGTTTGAATGAGAAACCCCAAAAGGCAGCCCTGAATCCCATAGACATGTTTACATATATGGTTGCCTCCCCTATAACAACTGCAAGTACAAACCAGAATAGTATCTTGCTGCCAGCACCAACTGTACTAAACCCTGAAGATTCCATTGACTGGACATGGCCTTGGACCTTTCAACACATGGACAGATGGCTGGCTCTCCTGGCACCTTGGGGACAAGGCCTGGAAGCTGGCCTCCTGTGCATTCCTGGAATAACCAGAGTGCCCCCCAAAGGTCCCAGTAGTATATCCTGAATGGCCAGATGGTAGGAGTATCTTACCGGGGAGTTCTGTTTTATCATTATGGCCAGTGCATGCACCTCCAGCAGCACTATATATATAGACCCTTCAGTAACCCCCACGGGGAAAGGAGTAAAGTATGGTATACTAGACCCAGAAGGGACCCCCTTCCTGCTACAGTCCTATCACAGGACGACTCTCTTGCATGCATCCTACCTGATGGACAAGATTTGCCTATGTTGGTATCATTAAAACATGTGTCTTACTGCCCCTAAGTTCTTTGTGGGTTGGGAACCTCTTCTGGCTTGAGTATTATTATAATTTTTGTTACCTGTATCAAAATCTTGTTGTATCTTAATTTTTGTTATTATCTCTAAGTTGTTATTAGCCTCTGTTGCTGTTGTGGAATCTGGTTACAGTTCTCCGGGTTTCTCGCACAGGGACCATTTCAGAAGATTGAAAGCATGTAGATTGTAAGGCGAGAATCCTGGGGGTGTGGAGTGTAGGGAAGTTGGGGTTCCTATGGCCAGGAGCCTCAGTGAACTTAAACCACCTGATGATGTAACTGGCCTGCTGCTAGGCTACTGCTTCCACACCCGTAGGCAATAAGCTATTATTGCCCTACATAGAGAGCTCAGCCCAGTGCTCTGGGCGGAGGCAGAGACGCTAGTGCTCGACCTACTGCCGGGAGAACAAGCCAGGTAATAATCCCTTTCACCCCAAGAACATTCTACTGTCATTTCTTTGGTCACACTGAATCCATAGTGAACTTGCCCAGGGCTGAAATCCATTGGCAAACAATGTAAGAGCAAATGGTGTCTTGCCTTGGGGTTTAAGTCCCAGGCAAGTTCACTCTGGATTTACTGAGACTGAGAAATGATAATGAAATGTTCTTGGGGTAAAAGGGTTTATGTTCAGCTTTATTCTCCCAGCAGTATAGGTTAAGCACTAGAATCATGTCTGCATCCAGCAGTCTGCAGGTCCATAATCCACCTCTATCTCTGCTGCCATCCAGAGCACAGAGCTCTTTATATAGTGACTCAGTCAATCATAGCTCATTGCCTATGGGTGTAGAAGCAGTGGCCTAGCAGTAGGCCAACTGCATCATCAAGTAGTTCAGGGTCAGGTGAGGATCCTGGCCATGGGAACTTACATTTTTCTCACAAGCTTTATAAAGGCTGATGATGTCTGCCTCGCTCACTGTTGTCTCCCTAGGAACAAGCACCAGGCCTGGCACACAGAAAATTCAACTATTTGAATAAAATGAATGAGTCACAGCATGTATTTTCTTTTAGAATTATTTATTCAAAGACAGGTAACAATGTAACAGGATTCTAGTAACACTGTAGTCAAGAAATACATTCAACAGTACTAAAATTATATAAAATACATAATTTCACTAAGGTGCAATTAAAATACTTGAAATGGCACACATCTATGTATTTCAATTCAGTATACTAGCTTTCTACTTTTTTAAAGACTAGCCTACTTTAATCTTTAAGAAACCCAAAGTATTTTCTCCTTATTTTTTTAGCCTTTCTAAGTGCATGTATTTTAAGTGTATTCTATAATGACCATGGATTTATGTATCTCCTTTTAGGAAGATACTCTGGGGTGGTATGACCAGCACAGAGAATGGTGGGAGGATTATTATGTTCCTTACTCTCCACATAACTGTTCAACTAGTCTATAATTTATTAGCTTCTCTAGTAGGCTTTTCTACTTGGTTTCCATTGACCTTGTGAGCAACTGACTAGTGAAGCCTAGATTCTTTTCACTTGGAAGCTTTTCGAGTTAGAGACTGTCCATATGAAACAGGTACCTTCAATTTATTATATTCTGGAATTGCCCATTTATCTTATTTCTCCAAACTTCACCTTCTGCAGCTGTAAACTGGGATAACATCCTCATCTTGCAAGAGATGTTTATAATGAATGCAACATACTCAACATACAATAAATATTATATGAATAATATTCTAAAGCAAACTGTTTGTTCCTGGTAAATTTTTACCCTAGTCATTTCCAGACAGCGTTCTAACTTGTCAAAGACTTCTAGAATCTTAATCCAATCACCTGTGAATTCCTCATAGGTTTATTATCCACAAATTTGGTAATCTTTTTAAAGCCATTAATGAGACTACTAGCATATGACAGGAGCTTCATAGCATACCATTCAAGTTGAATAGTGGATTAATGATATTCAAAGCTCTTTAGATACATCAATACCTAAACCCTTCCTCCTACAACAAACATACAGATATGTTGAATAAGAAATATTCCTTTAAATGCACAGCAGAATTTACAAGGAAGTAAGGGAAAATCCTTAGAACCAAATATGAAGGGAACTGAAAATCAGAGAAGTAAATGTGTGAGCTGACATTCTAGCTTTCCTGGCACAATTTGCCAAATGCATTAACTTGTAAATTTCAGCTTTTAACATCTGTGAAGGGACTGAAGAAACCATGGACATGCAAAAAGCAGCAGGCATGCATTAAATGCATTTTCCCTTCTGTACACCATAAAGGTGGGACATATGGAGGCTCACACCCTTGGTGAAAAGGGAGCCCATACAACATTCTGTCTGCCAGTTCAGGGAGATGATGGCCAAGAGGGTCTGTCTTGGCCTGGAATTTTCTCTTGGTAATTTATAATTCTCTTGATGTCTGTAAACTCTGAAGCCAAGAAATTAAAGTAAGAGTGGCCCTCTGTCAGTGATACCCCTGTGAATATGACATAAGCAGACACAGAATTCTTTGGATGGAATTATTCTTAAACCAGGTCACTCAAGATTCCCAAAGAGAAAGCCACATTGAAAATAAGCTCACCTTTTAAAATTACAAAACACATGGATAAACAGTCCACCAAATATAAGAATCAACAAACAACAGGATTTTGATTTGGGCAAACTATGAAATAAGGATATTTAAAATCATTAGTGATATAAAAAGGAATTGAAAAGTTAAAAAAAACTAGACATCATGGATCAAATAGGCAGATCTGAAAAATGATACATAGCTAGAAATGAAAAATAATTTTTAAAATTACAGACTAAGTGAATAGTTTAAAAAAGAGATAACGTACAGCTAACAAGAGAATTCATGAACTAGAAGACAGATATGAAGGTATCACAGAAAGATAAAGTAATGGAAAACACAGGAGAGCTTAAAAGATAGAATAGAATGGGAAGGTACAATATACTTAAAAAAAAAACAGTAACTATGCTGTATATTTGAAATTTGTACTCTTTTCAAATAAGAGCAAAGTTTAACCACCCATTTCTTACTTCGCTGCTGGGATGAACATTTTCCTAAAGATGGAGGAGGAATTATGTTCCCTAATATACAAGTGAACATGGTACACAACAAGTTAATCATTCAGTAACAGTGGGTGCTCTTGGTACTGAAAATCCAACATACATTAAAAAAAAATAAAAGAGTGATTTTATAAGAAAAACTTAAAATATATTATGATCAAGATTAATTATTTCAAAAATGCAAGGACAGTTCAATAGCTCAATTTTACTAATTTGGAGAGAATATACATATTTATCAAAATAGATGCAGGAAGTGCATAAGAAAAAAATTCAACACTACTCTATAGTTATTTAAAAAATACAAACCCATGGAAAACATGGAACAGCCAAACATATTTATTTCTTAAGGACTAATTTGTTTTCAACATTTTTTCTTATTTTTAATGTACCTTATATATATACATAGATGGTTACAATTTTAAAGTTTTTTCTTCCTTTTATATATTAATATCAAATAATTCATCATTCATATGTATAATACCTGGAAAATGCAGTTTAATTAAAAGCCACATCAAAACTAGCAGGTATTTGTTTGTTCTAATCAAAACCAAAGGTAATCCCATCAGTGATGGTCCTGCACCTCTGCTGCCACCATTTTCAGCTAAAACATGTCAGTGATTCTACTGAAAACAATACAAGAAAAACCTCAGCCTAGAAGTAGAGCATGAATGACAGTTATTTCTAAAGTATGAGAAAAGAGTTGTTCCTTGAGACTATCAAAGTATCTTTAGGGGACAGAAGAAAGTATTAAACATTTTTGTAAAAAGACATAGTAGTTCACTTAGTTAAATATTAATTAATACCTATTCAAAGTATGCCAGTAGGTTAAAAAGGAAGGCCAAAATGTAATCTCTAGAGGTTGAATTCAAGGGTAATTCATATGCTGAAAATCACACCCAAGCTTTCCATCCTGGGAAAAGTCGGCTGAGATTTTTGGGGTCCATGGCCTGTTGTATGAGCAAATTCACCTGTCCACCCACACTGAGCACAGTTCCTTCCTCTACACCTTTCAGTTTCTCTTGCAGTCTCATCAGGACGCGCTCAGCTACCTTGTTAAAACTCTGATCAGTATCGCTAATGACAAAAACACAAAGGGTTTATGAGGTGGAACAGTTTGAAGGGTCTGGGGAATAGGAAAATCTGAACAACTGACAGAAGGTCCTTCCTAAAATACTGCTCACCTGAGATTTCGTTTGCATTCTTGGTCATTTGCATTCAGAGTGGATTGGAGCTCAGTTTCATCTTCTGACCTCTGCTGTAAATACAAAGCTTTCAAAGGATTCATGGTCCAGTCAAAGAGAGGATCATACAGAAGGACCTAAAGAGAATATATGTATTAGAAGAACAATGTACATTTTGATGATATACTTAGAAACAGTAAAACCAGTATTATAAAAATAACAGAGGCCAACACATGGTAGGCACTTTATGTTTCCATTGCAAGCACCTCATGTTTCTTCACGGAGAGACCTGTACTAGCATTAGCACTCTGGGCCTCCTATTCCACTCTGATTTCACTCTTTCTTCGAGGATGGTGGTGGTGACATCCCTTGACCCTTGTGTCCTGACTGAGTGAAACCGATCTATTAGAAGGAGGTAAGCACTGTCACATTCTTTCCTTCTCTTTTGCCTCTTGCTCAGTGTGGTCCTGGATAAGGGCATCAGCTCTGCAGGCCCCCATTCTCCCTCAGATGCGCTGCACCCAGGGATACATTAGCTGTGGGAGCCAGACGGTACTAGCAAGCCTATTTGGACCTCACTCTTAAGCCATGTTCTGCAACAGTTTTATCAGTAATAAACCTAACATTTCAGTCTCCGCCTTATTCCTATGTCCCTTTCTTCTTCTCTCAGTTAGTTCAAAATCTGGGTGGAGAGAAAAAGGATATAATTGACTGAAAGCTCCTTAGAGCCCAAGGTCTAGTGCGACGGCTGGCATCTTCAGATATAAATATGTGGAGGACGATTTGAATATGAATATAACCGGCATGACCACAACAAGTGACCTTAGGTCTTAAATTTTACTAAGTGAGGTCATGAGGGATTTCTGACTTTGCCAATTTAGAAAAGCTAACTGTCCTGGTCTTTATAAGCACAGAATTTTTTTTAATATACCTTAACAAATGCTTACCATACAGGTCTTACTAATAAATGAAGACAATTTCAAGGATGGGTGATTCTGCAGGATATTCTAGCGTTAAAAAGATGTACCACATTATTTGTTTCTGCCTTTATAGCATTTCTCAGTAGGTCTGCAGGCTGGGACTATAAAACGCCTATAGCATTACATGTTCAATTCCAGGACACATACTCGATGAGTAACCCTAAAATCTGATATCTTGCCCCACGTCTTCCATAGCAGGGTGGTGACTGCTTTAGGAAAACATGGTCGCATAGGAAGAACTAACTGGCAAGCACTGGAAATCTGCTTGACTTCCTTCCCTTTCCACCCTGATCAAGAGGCAGTGGCTGCAATTAAGCATGAGTGCTCTGCAGACCCAAAGCCCCATGGGGCGAGGTGCTGAGGAGCACCCACATCAGGCCTCAGTCCTAAGCCATGTTCCTCTACTAACAGTGCTGACACTGACCCACATCTGTCTAGCTGGCTCTGAACCTGGCCAGAGGAAAAGGAGATATAACTTACTGATTTCTCTTAAAACCCCAATGGAAACCATTCTGAAAACAGTATCATACGAAATCCAAGCTGGCAAAGAGCTGACTGAGGTACTGAAGACTAGAGATTCCTTATAATGCTGTAACACAGCAAGAAACATGAGGGGCCTGGAGACATTTCTAGATCAGTATTTACTGACAGGTGTGACCTCCCCACTGCTGCCCAGCATTATCCCTGCACCTTACAATGAAGCACTGATCCCCAAATCGGTGACTTCCTAATGAGACACACAGTCTATCAGGTAGAGAAATAGGTTTCGTTATGATACACATTACCTCCACAATGGTTAACAGGGTTTCCTGAGAGCTTCTCATAACCTCCATAGTTTTCTCACAGCATCTACAAACACATTGTAAATATGGATTTTGTTACACACCAATATTCTCAACATATCTTTAAATATAATATTTAGGTATATGTATCCTGAGACTATTCTTGCTCATTTCCAAATTAATATTTCAAACAGCACAGTACTTGACAGAGTGGGTTTTCAGTGGTTTCTTAAATATATATGTGAATATAAGCTTAGCATTTGTAAGAGTAACACAATACGACTAAGAAACACTTCTTTCAATTGTTAATTTTTGTGATACTTATTAGTTCATTGTGGGTAGAATCTGCCCCGTTAAAAATTGAAGGCATAGGCCTGTGCTGGGAAATACACAGGGCACTGCACAGGTCCTTTAGCAGTAAGTGGCCCTAGATCGTAAGCCCTTTCAGGACAGTTAGATCCCACACCACAGTGAGTGCCCAACAGGCATTCTGCACAAGAAACACAGTGAGCTGGGACAGAGTGTTAAGGGTCAAGGCAGCTGCTTCCAGATCAGGAAGGACAATATGTATGTTATACTGGGTGAGGCTCCAGGTGGGCTGATGGGAGAGGAACCTATTACTGCTCTCCCCAGGGTCTTTTCCTTTGAACTGGTAAAGCACTGGGATATAATTCTAGCAATGAATTCTATAATCTATAGTTATCAATAATCTAAATAATTCGGACACCAAAAATCATCGGTCTTACATCACCTTCTATCACTTACCTTCTGAAGACACCTTCAACACCAGTAATGCCCATCCCATCCACGATATCTCTGGTGAGCCTAAAAGGAACTGTTTCAGGAGTAGGAAGGATTTTACCCTGTTCAAAAGCGACTCCTAAAGTAAATAATACAGCAGGGTTAGGAGTTTCTACAGCTAACTCTCCTCCCAACTGGCATGAGAACTTGGGAGAGGCCCCAAATAATTTGTCACCTAAATTCTATCAGTACTAGAATACACATTAGTTTATTCCATTTTTGTTCTGCCTTTGTCTAGGAGTTCCACCTCAAATTTTAAAAAAGCCCAACAACTTCTTGACGTAGAGAAATCCAGATTAAAGAATGATTTTTCAAAATTAAGTACTGTTGGATAATTCATAATCACAATATAGGTAGATCACAGGGAAGGCAGTACAGGACAGAGAAGACAAGTAATGACTCTATAGCATCTTACTATGCTGATGGACAGTGACTGAAATGGGGGTGGTGAGGACTTGATAACATGGGTGAATGCTTAAATCACAATGTAGTGCATGTGAAAACTTCATACGATTATATATCAATGATACTTTAAAAAAATAGAAAATAAAGTAGTGTTGGCTAAAATTTTAAATGCAGGAGGTACATACATATATATATATGTATATATATATATAAAACTTAAGATTACTTAAATATACAGGTATATCATAGCTACATTTTTAAAAATTTTATTAAATGAACTTTGAGACAACTACACACTCACATGCAGTCAACAAGACATACAAAGATCCTCCCATATACCCTTATCTACTTTACCCCATTGGTAATCTTGCAAAATCATAGTACAATATTACAGCCAGGATATTGACATTGATGCTGTCAAGACAGAGAATATTTTCATTACTGCAAGGATCCCTGTGTTGCCCTTTTGCAGTCACACCCACTTCCCTCCTGTGACCTACCCCTGCACCCCGATTCTTTTAGCAATCACTAATCCATTCTTTTTTAAAACTGAATTAATTCTGGGGAAAACCATATAATAACCCTGATCTTCCCTGTTCAAACGGAATTTCAATTATACTCTCTCAGCAAACCACTTATATGGATAATGCTGCAGATTATTTATTTATTTATTTATTTATCTATCTATCTATCCATCCATCTATTTATCTATTTATTTATTATGGTACCATTAATATACAATCACATGAGTGACATTATGGTTACTGAACTCCCCCCATTATCAAGTCCCCACCACATACCCCATTACAGTCACTGCCATCAGCATAGTAAGGTACTATAGTCAATACTTGTCTTCACAGTGCTATACTGCTTTCCCTGTGAACCACCTACATTATTGTGCTAACCTTAATGCCCCTTAATCTCCTTATCCCACCCTTCCCCCCACGCTACCCAGTCCCTTTCCCTTCTTGGAGTCTGTGAGTCTGCTGCTATTTTGTTCCTTCACTTTTGCTTTGTTCTTATACTCCACAGATGAGTGAAATCATTTGGTACTCATCTTTCTCCACCTGCCTTATTTCACTGTGCATAATACCCTTTAGCTCCATCCATGTTGTTGCAAGTGGATTTGTTTTTTTTTCTTATGGCTGAATAATATTCCATTGTGTGTAAGTACCACATCTTTTTTATCCATTCATCTACTAATGAACACTTAGATTGCTTCCATAGCTTGGCTATTGTAAATAGTGCTATGATAAACATACGGGTGCTTATGTCTTTTTTAATTTGGGATCTTGTGTTCTTAGGGTAAAATCCTAGGAGTGGAATTCCTGGGTCAAATGGTCTTCCTATTTTTAGTTTTTTGAGGAACCTCCATACTGCTTTCCACAATGGTTGAACTAATTTATATTCCTACCAGCAGTGTAAAAGGCTTCCTCTTTCTCCACATCCTCACCAGCATTTGTTGTTGTTTGTCTTTTGGATGTTGGCCATCCTGACTGGTGTGAAGTGATATCTCACTGTGGTTTTAATTTGCATTTCTCTGATGATTAGTGATGTGGAACATCTTTTCATGTGTCTGTTGGCCACCTGAATTTCTTCTTTGGAGAAATATCTGTTCAGACCTCTGCCCATTTTTTAATCTGGTTCTTTGCTTTTTTGGTTGTCGAGGTGCGTGAGCTCTTTATATATTTTGGATGTCAACCCCTTATCAGATATGTCATTTATGAGTATATTCTCCCATACTGTAGGATGTCTTCTTGTTCTGCTGATGGTGTCCTTTGCTGTATAGAAGCTTTTTAGTTTGATATAGTCCCACTTGTTCATTTTTGCTTTTGTTTCCCTTGCCCGGGGAGATATGTTCATGAAAAAGTTGCTCATGTTTTTATAGAGTTTTGCCTATGTTTTCTTCTATGAGTTTTATGGTTTCATGGCTTACATTCAGGTCTTTGATCCATTTCGACTTTACTTTTGTGTATGGAGTTAGGCAGTAATCCAGTTTCATTCTCTTACATGTAGCTGTCCAGTTTTGCCAACACCTGTTGTTGAAGAGGCTGTCATTTCCCCATGGTACGTCCATGGCTCCTTTATTGTATATTAATTGACCATGTATGCTTGGGTTAATATCTGGACTCTCTATTCTGTTCCATTGATCTATGAGTGTTTTGTGTCAGTACCAAATTCTCTTGATTACTATGGCTTTTAGTAGAGCTTGAAGTTGAGAAGCATAATCCCCCCTGCTTTATTCTTCCTTCTCAGGATTGCTTTGGCTATTCAGGGTCTTTTGTGATTCCATATGAATTTTAGAACTGATTGCTCTAGTTCGTTGAAGAATGCTATATTTTGATAGGGATTGCACTGAATCTGTAGATTGCTTTAGGCAGGATGTCCATTTTGACAATATTAATTCTTCCTACCAAAAAGCATGGATGAATTTCCATCTTTTTTTGTCCTTCTTAATTGCTCTCAAGTGTCTTGTAGTTTTCAGGGTATAGGTCTTTCACCTCCTTGGTTAGGTTTATTCCTAGGTATTTTATTCTTTTTGATGCAATTGTGAATGGAATTGTTTCCCTGATTTCCCTTTCTGCTAGTTCATCATTAGTGTATAGGAATGCAACAGATTTGTGAATTAATTTTGTACCCTGCAACTTTGCTGAACTCAGTTATTAGTTCTAGTAGTTTTGGAGTGGATTCTTTAGGGATTTTTATACAATATCATGTCATCTGCAAACAGTGACAGTTTGACTTCTTCCTTACCAATATGGCTGCCTTTTATTATCTCTGTGTTGTCTGACTGCCGTGGCTAGGACCTCCAGTACTGTGTTGAATAAAAGCAGGGAGAGTGAGCATTCTTGTCTGGTTCCCGATATTAGAGGAAAAGCTTTCAGCTTTTCACTGTTAAGTATGATGTTGGCTGTGGGCTTATCATATATGGCCTTTATTATTTTGAGGTAATTGCTCTCTCTACCCATTTTGTTGAGAGTTTTTATCATGAGTAGGTGTTGAATTCTGTCAAATGCTTTTTCAGCATCTATGGAGATGATCACATGGTTTTTGTCTTTCTTTTTATTGATACAGGGAATGATGTTGACGGATTTTCAAGTAGTGTACCATCCTTGCATCCCTGGGATGAATCACACTTGGTCATGATGTATGATCCTCTTGATGTATTTTTGAATTTGGTTTGCTAATATTCTGTTGAGTATTTTTGCATTTATGTTCATCTGGGATATTGGTCTGTAGTTTTCTTTTTCTTAGGTATCTTTGACTGATTTTGGTATTACAGT